>NC_137069.1:49642381-49644881 GCF_032717465.1 Coenobita brevimanus | reverse complement strand
CAAAAGGTATCATGCTTCTACAGGCACAGATTTTACTGTGCAATGATAGCCTTTATAACCAATGTGAATTTAGTGGAAGTCAAGTATTTTTATTGCTGTCACTGGTGTTTTGACTGCAAGCATGACGTTGAGTGTAATTGAACAAATACTGCTTTCTCTATCAAATTTACATTGCATATTTAATTATATTCATCAGTGATTGCTATTTACACGGCTGTGAAAAACTACAGACGCTATAATACGTTACAATTAAATATATATCTATATCTATCTATCTATCTATATCTATATCTATCTATCTATATTATATATATATATATATATATATATATATATATATATATATATATATATATATATATATATATATATATATATAAAAGCATTTTCAGGACAAAAATTCTTCTGAATGTCTTTGAATTAGCATAAAGGGATTTTTTTTATAAAAGGTACAAACCTGATGTTTTATGTTGATGAATATTGTATAAATGGCATGTGTGTATTAACCATACCAGTGTACATGAAAAATTCCTTAATATTACAGACCCAGTGATCAGCAAATTGTGAAAAAGGATATTCCATATATAACTAAAAAGTGCATAGAGCGTGCATACCCCTGCTAATGCCATTGCCATTGAAAAGGATCCGGATCCGGATCAGCCCGATAATTTAATCTCTCTTTTCATTGTTCCTGGCCCACCATTCCACAAAATGTCACCGAAATTTAGTGAGAATTTTTGGGGATATTGTGCGGGATACTTCGGATCCGGATCCACACCAAAATTTAATAATTTCTTCCTTGGCCCATGGCCCATCCATCCCCAAAATTTCATCAAAATCCGTTCATAACTCTTTGAGTAATCCCGGATCTGGATTGGATCCGGATCCACCCCAAAATGTAATCAATTTCTTCATGGTTAATGGCGCACCCTTCCACAAAATTTCATTAAAATCCGTTCGTAACTTTCTGAGTAGCCCTGCTAACAGACAAACAAACAAGCAAACCAAAGCGAGGTAAAACAACCTCATTCAAGGAGGTAAAAATAGCTATATGAATTTCAGATTATACAAAAATACATTACAAACGGACAATAAGGACTCAAGTACAGATCTCTTAAAACTCACTGTTGTGGATTGAGATCAGAGGCCCAGCGGTAAACCATTCCACATCTGAACTCCAAAACAATGCATGGATGGCTGAATTTGGCGGGATTTAATATGGAGCATTTCTTGAAAATTCATGTTGTTGGTGCGTATATGATATCTACGGTTAACTCTGATTTTATATGTACGATAATATTCATCATTTAAATTTCTGTAAACAAATACAACTTATCAAAGAGATATCAACTCATGGATATTAAACAGTTGAAGCTTTTCATTAGTAAGACTTTTGTGATAGAATTTTTTTTAGCCAATCTATTATTCCTATGACAGGCTTATGGGGGGTATTGAGTGTCGTTTGTGATAAGATACTCAGCACAATGGTACAATAGGTCACGTGTGGATGAGGGTGTGAATGACTAGTTTCAAACTTAGCATAGATCAAACATGAAATAACACCCGGCTTTGCCATTTAACTTTAGACAAAGTATGTTGTATATGGCGTTTCCAGGTTAAATGTCTAAAATTCCATTTTTTTTTTTTTTAACCTTCTTAGAAACATCTTCAAAAAACAAAGGAGGTACCATATATTTACATTCTTTTTTATTTGCGATATATATATATATATATATATATATATATATATATATATATATATATATATATATATATATATATACATACATATATATATATATATATATATATATATATATATATATATACATACATATATATATATATATATATATATATATATATATATATATATATATATATACATATATATATATATATATATATATATATATATATATATATATATATATATATATATATATATATATATATATATATATATATATATATATATATATATATATGGAGCCTCTGTGGTACAGTGGTAAAGTGTGCGTTTTCGTACACTGAAGAACGAGGTTTCGCGCCCCGACAGAATAATAAGCTTTGTGAGCGTTCTTCTGGCCACGTACTGCATTGGCAGACACCAGGGGTGCTGTGGTTGAACCAGTGTCGCATACTAAAGTATGCTTGCACCCAGTCGGCTTGCGCGGGCTGATTACACTTGGTTCACAGACTACACACACATCCAAAGCCACTCCAACACTACAATTACACTTACAAGCTCATCTCACCCTACATACAATCTCTACCAGACAGCCTAAGCCACTTGGTAGACATACATTGGCTGTATCGTCCCCACTTAGGTCGGGATAGGCCGGTCCTGCAGTGGACACTCAAACGGCTGATATATATATATATATATATATATATATATATATATATATATATATATATATATATATACTTACGTGTCCGACTCTGGGCATAGGCTCAGGGCCTATTTCTTGTGGGCAGTCACCTATCCGAAGGCCCA
>NC_137069.1:49509881-49637381 GCF_032717465.1 Coenobita brevimanus | reverse complement strand
AGCGAGGAGGGTGAAGCGTGGGGACGATAGTAGGGAGGAAGATGACGAGTGAAAAATGAGGGTGTGGAGTAAATGAGGAGCGAGAGGAGACAGGGAGGAGGATGGAGAGTGGGGGAGGATGGTGTGACGTAAAGGTGTTGTAAAAGGAATAGGAAATGAAATAACATAGCAAGGTGGAGCTACACTGACAGGGGGCAGAAGGTTAGAAATGAGGAAGAATGGAGTTGGGTGACGTGCACGGGAGAGGAGAAGAAATTAGGGAGAAGCGCGAGGACTGAAGGAGGATAGGAAAGAACGTAAAGTAGGAGAGCAAAGCAGAGTCGTACTAAACAATGAAGAGTGATGTGGTAGTATGAATTAGAATGGGGTTGTTCAATGAGTGTAAAAGGGAGCATGGAGAAAAGCAGAGGAGGATGGTAAGAATGACAGATATTGATAAGAAGCTGGGCAATAAGGCAACATAACAAGGTGAGGCCACACTAACAAAGGGAAAAAGATGTGAAGTTGGGAAGAAAGGAGTTGGGTGAGGAATAAGGGCTAAGGGAAAAAATTTAAGTTAAAAAGGTGAAGACAGAAGGAGTATAGTTGGGAGTGGGTGCGGGTGGGTAGTAACGAGGCAAGATAGAGAGAAGGTAGAACCAAATAAAGAGAGGAGGCGACGAGTGGCATTATGAAGGCGACAGGAAATAAGGTGAGGAAAGAGGAAAGGAGTACCAAGAAGAGTTATACAAAACTGATGAATGAGGGTAAGGAGCGTGAGAGTACAACAAGAGGGGAAGGTATGGGGACACTAAGAGGGACTGAGAGGCATGGTGCGGTATTATGACGTCAGAAACCACACAGCATTCCTCTGATCACCAGCCTATCAGTATTCTATTGTGGGAGGCCTGGTATTCCCTGGAGGAGCAAGGACGGAAGCAGGAGGAGACAGGTGAATAAGGAGAAGGAGAAGCAGAGAGACGGTAGGAAGAGAAAGATATGGGAATGAGATTGGTTGAAAATTAAAGGACAAAAAAAGAAGCATTTATCTGATGAAAGAAGAAAACGAAGTGAGAGCAGAAGATGGCAGTACTGAAGCTGGTTTACGAAAACAGGGGGAAGAAGTACTGGAGAACAATTAAGGAAATTAAGATTATCAACAGGAGACAGAAAACTGGGATTATAATACACTAAATCTGGGAGAGGGAAGAAAAGAACTGTATACAGATGGTAGTGGCAGAGGACAGTACGGTCAGACAACACTAGTAAAGTACCATAGATAATACTTAAGGAGTAAGCAAGGGAATATGCGTTATATGGCAGCAGCAAACACAGACAAGGAAGCTGGACAGGCTAGACCCTAGAGAACAAGGAATGAGAGAGTGAAGGAGAGTTGGAGCAGAAAATAGTTGCCTTAGAATAGAAAAAGTGGGGGAAGCAGAAGAAATGAATATATGGAAAGGAAAAGGTGACTGTAAAGGGAGTTCGAGAGACAGATGGAGAAGGGTTGGAGATCGATGAGGGGAAACGTAGGGGATCGACGGAAGGATGAGTATGGGATGGATGGAAAAAAGGTTAGGAGGTATGAATGGAAAGAGTAGTAAGGGGATGGAGTGATGGAGAGCAAAATTATTGGGTGAATGAAGAGAAAGGTATGGGATGAATAAACGGAAGAGGTGGGGTGCTGAATGAAAGTCTTTGATGCGTATGAATGGTGGGGGGAATGTAAGACGGGTGAATGGAAGTAAAGAGGATAGGTGGAAGTTAAGGAAGAGAATGCATGGAAGGAAGGGGAAGTGGTTGGGTGGAAGGAATATAGGGATTAAAGATAAAGAAAGGTGAAGTGGAGTGAAAGGGGACTGTAGGTGATTAATGAAGAGAAGAGTAGGAGATAGGTGGAGTAGAGGACAAAGGATGTATGGAAGAAAAGGTAAGGGAAAGAAATTTCGGAGTTAGATGTAGGGAAAAGTGTGAGTTGGAGGAAATGGACGGTATGGGCTCGATGGTAGGGAATTTATGGAAGTAAGGGTAAATATTGGACACTGACAAGAGAGGGAGATGAATGGAAAGAGGGGTAGAGTAAAAATAATGGAAAAATGAGAATAAAAACAAAAAGATAACCACAGAAGGAAAAAGACAATGCACTGACTGCCACGAAAGGAAGCAGGTGGAACCTCATTTGTATGAAACTTGGGTTTATGTCACTGCTGTTCCAACTGTCTCATATATGGGAAACATTTAATAGAGAAGTGAATATCAGTATAGGCTGTATTAAACGAAGGAAGAAAGTCAGAATGTTTGTAGCTGAACTGAAAGTATATAGTTAAGTACCTGGAAGCTGGAAAAAGAAAACTGAGTAAGGCGGGAAGAATGGAAGTGATTGAAGTGTGGTGTGGGGGAGGAAGATGGAGGATGGTCCGCAAAATTTAAATGATGTCAAAGCAGAGGAAAATGGAGGCTGGTCCGAAAAAGAAGATGCCAAAGCAGCGCAAGCAAGGAAAAAAGGAATAGAAGAATAACCTATAAACAACATTTGCCAAAAAATGAAAGGCATTTCATATTTGCTTAAGATTTGTTAATACAGTGTTTTTGCTTGATTTTATAATTTATAAGTATAAAAAAAAAAAAAGGAATTCCATAGCAAACAAACTAGAAAGCTAACCTGTATCAAACTCGCTCCATAACGCAACTTGTTCAAAGCAAAGTAGAACATCTGCCTTTACTGTTATGATTGTTTTGTTGTCTGGTGGCTTTTTGATCACCCTTTGTTGTTTTTTCAAATTTTTCATGTATGAATTCACTCTAAAAACCTCAAGAAAAAAAAAATAAAACAATGGTTTCTCCAGATGCCAGGCCCAGAGACATACTCAGCAATTTTCGGGTTAATCGGCCTGTAAAGATCAGAAAAAAAAAAAATAAATAAAAACTAAGGCAATGCTGCGCTGCTGCAACCCTCCACCTCACCATGCACATACCCCCAACCTCCCTGCACACCTAACCAAGCGCATAACGGCCCTAGCCCTCCCCCCCTCCAAATATTTTCATTCAAATGCTGGTCCTAAGGAGAATGCACTGAGATTTGTTTTTTCTTTATACATATGCTTTGACAGAAAGAAGGCCACTGGGAGAATGAGAACAATAAACAAAGTATTAGTGGTTAACAAGTTTATAGAATCATTTGATAATGAGCATACCAGAACATTAATTCAGATTCCTTGTGCAGGTCGCATTGAAATCTCTGATTAAAACAAAACAAAAAGTATATTATAAAAAAAAAGAAACTAAGATACAGCATTCTACCTACGAAAAGGCACTGTACCACTATCAAACACATAACTATGTGAAATTTTACAACTCTATAGTGAATACTTTCTGAGTTCTGGCCTGGAAAAGAAATCTCTACGACCAGCCAGCCACCCTGCCACCGAATCCAGTGGATGGACACCTACTGATCCCAGTGACAGCAGCACCCTCCTCTGACTTTGTCAAGTGGAGGGTAAAAACCAAAGTGAACAGTTATTAATAAATCTATAAAACTGTTGGATAAAGAGCATACAAAAAAATTAAATCAGATTCCATGTGCAGGGCATATCGAAAAATATATATATATATATATATATATATATATATATATATATATATTTATATATATATATATATATATAATATATATATATATAATCTTATCAGCTGTCTGAGTGTCCACTGCAGGACCGGCCTATTCCGACTGAAGTGGGAACGATACAGCCAATGTATCTCTACCAAGTGGCTTAGACTGTCTGGCAGAGATTATATGTAGGGTGAGAAGTGCTTGTAAATGTAATTGTAGTGTTGGAGTGGCTTTGGATGTGTGTGTAGTCTGTGAACCAAGTGTAATTGGCTGGTGCAAGCTGATTGGGTGCAAGCATAGTTTACAGTATGCGACACTGGTTCAACCACAACACCCCTTATGTCCGCCAATACAGTACGAGGCCAGAAGAAAGCTCCCAAAGTTTATTACCCTGGCGGGGCGCGAACCCCCGTTCTTCAGTGTATGAAAACGCACACTTTACCACTGTACCACACAAGCTCCATATATATAAATATATATATATATATATATAAATATATATATATATATATATATATATATATATATATATATATATATATATATATATATATATATTACTTTTTCATTAATAAAATTAAACTACTTAAGACAGCATTCTGTTTATCAGTTGGTACCAGTTCACTATAAGACACACAACTATGTGTAATTTCATGACTTTACAGAGAATACTTTCTGGCCTGGAAACGAAATTTCTATGCCCAGCCAGCCACCCTGCCGCCCTGCCACCTAGTTCGACAAACAGACACCTATTGATCCCAGTGATAACAACACCCTCTTCTGACTTTGTGTCAGGTGGGGGATAAAAGCCTCCTAGGAAATATTACATATCAATGACGGAGGTACCTGAGAAGATGTAGATTAAAAAAAAAAAAGTGAAAGGGATAGTGAAGAACAGCTAAAGGAGTGAAAGAAAGTCTTTGTCTTATTCATCATCATCGTCTTGATCGTCCATTTCCCACCTCAAAATTGTCAAAAGATTTTATAAATGAATATGAGATGACATAATACCAAACGTAGGCGAATACTGCTAATGGGAGAGAAGAAAGAACATAGAGTGAAGACAGGGGACAAGCGATGTGAACGTAGTTAACAATATACAAAGGATACAGAAAAATACGATAAGATGTATGAGGTGGTCTAGCTCGGATATTCAAACTTACTGTTCTTTCTTTTTATAACAGCACCAAACTTCGGCACACCAGCAGCCTAGAAGATTTTGAATAGATCCGGATATTGGGCCATCACCCAACTGTCCTCCAATGGCAGCAGCAGCCATTTTGAAAAATGACCACCGCTGGACACCCATCACTGGGCAGATGCTGTGTTCTGAATTACTGAACAATTGGAATGGATTGTAATGTTGTGAATACATGATGATTACGTAATCTCAAACAGCTACAATTATGTCAACGAGTTTTAATCTTGAAAAGGCATTTACTTAAGTGAAATCAACACAGGCACATTGAACACTGAGTGTCTTCATGATAATGTGCATAGTTTACATAAAAAACCTTTTGTGGTTGTGTAGCAGCCTCAGCTAATGTGTCAATCTCTCTCTCTCTCTCTCTCTCTCTCTCTCTCTCTCTCTCTCTCTCTCTCTCTTTGCGTGTCTGTGTGGGCTCGTGTTACCTGGTGAAGATGAAGAACTTCATATTCATTGACTTTGGTGGTGAAGATGCAGCCCAGTCTACCTTCACCCATCCAGCAAGAGGGACAGACTGGAAATTATGTTTCATTTGCCAGGGAACCAAAACTGAATCACTGATAAGTCCATTCCAGTCTAAAAGAAAACACAAGGGAAACAGCTACAGCTTACTGGCCAAAAACCTGAAAAACTTCAATGAACTCTGACTACTGCCAAGGACACTAATACTGGACAGATTAGATGAATGTAGCAGTGTTGATGCGGTCTTGATTGCCAACAGTGCACAATATCATCTTTCCTGTAACTTGGGATATAATAACAAAGTTAGAAAGAGCTGAAAAGAGGGTCCTGAAGATGTACATTGATGAGGAACAAGGTACTGCATGCAAGCGAACTCGAATTCAGACAGACATGGATCTCCTAACCCAACTCAGTGCAGGAAACATGGTGGCACAGGAGGCCAAGTACCTCATAAATTGTCTGCTGATCCTGTACAATCAAGCATGAATGAAGAGGGAATCGGCATACAAAGTCACAGAAGACGAACAACCAATAGCAGGAATTGCTTTTGCAGAACTGGCTATGTATAATGAAGAAGCAGTAATGGATGATGAGATGGCTCTAGTCTTCAGACTGTCTGGTGTGGCACACTTGTATGTCTAGAATGGAACAGCTGGGAGTCAAGTTTGATGAGAGCATACACACAAGACGTCTTAAGCAATGAATTCTCCCTGAGTTCCCTAACATGCATGCACAGAACAAGGGGTGGGATGTTCTGCTTACAGTTAATGAAATCTGGGATGATGCCCTTGTAAAGGTGTGTGAATTGGACAGGAACAGCAATGTCCTCTACCTGGCACGTGATGGCTACATCGTGCGACATCACATCACTGGGAAGGCAAAGGTGTTCAACTGGTTCCCTACAGGGTGCCTAGAAAAACTCTCTGCCACTCATGCTGCTTACCTTGGTCAGAAGGGTCCTAGATGGTCCCAGCACCAAGCACCAGAGTGAAGGCACAACACCTGCTGTAATGACCATTGATCTGCTTCTCAAGTTCAACGATGACAAACACAGGTGGGTAACCAACAGCGGCACCACTCTCACCCAGTCAGACACACCACCATGCAGAGGACACCAGTTCTAACATATGTCACTCTCATGTTCCATGTGCATCTCCTGTAATTGTGTCCTGTCACTCTTAATACAGCTGGAAAACAGTACCTGTCATCTCT
Source organism: Coenobita brevimanus (assembly GCF_032717465.1). NCBI lineage: Eukaryota > Metazoa > Arthropoda > Malacostraca > Decapoda > Coenobitidae > Coenobita > Coenobita brevimanus. The sequence continues at coordinate 49,630,911 of NC_137069.1, read as the reverse complement.
TCACCAGGATCAAATAGTCTGACCTCCGAAGCTTTGTGAAAGTCTTCACAACTGTGGCTGTGGACAGCATTATCCATAATCCAAGTGCCACTACAGGAAAGCAGCCATTCCATGGGACTGCTATCTCTCTGCTGCAACATTCTACATTCCTTGGACAGGGGGTTGATCGCAGCATCATCACCTTCAGTTGAGAAAGAGGAGGGGGCCTAAAAGCAGCTGACCATTTGCCACACTACTGTACAGACGTGCTCCCAGTCATCATCATTATCACGATTTCACCTGTGCCAGCTACAGGTACCACTGTGACATCCCTGTGCAAACGCTATTTCAGGCCACATGATGAAGAACACCTCTGGTTGAAGCATACCTGTCTGAAAGTATGACAGGAAAATTTTGCACAGAACACATCATGAACTGCATACCATACTACCTGGCAGGTGACAGCATGTTGGGTAATCAGGCCCACAGCAATGCTTCCATTGTTTCTACACAGTAGCTATAATGAAGCACTCAATGGATGTGGTGAAGAGAGCAGTGGATCATCTCAACCCTGGGCAGACTACAGTGGTCACATTAGAACAGCTGCTTTCACTTTGCTAAAGCAACTCCAATGGAAATGGCCACAGGAGTATGGCAAAAGAAAATTTATCTTTTTGGTGGCGAGAAGAGAGAAATCTGTACTTTGCACAGGAAAAATCATCCAATATATTACCATTATGCCGGGAATCGAACCCGGGTCCCTCAGGCCTACCATGTTGAGATGGCAACACTGAAGATGCGGGGTGACTGATATGCATGGGAGTGGGTAGGCGAAGACACTAGTTAAAGCAGAGATTTCAACAGCTGCAACAGCCAACTCCTTCCAACGGGTATATCACGTCAGTTGCACCTGGAGAACATGTCAAGTCACTGCAGTTGCACTTTTTGGTCTCCAGTGCCAGGCCTATCATCACTAACTAAAGGAGTGGGTGATGCATGGGATGAGAAGCTGGAATTGGAAGAAAGGTGCGAGCAACGTGAAGAGAGCTGCCCCTGGTTGCTGTACTGGGCAACAGTCCTGGAGCTGGAATTGTACATGCTGGTTTATGTGCATTCTCTGCACCAATAGTAAGGTTCCTCGTGTAATCCCGTGAGATTTGCTCGCCAAAAGCGATTTTTTTGTTTGAATCATATCTTTAGGGTATTAGTAGTCAGAAAATCCTAGGTGGCAATTTTACTTTTGGCTTTTTAGTTTTTAAGGAGGCAAAATTTAAAATGGCCGCCGACGTCATCTCGTGAAAATTAAGTTTTGAACCAAAGCACCTAGAATCATATGTAAATATATTTTTTGGGGGGTATTTCAACATGACAATTTCAAATTTGACGTCCATTTTACATTTCAACATCATTTCGATCCCAAAATCCAAGATGGCCCAAAACTGATTTTCGGCTATACTGTAATTTGGTTAAATGCACATAGCGACATCATTTAAGTAGCAGAGTTTGGGTTATTTTAAAACAGAAGAACAATTTAGAGTAGCACTAGATTGCTGACCTAGTATTAATGGTCAAAATTAAAAATGGCTACCAAAATAGTTACCAGAAAGTTTACATCTTTATTGTGAATCTTAACAAATAACATTACAACCTAAGTTGAGCACGTCTTGTATCAAAACTTGCAAACGGAATTTGTAACTATTTAAAGTGACAAAATGAGTGTACAGTACAACTATGTACAAGATCGTAGGTGTGATATGTGTGCTGTGTAGTTTTATAGATCTTCATCATGCATGATCCTATAGTCCGGGATGTTTCCGCAGTCCGAACATTTGCAGAGTGCAGTGCAGGACAGGCCATTCTTGTGACAAGAACAGTTTAGCTTCTCATGACATGATCCTTTGCAGCCACACTTGACAAGCTCCATCACTGCTTGTGGGGCTGGCTTGCCGAGGCACTTGACTGGCTGAAGTTTCCCATCTTCTTCTTGTTCCCATCCATTGTCCTTCGGGTGGGGAATAGTTGGTCTTGGTTCTTTGTATGACTTGTCTCGCCAGGAGATGAATTTTGCTCTCATGATGTGCGGTTTGAGGGAGTTCTGTGTAGGTGGAAGCTTTTCTCCTTCGAAGATCTTGGTCCTAAAAAGCTCCCATCGCAGTTCTGCCATAGTGGTGCATGCTGATTTGCTGGAGTACACATTGCACACAAAGCGTTCCATGTGCTTCAGTACTAGTTCATCGGGTGTGATGATTGACCCAAATCTTTGCAAAGTCTCAATAATGTCATCGTTTGGTGCCAGTGCCAGAAACTTTGCAATTCACGCCTTCTTGGAAATGTTGAAGAACTTTCCACCCCAATCGGCACCTGTGAAGTTGTGTAATCCAATCAGAGCTTTTGATTTTTCTGGCCCTATTGCAGCACATCTTTCCTTGACATCAATTCTTCTGTAGAATTTCCCCCTACCAGTCAACAAAATCACAGCCAGGTATCGAACAAGTTGCAACAAGGTCGATCAGCAACAAGAAAACATCCGTGTCTGGTGACCACACGTAAATGTCTCTCACTGAAGTACTATGTGTAGAAGCATCCATGGCATGAAGAGGGATTTGTGTGTCGGCCTCCTCGTGATTGTGAGTCGAAAGATCGTGATCAAACAAGTCATCTTTGTTGCCAAATGTTGATGTCCCATAAACAACAACAAAGCCTCTGTCGTTCCCTGCAAAATGAGACAGCAGTCTTTTGCCAAGGTATTCTGTTAGCTGGGCCTTTGTGTCACTGTGGGAAAGCAGCATCTTCATAGTAGCATTGCGAATGCTCATTTGACCTTGTATGAAAAACTTCACAGGATGTGTAGAACCAGCTCGTTTGGCTCGTGTCTTTTCCTTCAAGGAAGCTGTGATGTATCTGTCGAATATCACTCTACCCTCTGCATATTTCTTCGTCATTCCGTCGATTCGTTTTACGAATGCATCACCTAAATCACTAATTGTCTCCATTCCAGGTGTTTTCGTCATACTCTGAACAACAGCCTGTCCGTCTATGATGATAACTCTGTCTCGGTTGACTGATTCGACGATTTCATCCTCGATGGTCTGCTCACTCAACCGCTCCAATACCTGTGGCATTTGTTCTACCTCTTGATTTGTCCTGATGGATTGATCTCCTGGTTCTGGTGAGGAAGCCTGACCATCAGATATGGCTGTGTCCTGTTGATCACCACGTGCTGGCGGGGAGTACAGCTCGATTTCCTTCATGAACGAACTCTTGTCACTAGGAATCAACAGGGTCCCATCAGTGGCAAAGAGGGATCTTAGTGTTACTGCCATCTCGTAGTTGCCAATGGTCTCTGCTAGTTTGTCGACTAGCTGCGGGCGTGACTGCTGGATAACTAAGAACCGAGCAAGTAGTTGTCGATCCTCACCCAGTTTGACGACCTTGTTCCCAACACCAATGCTGGTTTTCTTGAAACAAGTACTGAAGGTTTTCAGATTTAGTTTCTCAATCCTGTCCCAAAGTGATGCTGGGGAATCATTCGTCATTCTGGACGTCACAAACTGCTCATAGCGCTCTTGTCCAATTTTGTCCCTGTTCAGGATGTCAGATTTGGCAGCATCTGGTATGGCCATCATGGACACAAGATTCACTAATGGCATCTCATTTGAAAATGGCAAGCCACCACAGTGCTCTTCAATTCCACGACGAATTTTCTCAGCATTGCTCGCGATACGAGGACCGACATTCCCTGTTAGTTGGTAGTGCTCATTTGCTGTGGTATCTTTCGTTGATGAGTATTGTTGTTGGAACTCTGTGACGATCCGTTTTAATTCTGGGGTCGTGAGCAGGAAGCGATTCAGAGCCTGTTCGTTTTGGGTAAGTCCTGTAATTCCACCCACAACCTTCAGCCCTCGAATTTCCTGTTCCAGCGTCTGATCAACGAAGAGGTTGGTGAATGGTGTTCCCGTCTTGTTGACACAGAAGTCGCCATCCTGTAATGCTTTCCACGTCTCTGGGCTCTGTGTCTTCAGCTCATTCATCTGAGCCAGGTGCAGAGGCATTAAACGAGCATAGTTGTACAGATAATGTGCAAAGAAGTACTTGATCTGGTTATCGAGTGCTGCCAAGTACTCCTCCCAATCACCTTGTCTGCATGCGCGAATGATGTTTAGCAGACACTCAACCTGATCTGTGTACAACTTGAGAAAGTCACCCACTTCATTTCCGTTGTTGAACGTCATGGCAGGCTCGATGGTCTCGGAGTACTGGTCACATATTTTGTTGAATATGTTAACGAATCCTTTGTCACGACTGTGTAGGCCTTCTCGAAGTTGTTGGCACTGTTGTGTGAGAGACTCTGGGGAGCTCACACTTGTAAGTTGCTCGAATCTCAGCTTGTAGCATGCCAGTGCATTCACTATGTGATACTCCACACCACGCTTGAAGGCCTTACCGCCAAATATTTGGCGCATTGTTGTTGGTGAATAGATGCCCTTTTCTACAGCAAATGCTGTCAAGTCCACTTCCTTCTATGTACTTCCCCAAGGCGTGTAGTGCTGCGAAGCATATGTGGAGCTCACCGGGTCGTAACACCCAGTTCGTGTTCCTTTGGGTAGACTGAAGTTTGATGGCTCTCTCGTACAGGTCTAGGTCCAAGGTGATGACTGTTTTACGTTCTGGTCCCATCACTACAGCTGAAATGTTTTGTGTCAATGATAACACAGTGTACAGAGTAGCATAATCTGTGGGTGCCTGACGAAAGAGAGGAGCCACGACTTCGCTGTTTGTTTTCGAAGGCTCAACATCTTCCAGTTGCATGAGTAGGGAATTCGTTGCAGACCACGTCGGCATAACCTGTGTTTTTGAAGGTGTAAAACTGTGAGTTGTTTGTTCTGTTCGATCCTGTGGTGCTGCAGGTGCCTGGTTTTCTTCTGTATCTTCATTCGCGTCACTTGCTTGACCATCATTTTCCGCCTGTGATTCATAATTTCTTCTTGGATTCATCTGAGTGTTGACCCCTAAATGAGAAGCCAGCATCCACGCACGATCCATGCTGTTGTATCTCTTCAACAAACCTACACGAGCGTCAAAAACGAATGAGGGGAATTTGATTGGCTTTGGGTCAACAATAACGTCTCGATGATAGACCACTTGCTGCTTGGTTGGTGTAGCTTTCGCTGGGATTTGCATGGGCTTGTTAATAAGCTCGCCATCAACGGTGTCTTTTTGATTCATGACAACAACTGTGCCATGTAGAGTGTTTTGACCATTGCAGGTTGCTTCCAAAAAATCAATATTGTCGACCGCAAAAAATACAGATTGTCCCTTCTTGACAAATTGTGGCAGACAATATCCTCCGGTTTCTGACATCCTTTCCACTACAGCACATTCGACTCTCTTTTCGAGGTCAATAACACTTTTGTAACTGGCTGCAATATGTAGACCTGATAGTTGATTGACAAGATCCTTACTGCGAACTTTGTTGTGCGTGCTTAGCGCAAGACCTACTGACAACGGTGTTTGAGTACCTGTCACAAACCCCACATCTGATTTGGGCACACGTTTGACCTGCCTGCTTGTTTTGACATTTTGCACGAGAAGCTGTGACAAAACGCCAATAGTTTTGCCCATTGAATCATCTCGCTTGTCACAAACCATTCTCGATTCTGTGCCGAACAGCAACAGCTTAAGAAAGAAAGCAACCACAGGTGGGTTTACATATGACATGCTACCAGTGAAATGCCAGGTGTCTCGATGTTTTAGCAATTCACCTCTAAGAACTTTGGCAACTTCAGCGACACGTTTCATAACCTCTTCTGTCCCTTGTGGGGCTGCATTATCTACAGCTGCGGCAAGAGTTTTTCTGGTCATCACTTGCTCACTTTCATTCTGGCGATTCGCCTTCACGAACTCCGCACCTGGAATATTTTCCATGATCAAATGTTTGAGCTCTTTTTTGTAATGAAAGCTTCTCAGTGGAACACCGTTCTCTTTAAGCAAAGAGGTGTACGCGTCATTGATCTCATTCATATTCAATATGACACCACTGGCCAATGAATAGTTCACAGCATTAACAATGTCGATGTCTGCGATGCATTTCCCAACACTCTCTTCCATCTTTGAGGAATACAGTGGGAAAGATTCACACTGCCTTTCAGCCTTCCTCAAGCAATCTCTGTGGTACCATAGTTCATACGCTGAAGCATCACCTGGGGCCTGCAAAAGTGATAAACTAGATCTCACTTTGTCATCTGTTGTTTTGTCTCTGATATTTATGAAACGCTTTCCCATGATGTCAGTTTGCACAAGGTGTAGGTCGCCCTCTGTTGGGTTGGAGCACAGAAATGTACATATTTTCTGCTTAGTCTCGCTACTTCCACGTCTGTGTGCACGAAATTCGCTGGAACTTGCAGACTTTTTTCTAGATGTTGAAGGGCGCCCAACTTTTGCTGGTCTTACCACTTCTGTCGATGAGGATTGAAGAAACCTTTTCTCTGCTCTCTCCAACATACGTTTATGCACAATGTCTTTGTAGCACTGTGAATGGTAAGGTAGGTGTTCCAGCTCAGTTGGATTCAAACTGGCAAGCCTTTCAACTAGTGGAGCAAGCTGTGTTTCTCCAAACTGCATTCGCTTACGGGCATAGTCTATGAGGTTTGATGTTGACGTCTGTGTGACATTCTTCACAAATGGTGCGACTTTTCCACAAACCACACACAAGGAAGCCATCTTAGATTTCAATTATATCTGAAAGAGAAGAGAAGAGAGAGAGAGAGAGAGAGAGAGAGAGAGAGAGAGAGAGAGAGAGAGAGAGAGAGAGAGACATTATACATGCTACAAAATGCCGACTACATCAACCACACTACAAAACCTCGCATGAATGGCGAGGAAAACTTTATGAATGTAGTGGAACATATTTAACTGTCCTTGCCAGCATTTCTCCAAAACATATATCTTTCTTTTGTTTGGCAAAGGGGCCCCCCGGCTGCGCCACTGGTTTGACGCCCCTAAAAAACTCAAAAGCCAAAAGTAAAATTGCCACCTAAGTTTTTTTGACTCTTAATGCCCTAAAGATATGATTCAAACAAAAAAATCGCTTTTGGCAAGCAAATCTCACGGGATCCATTTTGAGGTACACGAGGACCCCGACTACAAGGTTCGTTTGACACGTACCTTGATGCCCTATTGGAACTAGCAACATGGTTCCATTCTCTAGATCGATGGTTCTCAAGCTGGGAGCCATGGCCCCCAAAAGGGCCACGGAAGGATATTAAGGGGGCCATGGTGGGCTAGTGTAAGTAGTAAATCAGTGTGTGTCCATGAAATTGCACTTAGGGGTCCTCTTGTTATTTTTCCCAACATATTTAAGTGAATCTGATCTCTCTACCCTTCTATACATAAATTGTAAAGTCGAAACCAGTTGGATATGGACCCACATATGAGATGTGCATTATCAGTACGACTGACCGAAAGCAGTGTCATTCATCCCATTGATATGTAACAAAATATGTATTCTGACTGAGAGTTGTAAGCATTAAAATAAATGAAGAACATCAAAACAATTCTTCTTCTCATCACATTTGTGAGGGTCTTGAGAGAAAACTGACGGGGGCCAGGAGGATGTTATGATCCCCACAAGTAGGGAATGAAATGAAAATGTTTGGGAAACACTGCCCTAGCTCAAGGCTTTGCAACCAGTGTGCTGTGGTACACTGGTGTGCCGTCAAAAGCTTCTTAGTGTGCCATTATACGAGTACAACACCCTTCCCCTCTATAAAGCAATTACCACAAATTATGGGAAATAAATATTTTATAAAAGAACATAATAAATGTAGGTTAATTCTGGACATTAATAGAAGGATGTTTCAGAATTTGCTGTTAATTTTCATATAGGCCTATTCCTGTAATACGAGTAGGCAACTTACGAACCTGTTACCAGGAAATCTACTGGGATATGAGTAACATGTTTTGGAATGCTGCTTCACCCATACAGTATGATGTGCCTTGGCCCCTGTGGCTCTTGCACACATAGGGCATTGGCTGCCGGTGTGTTTTAGTGGTATTATGTGACTATCCTGACACTGTATTGTTCACTTGCAAACAATATTGTAGAAAACTCCTGAGTTTCTTTCCACTTCCTTCACACTGAGTGACAAGCCAAATGGTTTCCTGTGCACCAGGAAACCATTTACTACGCTGGGTGGTAACCATATAACCAAATTTTGGCGCCTGTTGGTTTAGTGGGTAATTATTGCGCTCCAATCGGATTGAGCCAGTGAAGGTTTATATCCAAGGGGTGGTTGGGGTTGATTGTTCATGTAATGCCACTCAGGGATGAGTGAGGTTGGTCACTCTCATCTTAAATGTCGGGATCAACTGCCTAGCCCCGGGCTCCTACGCTCCTCATGAGGCAATGTAGGATTGGATGATGGATAGATATACAGAACAGTGCAGTTGGGTTCGTGATTCATTTTTTTCAGCTGCTGAAGCATCAGTCTGTTATCTCTCCTAGAAGGCACGAAAGAAACTTGTGAATATCAAGAGTGATCGTATCATCAAATCTATTTCAGTGTAATATCCTTAGGCATGTTTTGGTTAAAGCTGAAAACTGAGTACCCAGCTACAGTATCTCTGAATAGGCTCGTGTCACTTGTAACAATATTTTGTGCTAATTAAGTTTTCAGCATTATCACTTATAACATAACAAACAAAAATAAAAATCATATATGAAGTTACTAGACGAGAAAATTCGTGTGGATCTTTCTGTAACAGAAGCAGTTACTAACAGCCCGTGTCCCTCAAAAGAGACATAAGATTCTCAATAAATTTCAGTGGAAATATCACATATATTTATATTCTCAAAAAAAAAAAAAAAAAAAAAAATCTGCTTTATATATACTACAGAAAGTTTGAATGAAAATTTTAATTTTATTTTGATCTTGAAGAAGAAATGTCATTGTATATGTTCAGTAAATAACCTGTCTTGATAAAACTGATGGAGTTAGCTTCTGAGGGACAACATTACTTCGAGAAATTACCCCATGTTGAGTATGCAAATGCTTATCAGTGCATGCACTCAAAATATTTCTTATTTCATAAATTTCTGAATTCTTTAGCACTAAAAAAAAAAATCAATACATTACTTGAAATAAATGGTACTGTGCACCTAGCAATTGTTTTCTTTCATCATGAGTTAACAAAAACAACAATAGTGTTATGCAGTGGGGACACTTGCCATGACAAATAGTGATTAAGTTGCTACAAGAGTTCACTAAACAGAATGTTTTTCAGTGAAGTAGGAACAGTTGTGGATCGCTGCCCTAGACAACAACAACTACACCCGCTGGATCCCCGTTCATCCCCAAGATATGGCTGAAATGACTACGAAACACCCAGAAGTTGCCAAGGAATTCCTTTCTAGGAACTTCAATGTGCAGAAAATAAGCAGGTAGTTCTCTGCCAGTCTGGTAGACCAGTACGACGAGCAAAATATTGCTGCCATAAAAGGGAATGGGGGTGCAGAAAGCCTCACCAGCAACACCAGCATTCTTAGACAGTACTGTAGATGGTGACAGGACCAGAGGTTGCTAGCCTGACAGTAGAGTTCTAAGATGAACACCAGCAACTGAAAAGACCATCAAACACACGGCTTCATGGTCAGGAAACAAACTTACACATAGCCCTCATGAAAGAGGTACGATCAGTGGTCATTATCACTGATGACTTTGGCAACCCTTTTGAAGAAGAAAGCCAAGTCCTAACTGTCCTAGATTCCAAGGAGATTGTGACATCTTCAGCCATGGTAGCTGTTAGTGAAGTGCACAGATGGACTGGGGAGAGTTTTAGGACTTTTTCGGGGAAGGACTGGTAGAAAAAACAAAGCCCATTGATAATGATATTCAAAGAAACCAGCTGCACATCTTTAGTCAGCCTAACTCTGGCTGGAGCAGCAGGAAAAGACACACATATGATGATATCAAGGAAGAATGAAGTCGGACCCGTCTCACCTGCCAGAACAGGGATGGGAAACTATGAGAGTTCTTCCATCATGCAAATCAGATGAGTCCCCCTTCACCTTCACATGGCGGTGATATCCAGCTCAGTGCCAAGAGTAATCTTGCTTCTTTAGACTTTACTGAGCCCACATCTGAGGATACACCATTGTGCTAGATGGATCTGCCATCATTCGTATGCTGAAGCCAGCTACAAAAAACTACTTCTAAGAGTATGTGCACAATGTCTTTGTCCCATGTCATCGATACTTCAGAAGCCATGCAACTGGACCTGGTATGGGATCATTACTCAAGACTCTCTGAAGGATACAGCCAAAGCCGAGCATGGGATGGGGTGAGAAGGTGGATAGTAAGTGGTGCACTGATCCCAGGGAACTAGGCCAGCTTCCTTAGAGTCGATGCCAAGAAAGGCGGTGCTGTTCCACTTCCACTCTCACCCTCTGTGATTTGATCAACCATGGAAAGAAACAGGAAATCATCAGTGATGGAGATACAGTCCTGAGCAAGCTACTCCTGCCAGATACCTCAGCGCTGTCCCCATACTGGCATGAAGAAACTGACAGCTGCACAGTGCTTCATGCACCCTAAGCAGCTTACAGTGGCTACAACAAGATACTCATCCGCACCATTGAGACTGATGTTGCTGTCATAGCTGTGGATCTGGTGTGCACCCTGCAGGAGGATGAAGAAGCACGGGTGACCTTTGGCTTGGGCAAGGCTTTTCGGTTCTTAGCAGTCCATCAGATAGCAAGGGCTCTAGACCCAGAGAAAGCACAAACATTACCAATGTTTCATGCCATGATGGGCTGTAATACAGTCCCTTGCTTTGCTGGATAGAGCAAAAGGATAGCTTGTACAATATGGAATGCATTTCCTCAGCAAACCTAGACTCAGACTGATAGATGCCATGCAGACCATTGACAATTCCTCATCTTGCCCTACGATAAAAGCAGCACAGCAACTAATATCAACAAGGCATGTTGGAAAGTGTTCATGAAAAACAATGATCAGTGGATTCCCCTAACAAGAGGAGCACTTGAGCAACATGTCAGACGAGCCATCTACTAGGGCGAGCATGTGTGGGGTCAAGCTCTGGTCCCTGCACCAGCACTACTTCCACCAACCCACTGGGGCTGGGAGAGGTCCAATGACAGCCTGTAAGAACCCCACTGGACAAAACATCCTGAAGGGTCAAAGATCCGCCAGGAGCTCCTCTCAAGCAATTATCAAAAGGTACAAATGCCAGGGAGCAAAGCTAGTGAGCACAGCACTTTGTGCTTGTTATGGGGCATGCTCAAAGAGCTGAACATTTGTCCTTGCAAGCGGCTTTTGCCATGTCATTGAAATATATTTTTTAATTTGCATGAACAGTGTACTTCTACATGTGACTCTCAGCTACGATGAGGATGCATGGCATGTCTGGGTCCTAATACTTTGACAAAACCTTCAGAAGAAATCTTACTTACTCCGATGGTTGTCAGGTAGCTGCCATTTTAGAGTATGGCTGCTGCTGCCGTCAAGGGGCAGCTGTATGATGCCCCCAAATATTTTTTTTTTTTTTAGAAATATTCTGGTGTAGTAGTGTGCCATATTTGGTGCCTGTATTTTAAAAATGCATAATAGATTAGCGAGGATGAAGTGTGTTGTACCTTTTATTGAATAACAGAATAAAGGAAGGAAAAGCAAATAAATAAAAATAAAATCTGTACACCAGATTCCAGGTGCCCTCTATTCATAAAAATACATATATGTAACAGCTGGACTCGAACAGTCGTAAGTTGGAGTTTTGGGGGAAACCACTCTGAAGAAGCAAGTCCCAAAGAGATGCAGTGCAGGGAGTAAAAGAATTCTAACGGCAGAAGTTCTGCAACATGGCAGTGAAGCAGTCCATTCATGAGCACTACCAGTTGCCCGTGTAGCACGAGGCAAGGCGTGGAGAGGCAGCACAATGGATGCAACTTCGACTAAGCATTTGCCATAAAAGTATCTATAAAATAATGCAAGGGAGGCAACATTCGTTCTTACATGTCGGTGAGGTAGTTCATTTGTAAAAGTAGGGTTATGAAATAATTCTAACAACTCTGTTCTCAATTTTGTCCAGTTGTTATAATGCAATCTCGCCACATCCATTCCACAGGGGTGAGCAATATTCTAGCTGAGGGCACACATGAAACTTAAGTATAGGTAACTGCTGGTCAGTGAAGAAGTTACGAGCTCTGCACAATAATCCAAGTTTCTTTGAAGTGGTTTTAGCAAGTGATCTAACATGAGGGGTCCAGTGGAGGGCACTGTTAAGTGCAACACCTAGAATTTCACTACTTTTAGAAAATGTAATATTAGTGGCACTGAAGGTAATATAGGAATCAGGGAATATCAGTCTATTAGTAAAGTGTATGTATTTAGTTTTCCTAGTGTTAAATGAGACAGTGTTATTATGTCTCTATTCAGTGATCTTACGTAAGTCTTGATTTATGGAGATTGCTGTACTGAGTTGTGAGTTAGAGATCCTAACTTTGTGAATGGGTGTTGTGTGACTGAACTATGATGTGTTGAGTCATCTGTATATGAATGGATGGGATTAGGGATGCCAGCTAAGGGATCATTAATATGAATTAGGAATAGGGTTGGAGACAGAACTGATCCTTGTGGCATGAAGGCATTAACTGAGTAGAAATTGAAATATACATCATCTACTATTACTCTTATCTTCGGTTTGCTGAGATATGAGGAAATAAGAAGAACAAAAGTTGATAGGCCATAGCAAGGGAGTTTGGATAACGTGCCACCCTCTGTCAAAAGCTTTAGTTATATGAAGGGCTACTGCATGAGTTTCTCCATGTTGGTCATTTGGCTGATGGATGGTATGAGTCAGGAGATCGAGTATGTCAACTGTGGATCATTAGTGGTGAAAACAATACTGTTTATCACTAATTAATTGTTGGATTCAAGATGTTTAACTATATGCTTATTTATTAGAATCCCAAATACTTTACCAGCTGAAGTTGTGAAGGACATTGATCTGCAATCAGAAGGGTCAGAGAAACTTCCTTTCTTCGAAATTTGGTGAGTATTGACTACTCTTCAAGAATTAAGGAATGAGGAAGTACGTATGCATAGTCTGAATGACTTGGCTAGAACACGAGCAAGTTCTGAGAAACACTTTTTCAAAACAATTGGAGTAATTCCATCTGGACCTGGAGCTTTGTTGGTTGGTAAATTGTCTAATATGGATTTTACGTATCTAGTCTGTATTTTAAGTGGTACAGTTTCAGAGAAGTCAGGTTCTAATACAGGAAGGTTCAGGCTGACTTCCTTTACGGTAGAATTTCTGGCAAATGTATTGGGAAGGATGTTCGCTGTACCACGTGGGTCATAATAATATAGTGTTCCCATCTGAAGATTTTACTGGGGGAATGGGTGATGACTTGCTAAAGTTATTATTGAAGAAACTGACAGTTGACCAGCATATTCTTTCCTCATTAGGATTAATGAAGAATTTGGATGCTTTTGACAGTATAGAAGTACTACTAAAAAAAAAAAAAAATGCATAGTGAATGAAATGTCAATGTGGAAGAAAAGATGACGTCATATGAACTACAAGGGAAAAATAAGATGATACCTTTACGTAAAAAAGGGGAAAAAACTTCCTAGGTATATATTTTGGTATTGAACCATTGGGTGGTAAATGAAGACATCTTAGCATGAAAGGCTAATGACCTGGTCGACATAAAGACTAAACGCGAAGAAATCTTAGCATGAAAGGCTATTGATCTTATGGCTATAAAAACTAAATGCGTTGAATTACAAATAAACATATGATAAACGAAAAATAACATACGATTATTGTGTGTGTGTGTGTGTGTGAGGGAGAGAGAGAGAGAGAGAGAGAGAGAGAGAGAGTTGCAGCGAGGACGACAATAAGAAGGGGGGCGGGAGGAGAGTAAGGATGATTGGGATGAAGAGAGGGAGATGGAGAGGATGTGCGGATGAGCAGAAGTGAGAAAGTTATAGTGGAAAAGAAAGTGAGGGGAGGTGGAGAGATGAAAGACAAGAAGAGAGAGAGAGAGAGAGAGAGACAGAGAGACAGACAGACAGACAGACAGACAGAGACAGACCGACGGACAGACAAAGATAGACAGAGATCAGAGACTTGAGACAACGATCAGAGAGCGCAATCAGCGACAGAAATCAAGCACATACCATGAACTAGAAACAAAAGCCCAGAGACAAAGACCAGCGATAGAGACCAGAGACAGAGATACTATGTTATCGTGTTTTTATTTTTTTCTTGAAAGACACAGTCTTATAGTGTCAGAGCCTTTGGTTTCTCCTTCCTTCTATTAAAAAGAATGGAAAAAAAAAGATGTAGAGATCGGGGACGGAGACCAGTTACAAAAGCCAGAGACAGGGAAGAAAAAGGTTTAGACAAAGACAAAAGACAGACATAGAGACAGACAGCTACACAGAAACAGGGGTAGTGCGTGAATGGCACACGGGCTCCATGCACACATCCATTTCCCTTTGCCGTTCCAGCTTCCTGAGTCCTACAGTTTTCCATCAAAGTTCTGTAGCCCCGACCACAAGTGGAAAATGCACACACACACACACACACACACACACACACACACACACACACACACACACACACACACACACACACACACACACACACACACACACACCTGAAAGAGAACGCCAGAATTATTAAAAAGATATTCAGCTAAACAAAAAAAATCACCTAGGATATTTGCAAATAAAGTAAATTACTGGAACAACATTATCCTCGTCTTTACGATAAGGCTTTTATTCGTGGAAACATCTAATGATTTTATTCAGCTTTGAGATGATCTCTTAGTCAGTAGGTAAAAACATCTCCGCTTTCTCTCTCTCTCTCTCTCTCTCTCTCTCTCTCTCTCTCTCTCTCTCTCTCTCTCCCGGAATTAATGCGTTTTTTTTTATACATATTCTTTTGTATATCGAGATTATTTCATTCATGCTACGGGAACTAGTCTTAGTGAATGATTAGGACTAATCTTTATTGAACCATTGGGCTCCATGGCGTTCAGTTAGTTTATGCTACATCCAGATGATTTTACTCAGAAAAGGGCAGGTCCGTGGTACTGCAGGAATTTAAAAAATGTCCACTGGACACGACTTCTCTTAATCCCTGAAGTACGATTTTTTTTTCTAAACTTTCCCTACAAAGAAATAATTTTGCTTCAATCTGGGAAAGACATTGTGGAGAAATAATTACATACAGTTGCTAAGAAGCACTTCAATTCAATGGCCTGGTCATATATTTCGTTCCCACTTTTGAATAAAAGATTTAGGGAAGAACTCCCTTGAAAAGGGGGACAGTGGATTATGTCTGAACTCTCTCATTAGACGACATCTCTCGGAGATGGAAAGAGTACAAACTACGTCATCGTATTCAATGGATTAAGCCTTTTACTCTGAGCACACACCATTTCTATCTTCCTATTGGCATCAGAGAATTATATATTCCTAATTAAGCACCACTCGCAGTTAAGGTTTGGCAAACGTATTCGAATTAAAATACAGTAAGTGCGACAGATTGTCCTTTACTAAGCTGGAATATAATTTTTTTGGTTGCAAAAACGAAATAATAAAATGTCATGTTACTGAAGGGGTCATTGAAGTTTAGATGGATTTCGTATAAATGTACGCTGCTCTCAGAAATAACATTTTTACCTGCGGCGATAGCCAGCAGGTCAATAAGTGGCGAGCGTTCTTTTCTTCTTTAGCTTGTGGCAGATTTGTTAAAAGGAGGCCTTTGGAGACATAAAGGTGGGGCCATATAATGGAATTTGACATGGAGAACCCAAATCTGCCATCAGCTGACATCTGAGGTGGCGCAATCTAGAGACGAATAAATATGCTTAATTTATACCAATTGAGACAGAAAAGTGGTTCCACGTACGGTCATTTAACATGCAGAATCCATATATGCTGTCAGGAGAAACCTGTGGTGGCTCCGTCTAGCAGCAACTTTAGTAAAAGTTCTTCATTTAAAAAACTGAGACATTAAAGTGGTCCCATGTTAGGTTATTTGACATGGAGGATCCAAATTTGCTGTCAGCTGACACCTATGGCGGGTAGTGGATCTCTCTGTTAAGGCTAATTACTTTCTACAGCTAAATGTTTGAAACAAGAGTCTCGCCACAAGTCCCAGAGCAATTGTACTCTTGTTTTATCTTTACTTTCCCTGTTTTTTTTTGTTTTTTTTTTTACTTTTTTCTCTTCCTCAGTTTTCATCTCGGCATTATTGTCAGACTGGTCTTTTCTCATACCGATTTTTTCCCCAAGCTAGTAATTTCTTCTTCGATTGTCCATTCCCCCCCCCCCTCCCTTCTTTTTTCTTGTTGGTCTTTTTTGAGGTTGGCTTTTATTCTAAATATTTTATTCTTCCTGCTGGTCTTTTTCCCTGCGTGGCCTTTGCTCTCTCTGACTGTCTTTTTTTTTTTACCACAGAAACATTAGGATGGCTGAAAAACCTACGATCTAGCATCTTTTTTAAGCCACGTTGACGAAGGGGGATATGAACCTAAAGACAAAGAATGATGAGTTGAGGAAAAGTGAAACAAGAGAGTTAGTAGAGAGATGGAAGGTATGAGAGATGGATGGATGGAAGGGTAGGACAGATTCATCGAATATCATATTCAGTGATTTGCTGTTTGAACGCTGTCCGTCTAAAATTGTCAAAACTTGACAGCTGGTAGTAGAAAGCTAGTTGCCTGAAAGGGTTCGAACAGTACTATGCTAAGCTGTCTTTACCTTTATGACATGCCAAAAAGGAGAATAAGGGGGATAAACGCTTTGCAGCATGTCTATTTCGAGAGAGAAGCTGTCAAGACCGATACATTTTACTTTAAGGATTACCGGTACCTTTTGGTAAAGGAAAACACCACCTGCTCCGTAAATCTACTGATGAGATCGAGCCATTGCGCATTTTCTGAAGAAAAAAAAAAAAAACTCTGAAAGAGATGCAAAAGACCCAAGAGAAAATTTTGCCCACAGGATAGAAAGACTCAAAGGGTCTGTGTAGCTTGAATGAACTGAAGGAAAATGCTACTGAACGGAGAGACAGAGATATACGTAAGGAGATGCAAATGGAAGAGAGGGTGGTGAGAACGACAAAACAAAGTTGTTAACAAAGACGAAAGTAAATGGAAGATGTTGGGAGAAAAGAAAATTGTGGTAATAATGAGAGGGAAATATGCTGATCATTTGTTTTTAACCTATAGGTTTGCGAACATATACCGTTGTCCTTTTGTGTTGCATACTGTTTCTTCCATACTCCTTTTTCCTGGATACCTCCAGACAATTGTGTTCAGCTTGGAAAACCATGCTCAACAAAGGGTTATAAGCCATTTCGGTTAGTTGTTTGAGGGCAAGACGCCTGGCGGGCCAGACTTTTTTTTTTTTTTTTTTTTTTTTTTTTTTGGCAAAGGAGACCTCTGTATAACAGATACATAAAAAGAGGGGTAAGGGCAGTAAAAGGATACACAAAAAAGGTTCCATTCTTCTCCCTACGACCACCAGTCGCCACCCGAGCAAAGTACCCAGACCAACCCTCCTGCCTCCCGTCCCCTCTGCTACCATCTCCATCTCTTTCCACTTATTACTCCTCCCTTCCTCCTTCACTCCTCTTCAACTACTCCTTCCTCCCTCCCCTGCTATTACCACTCCCTTCTGTCCCTGCTAGCATCCATCCCTTCGTCTACTGCCACAATCACTCCCTTCTCCTGCTACCATCCCTCTCCCTCTCCTCCCCTCCGCTACTACTACCCCTCCCTTCCTCAGTTGATATTCCGCTGCCATTCTCTGCTTTTAGTCTCCCTTTCCACTCCTCCCCTCCCCCCCCTCTATCCTTCTCCTCCCCCTTTCCACCCTTGTTCACTTCCTACAGACACCCACTCTCCCTACACGCCCCTGCTATATTCATGCATACCACCGTACCGGCAAAACAGCCTGTAGACGCCAGTATAAAGTCTGGTCCGAAAAGGGCCCTACAGAGTTCTGGAAAATTGCGCGTGAAATGGAGCAAACGTTTTCGAATTGGTGGGGAGAAGTGTGGGGAGCAGAGGAGTTTGTGAGGGAAGTTGGTAAAGTGCTGGAGTTGTTGGTACAGTGTTGTTAAAGGCAGCACGTGGAGGGTGTTGGTACAGTGTGGTGGATAATAATATATAGCAAACTGAGGATGATGTGGCAAATCCAGGTAGATTATTATCGATGTCAAGATGCTGTGAAGGCTGGTGGTCTGCGGTTAATGTCGGTAGTGTGGTGTGAATGATGAGTGTGGTAAAGATTGGTAGTGGTGGGATGCTGAGAGAAAGATTTGGAGTAGAGAGGGTGCCAGGTTTAAATGGCCTGGCAGCTGTTAAATACTGTGTGGACCTGAGCTCAGATTCGAAGACAGATATTTCGCCAAAGGGACCTTTTACCCGTGGATAATTAGCCGAAAGGACGTGTGATCGAACGGAGGTTTAACCGTCGTACGTTAACTCACGGTTTTACTCTGTTTTTTTATGTTTTTGTTGGGCAGTCATAATTTTAATCTTTCTTCTCTCGCAGTTAGGCCTGTTTGTCTGATTTACGTCCTTCTTTACGATAAATATTAATTTATGTTAACCCAAACTTAGCCAAACCTGACCCATCCCTACCTAATTCGATCTTATATTAACTTAAATTACCCTTACATGACCTATCTTAATCTAATCCAGCCTTAACCAAACTAAGCGTAACCTAACCGAACTCAGTAAAACTTAAATGAACTTAAATACCGGTAACGAGATTTACTAACAGAATCAACCAACCTAAATTACACACACACACACACACACACACACACACACACACACACACACACACACACACACACACACACACACGGACTGTAACTGGATAAGCCTAGCAATTACCATTACTGGATCTGGTTGGATATACATGCCCCCCCCCCTCTCTCTCTCTAAATCCTCATATTATCCCTCTTCTTTTAATTCTTCTCTCTCCTCTCTTTCCTCAGACGATATTAATCTGTTAATGGTCGGGACAAGTCATAATTCTATGCAAGCTAGTGCCAGATAAGTTTTATTCATCTGACAGAGAGTCATAGAACCGTGACGTTGTTATTACTGTCAACCTGACCCCTAATGAGCGTCTTGAAGCTTCTGAGTGTCCAGCAGCAGTGAAGGGGATCATTACAGCTCGTTCATCGCAACTAAGAGAAGACTTTTGTCCTTTTTATTATTTGTTTAGGGTAGATGGACGAAAGTCTTCTCATAGCTGAGATGAATGAGCTATAATGAACCCCTTCGCTGCTGCTGGACACTCACAAGCTTCAAGACGCTCATGAGGGTTCAGGTTGACAGTACAGTAATAACAACGTCACGGTTCTATTTTTTCCACTGCACTTCGTTAAAGTATCAAATTCTGATAAACCAAGTATTCGAGACAAGAGATGGTAATTGTATGCCAAGTTTAAGTGAACTGTGTACACGCGAGGAGATTCGTCCCTCTGAGGCTTTCTTAATATTCAGTGGCAGAATACGATACTACGGTTCTACATCCTACCCATAGCATTTCTCGTGACAAGCATCATATTCTTGTGTTGGCATCTGGTTACATTTCAGCACTTAAGATGAAGAGATGATAATGTTAGGTCATTTTTAGGTGGAGAGAGTATAGTTTAATAAGACCTTGTTATGACAGGGCAAGGTATTACAGAGCTGCTGATCACGACCGTACAAATGTACTAAGTCTTTTAGGCTCACAAAAGGTTAACTCTTAGTTACAGTCTCCCAAGTCACTGTTTGCAGCCAACCCCCGACGATGACGTCTGCTTCATTTCATCCTAAACATCTCCAGACGGTTTTATTCAAATCAGGATAGACTCTTCAAACTAAATGTTTAGATACAGTCTTCAATAATTTCTCCAGTACGAGTGACTCTCCTAAGCCAAGTCTAATCGTCCAGTGACAGGAAGAATATATGGAAAAGACGTCATCTTACTTAGAATAAATCAATCTAGCTGATGATATAGGCAAATGCAAACTGCAGCATCAGTTGCATCCCAATCCTATTGCTGCCTAAGAGATCTGGTGAGGCCGTTCCTAGAAACAAAGACAAGCAAAGAACAAGGGAACAAGACTGTCATCATTCCAAGGAAATGCAAGAAGGTCACCATGTAGCTACACTACACTGACATGTTTTTGTAAAATTGCCATACATCATATCAAAATTTGCATGTTTATATGGTTTGACATTTGATGCACAAATCCGTTTAAAGGCCTAAATAACAAACTAATAGGTATCTGAGGCTATTGACACAAGGAACAATTGTGCCAACTTGGTGAAGAAATATAAATAATGACGCCACGTGGACAAAATTTATGGAGGAAAGTAACAATAAACTGAGCAAATACAGAAGCTCTTCAACTATCGGTATGGAGACCCATGCCCTTGAATTTCTGACTCCACTACTATATGAGCCATTCAGTAAATAATACAAGTATGTCCTAGACACATCCAACGAAAAAATTACCTGGGAAATGAATGCTCTTATCTGTGAACATCTGCACCCACATGATACATAATGGAAGTATAGGAAGACAGTTATACTATAACATTATCAAACACAAAAACAGCACTGATTTATACTTCCTTCAATACCACAACTGCTCTTATTCATTCTTACTAGGTCCAGAGTTTTGTCTTCAGCCCTTCGGAATATCAAGACGTCTTTTATTACACATTATTAATATAACCAGACAATTATACTGAGCGTATGAGGCCTCTAGTATTGAAAATGTTACGAGTTTTCCACACCATAAATAGTGGATCAAAATATATATATATTATTTTTAGTTCATTACGTCTACACGATTATTTTCCATGGCCATAATACAACACCACAAAGACCCATTTCTTATACAGAAGGACATGTGGCAGCAATGTGTGCCTTTCAGTTCCAGGACTTTTAAAAATATTCCATTCTTTCTACCTACAGAGAGATTTATCAAGTTACTTGCATAAAACGTCTAGTGGTGAAAGGGGTTATAAATACCTTTGACGGGGTACTGACCTGCTGCTGTGTGATGCAAGGTGATGGAGAGCATGGTGAGGGCCAGGAGGACTGTGTACGGTGCCATAAGGGCTCCCTCACCTCGTGCTTCACGGCACATCACACTAAAGGGGACACTCATATGCACGATGGGTAATGACATTCATAAACCAATGTTTTCATGGCTGCATCTCCCTGACATCATCGATATGTATCTTATAGTTTCAATTGACGTGCAGGTCTTAGGCGTTTCAGTGCACACATAGTTTTTATTTCAAGGCACTAAATTGTTCAACACGTTTACCGTCAATATATAGTTTCTATTGCCTTACAGGTTTGCTGGTTTAATCAATGTGTGCCTTGTTTAATTTCAAAGATTTTGCGTCATACACTTAAAATATCCATTCTGCCACCACTATCTACATTATTTCTACCACCACACAGAGTTTGTTATTAAGTTTCATTGTTTTATTTTTAATCACAAAGCACTTCACTTTTTTTTTTAGTATGGTAACCATTTTTTACCATGCTTTCACAGAACGTGTAGGTCTTTTGGTTTCAGGAACTGCATTTTAACTTCTAGTTTCAGTCTACTTGTCACAATTTTAAAAACCAAGCAACACATTTTTTTAATGAGTTTTTACCACTGATACATTTAATCTCCTGTTCGATCAACATTTACAGTTTGTTCTTGATGGTGCACAATCATTTATATTCAGTATAAATGTATTAGGAAGATTTTGGTATGATACCAAGTTTTTTTGCCTGTCAGTTTATATTAATCTTTTTATGTAGGATTTCACGAAAGGAAGAAATGATATGTCAGTTTTAATTTAGATTTCCAATGTACTATAACGTCTCTTTCAATTTATCATTGCCACAGCAACATGCATTTATGCACCGTACAGATCTCTCTTAATTAACTTCTTCATATTTTAAGCTGAAACAGTTGTTTCATAAATACCACAACTGTTCCATATCATCAAAGCACTCATAGTTTACACACACAACATATACATTCCAGAAGCAACATTCTAATCGGTAAACACACTGACCTATGCACAGCAGCACCAGTTTCTGAAGAAGATTATCTCCTCAAAGGTCTGGCAAATCAGATCATGCTCTGCCTTTTATTTCTACAAAAATTGGTATTTTGTCAGGGAATCCCCAGTTTGCAAAGGTTCCACGTTATATGGTGCTTCTTCATGCTGTGTATGTGTGTGTGTGCTTCAAGTGCATTAGTGAATGAACAGGCGGTATGTCTTTTATCACAGTGTGTTTACTATCATTACCATCTCCTCCAGGTTAGGCTCCTCTTTGTGTCCGTGTGGATAGGGCAACCCCGGGATTCTGAAAAAGAGGTAAGAGTGAATTAATATACTTTTGGACATCAAAATACATGCCGCATGCAGGACAACATGGCCCATATTTCTGACAAAGATTTTACAACTCCCCTGACTGACACATTAATAAGGCTGGATGCTACACTGCGCTACATACAGTAGTTACTGGAACTTCAGTTACTCGGTTCTGACTCGAAAGTGACCTGGAAAGGGACGTGATGGTCTTAAACTTCTGGAATGGAATTGCAAAATTACTTACACATAATTTTCTATCATGAGTCTGGATGGCACAGCAGGCTCCAAAGGACCTACCCCGTTGGGCTTTATCTAGCATTATACAGTGTAATATTCTTTTGCATGGGAGGAATGAAAAAAGTGTTTAGATGTCGTTCACATAGAATGGATGTAATGAGAAGGCTGTATGAGGGTGTTGTGGTACCAGCTGCCATATATGGCGCTGAAACATGGAATATGGGTGTAGCAGAGAGGAGAAGTTTGAATGTAATGGAGATGTGTCTGAGGAGTATGTGTGGAGTTACGCTTATGGATCGAGTCAGATATGATGAAGTGCAAAGGAGAACAAGAGTTGTGCGGGAGATGGCTGACTGAGTTGAGCAGAGGGTGTTGTGATGGTTTGGGCATATGGAGAGAATGGAAAATGAGCGATTGATGAAAAAAATAACTGAATCAGATGTGAGAGGTGTAAGGTTCAGAGGAAGACCATGAATAGCATGGATGAACAGTGTAAAGAGAGCACTGAATGCGAGGAGGTTGTCTGTTTAGCAAAGAAGAGTGGCTGCACATGATAGGAATGACTGGAGAGAAATTGTGAATGAATAAATGAAGACATAGCCCTGAAGGGATATTCTCCCGCAGTTTGTCTGATCAGCTGGTCAGGTCAGGTGCGGGTAAGAGGATGGGTTCATTATGATGTGACAGAGGTAAACCAGCTTTGCTGTCGGTCCCTGCTGCGGATGTCGCTGATTGCACTGTGCGTTTGACCCTCGTGTAGTGTGGTGTGGTGAGGATCTGTCCCTTCTCCCCATGGGGCTAAGATGCAAATGAATGTGTAGCTATCTGTGGAGGAGTAAATTAGGAGTGTGTTGTCCTGTCTCGGCTGCCTCCCTTTCTTTGCGGGGAGCAGCTTAGGTATATATATACTGTATATATATACTATATATATATATATATATATATATATATATATATATATATATATATATATATATATACTGTATATATATATATATATATATATATATATATATATATATATATATATATATATATATATATATATACTGTATATATATATATATATATATATATATATATATATATATATATATCCCCACAGTACGCAAATTCCAGGTACGCGATCTCCATTGTACGCGAGGACCTATTTTTTTTGTGTGTGTGTATTTTTTATTAGTATGCAAATTGAACTCCTTGTAAGCGAGACGGGCAGCGAAGAGTGGCCCAAATCTGGGGTTACCCCGAGTATGCGACACTGCCCCCACGAGAAATGATAACGGGTAAAGATGAGCAGTCATATTCTTGTTGGTTTAGTTAAGCCATATCCTTGTTGATTTACATAGTAAAGGCATAATCTTGTTGGTTTACTTTATCTTAGGTATGTCTTAGATAGTTTCCCTGCATAGTACAATACTTAGGTCTGAAACGCGTCTCAAGGGTTGCCCATGAAGGTGGGTGCCGCCCATATTTATTTTTTCCCATAAGTTTATGTATTCACAGTACGCGAATTCCTACTATGCTACGTCATCTGCCGCCCATATAGGTGCATACTAGGGGGAAGTACTGTATATATATATATATATATATATATATATATATATTCTGATATACTGTACATAAGGATAAGGAAACACTTTCATCCGTATTTCTCTGTCTCTGTCTCTGTCTGTCTGTCTGTCTGTCTGTCTCTCTCTCTCTTTCTCTCTCTCTCTCTCTCTCTCCTTACCATATATGCAGGGTCATATCAAAACTCACAAGCAAAACAGTTCTGCCAGGCCAATACTTAGCTGAATAGGTCCAGCTAAGCGGTCCAAATGGTAAGTATCATTACTAAGTCCGCTTGTTGGTACAATCTCTGACTCAGATAAAAAGAATAATGTGGATTTTGTAGACAAACTTAGTGGACTTAATATGAATTGTGATTATAAACTTGTAAGTTTTGATGAAACATCATTATTCACCAAGGTTCCAGTTCATGATATGCTAGAAAATTTCTGAGATTCAATAAATACACTTTCTTTGTCGGTCTCAGACACATTATTCATTGAGCTGATAAAGCTTTGTATCAAAGACTGGAAGTTTGAAGTTAATGGAGAATACTACCGCCAGAAATTTGGTATGGTAATGGGCAGCCGTTTTTCACCTGTTCCCAGTAATTTTTATATGGAATTCCTTGTGAAAAGATTACTTAGTAACACTGTACCTAAAGATGCACTCTAGTTTAGATCTGTAGATGATAATGTCTTTGGCCATGTTGTGAAAGCCAGGCTATTTTCCTTCCCCACCTGAACAATTTAGCATTTTCCATAAAATTCACAGTGGAACACGAAAATGAAGGAAATTGCATTTTAGAATGCATTGTTCACAGAGCAGGGAATTAATTTAGCTTTAGTATCTACAGAATGCCGTCAAATGTTTGTTCATATATTCATTTTTATTCTGCTCATCAAGATAAAGTTAAACTGTTAGTGTTTTCTGCTGTGTTTCTACCTGTTCTACGAAACTGTAGCCCTGAACTGATGGGTGAAAAACTTGGAAATATCTACGATACTGCAAACAAATTAAAGTACCCCAAAGTCTTTACAGATAAAGCTTTTAACCTATAGGACCGTCTTATTGCCTTCTCAGGAAAAAAAATAAATATTGAATATTGAATAAAATCTGGCGGCGAAACTGCCGGGGTCATAGGCCGCCGGCGGGAAAAAAGGAAACCTCGTAATTTTATCATAGATAGAAATTTTCCAACGTTCCTCATTAGATGAAAAGGTGGAATGTAAATGTAGTGTTCAATAATTCATGTACAGAGAAGATGAGGCTGATCAAGAATTCACCTGATAATTCAAGCAACAGTAATTAAAATATACCATGTAAAGAGTGCAATAAGTTTTTGTGGGCCAGACAGGAAAAGAACTTGATACTACTGTAGACTCAAACATGTGAAGTCTAGTGTTATAACAGGACAAAAATCCAATGCCTTATTTGTACATATGAGAGACGAGTCTCACTGTATGGATAGGGATAATGCCTCTACAGTCTAGTCTTGCAAACCTGCAATTGATAGGAATGTCATTGAATCCAGTGTAATGAAGAACACAGAGTCTGATAATATGAACCTGAACAGTGAGATATACAAGTTAGATAACTTGTAGAGAGAGAAAAAAAAAAATCGATCACAGGTCCGAAATTGGTAAACGTAGGTCTAGGTCTGTGTGTCTCTTACCATGATAACTTCGCAACCGCTTAAGATATCATCATAAAATTTTACAGGTGTGTAGTAGGGATGAAAATCTTATACAAGCTCGAAACTAGTGAAAGTAAGTCAAGGTAAAGGTCATATTCCGACCCGATGTATCGGCTCGCGGCTGGTGTGATTCCGCCCTTGGGGGGCCTGTAGTTTCTAATATTTTTCGTTAAAGGATATTTACGCTTATTTATATACGAGTATATATGCATTTGTATGTGTTATGTAGGTATGTATGTAGCTGTATTCATATGTATATTTATGACTGGGCATATACATTATTATATACTTTCCTTCACATACATCGCTCCTCATGTAGCTCTAATACACATGCATATATTTAATGTCATTATACATATGTGCAACTGTCTAGTAAGTTTGATTATGATTAAATCACAGAAATATGAGAGAGAGAGAGAGAGAGAGAGAGAGAGAGAGAGAGAGAGAGAGAGAGAGAGAGAGAGAGAGAGAGAGAGAGAGAGAGAGAGAGAGAGAGAGAGAGAGACTTGGGTAGGTCAATAGGTCCATGCTTGATAAACCACTCCCCACATCCTATTCATCCTTCTTAAGAACTCAGTGCTACGACATGCCTCAGGTGTGTTTACGGTACGGTATATAATTAATTGTTATCCATAAATTTATATTTCAATAATTATCTTTTATAAATCCAATATGATTTATTATAATATTTATTTAACTAGAAAAAAGGATGCAGGTTAGAAGGCTGGTATTTGACAGCGACTTAGTCAACTTCTTTGGGATTTTCCCCTTCTTCTCTCTGTATAAAAATGGCAGGTGTTCTCCATCTCTTCCACTTTGCCCTTCCCTGAAGATATGCATACACGAAAGCGATCGGGATTTTTCGTGTTTTCTTTTCCGTGTGGATAACAGTATATAAATGAATTACCTGTTAATAAACAATTTAATTGTGTGTGTGTGTGTGTATATATATATATATATATATATATATATATATATATATATATATATATATATATATATATATATCCATCCATCCATCATCTAATCCCACATTGCCCCATGAGGAGCGTAGGAGCCCTGGGTTAGGCAAGTTGGTCCCCACATTTAAGATGAGAATGACCTGCCTCACTCATCCCTGAGTGGCATTAAGTGAGCAATAAACCCCAACCATCCCTTGGATATAAACCTTCACCGGCTCAATCCGACTGAAGCGCCTTAATTACCCACTAAACCACCGGGCGCCATAATTTGGTTATATGGTTACCATCCAGCGTAGTAAATGGTTTCCTGGTGTACAGGGAAACCATTTGGCTTGTCACACAGTGTAGTCACTCACAGGCAGAAGGAAGAGAAAAGAATGAAGGAAAGAAAGACAGAAGAGGAAGTACAAAGTCATCCATTGGCAGAAGGAGGAGGAAAGAATGAAGGAAAGACAGAAGACGATGGGAGGAAGAGAGGAAAGGGTAGTCACCTGAGAGCAGCACTACATTGAGTGAAGGGTGAGCGCCCCCACCTACCACAGTATATATATATATATATATATATATATATATATATATATATATATATATATATATGTGTGTGTGTGTGTGTGTGTGTGTGTGTGTGTAACAGAACAGAGCAAGGAAAAACAAATGAATAGAAAAAAAAAATCCATACATCAGATTACTGGTGTCCTCTGTTCGTAAAATATCTGTAACAATTAGACTTGAACAGCAGTAGGTTGAAGTTTAGAGGGAAATAACTCTGGGGAAGCGAGTTCAAGAGAGGTACAGTTCGGGGAATGAAAGAATTCTGATAGGTAGAAGTTCTGCAATATGGCTGAGTGACGTTCCAGTCATGACAACTACCAGATGCCCGTGTAACACGAGGGAAGGCATGGAGAGGTGGCACCATGGACACAACTTCGTCTGAGCATTTGCCATAAAATATCTGTAATATAATGCAAGGGAGGCAACATTCCTTCATACTTTTAGAGGAGGTAGTTTATTTGTAATAGCAGGGCTGTTAATAATTCTAACAGCTTTGTTCTGAATTTTATCTAGTTGTTTTAATGCAACGTCTCCACATCCGTTCCACAAGGGTGAGCAGTATTCAAGCTGAGAGCGCACATGACTCTTATAAATTATAGCTAACTGCTCGACAGTGAAGAAGTTATGGACTCTGTACAATAATCCAAGTTTCTATGAGGCGGTTGTAGCAAGTGATCCGATATGAGAGGTCCAGCTGAGGGCATTGTTATTGAGTCGCCGAGAATTTCAATACTTTTGGAGATAGGAATATTAGGAGCATTGAAGGTCATATACGAATCTGGCAATATCGATTAGTAAAATGAATATATTTGGTTTTACTCGCATTAAATGAGACAAGGTTGTTTTGTCCCCATTCAGTGATCGTAGATATGTCTTGACTTATGGAGATGGCTGTACTGAGTTGAGAGTTATATATATATATATATATATATATATATATATATATATATATATATATATATATATATATATATATAAACATTTTTGTTATGCATACCTCGTCAAATTACTGACTTAAAAAATTATACTGTAAGACAAAGTATACATGTTGACACAATATTTATGGCATGTTTAGTTTGTCAAAACATGTTTAAAGTTACTTGATTACAACAGTTCCATCCCTAGTTTCTCACATGGCCTTCGTACCTAAGACCAAGACCATAAAATTACTGAAATAGACATTTCATACCATACTAGGGTCGTAAGTCATGACTTTTAAACTTTAGTTCAGAGGTTAATTTGTCCAGAGTCAGTCATAAACAAACGTCACAGTACTAGAGGAAATAGGCCCTTGAACATAACACCTTTTGTATTATGCCACCACCAGACTTTTAAAACCTTTTCAATAGACACCTTTGAATTCAGGATGTTAGAAATCCCTAACCCATTCATAATATGAGATCTCCTTTTACTTTAATATAGTCGAATGACTGTAGCAAGAGCAACTTAAGAAGAGGTATCACTGTGTTATAATATCTAATCCATGCACTATGACAGGGGTTTCCTTTCCCAATTATCATCATCCATTGTTTTTAATTTAAAAAAAGGGGGGTAGGGGGTTGAGTCCTAGACTGGTTCAGTTTCGTCTATGAAAGATCTTTCATAAGGAATGGATTAGAAAATATCTTCATGAACACCTTCAGAATGAAGACAATTTATTTTACACTTTTGTCATACGATTTAACTTCTGAGACCTCCCCTAATATTCATACAGTATCTGTTACTAGCCTGATGCCATGAACATGAAAGGGGTGGCCACGAAAACTCTTCTCCATGTCAACCTGTCCATGATGTAAAGAAGAGGTGGTGTACTCACGCGCAGGTGGGAGGAGCCATGTGACATCAGCTGGTGGCCACAACTCGCCTGCCTGCTTTGAAATGCTTACCGGAAAATGTTGTGATGCTGTCTTATTGTTCGCTTCTTCTGTATTTAGATTGATTATGTAGCTTCCAAGAAATGATGTTGGGAAGTAAATTGTTTGTAATCTTTATATATACCGTTGGTTTTATGATTAGCCTAAGTAAACTTTTTTATGAAACACGTACGAGTAGAAAACCAAAGAAGCAGTGAAGTCTATTTCATTACATAGACATCATGCTTACATAATAAAGTATGTACATAAGAACGTTAAGAGAACTGTATAACTTCAGTAGGATTTCTTTACTGTTGAAATAAAACAAGGATTTACACAATAGACGTCAACATTAGTAACATGAATATCCTTTCCACTTTATCTCCCTATCTCAGTTTTTTCCGTTGTCTCCTCATTCGTCTGTCTTTTCCTTCCTGTATCCCTTCCCTCAGTTCTGCATTCCTGCTTTCCTATATTTAACTTTAGTCCTCTTTCGATATTCCTCGATCTCCCACCTCTGTCTCTCCCTCACTATTTCCTTTCTCCCAAGCTCCTTTGCCCTACCTTCATACCCATCTCTCACCCACACTATAGTAGCCGCAGCGAGAAATGAACGCTGTGGTGGGGCAGCCGGGATGACCGGGGATTCCCCCACTATAGCCATATCCACATGTCACCAACCATCGGCCACCGCTGCAGCCCCGCTCCATGATCCTTACCCTGTGTCTCTGGCTTTCTCTTTCTCTCTCGGTTTCTATATAAACTGGTGTATTTCCGAAACTAATTATGAAATTATTATGACTTTTGTTCCACACCACCACTGAGGTAAAAATCAAGGAGAGTTTTCTGTATAAAGGTTTCCCCCCCCCCTCCTAAATGTGGCATATGAGCGGGGGAGTGCGGCCTTGCCGATACCTCCGCCTGACCTATAATTATACACTCGCCAGAACTGACCTGCCCTCAGACAAGGGGGGGGAAACCTTTATACAGAAAACTCTCCTTGATTTTTACCTCAGTGGTGGTGTGGAACAAAAGTCATAATAATTTCATAATTAGTTTTGGAAATACACCAGTTTATATAGAAACCGAGAGAGAAAGAGAAAGCCAGAGACACAGGGTAAGGATCATGGAGCGGGGCTGCAGCGGTGGCCGATGGTCGGTGACATCCTACCTCTATGGTTGGTGACATGTGGATATGGCTACAGTGGGGGAATCCCCGGTCATCCCGGCTGCCCCACCACAGCGTTCATTTCTCGCTGCGGCTACTATAATATCTCCATCTCTCCCATCTTCTATTTCCTCTGACTCTCCCTCACCCTGCTTTCTCCATCTTTCCCTCCCTCTGTTACCCTTTCACTCTATAACCGTCTTCACAATATCTCTCCATCATCTTATCCTCTTCATAAACTTTGACATCTTCCATCTGTATTTTCTTGATGATTCCACATTACTGTTCAATCCACTTGCACCCAATGTCCTTAGTATAGGTCGGAAGTGGGCATTTTCAAAAGTTACTAAAGAAGGGAACCCCGAGTTAGGGACCTATTTGCTTCATGACCATGAGCCGATAGGCAGCAGGCAGTGTGCTTAGTACTCTTCCAACACAGTCCCTCACACAGGAACCCTGGGAGCTAATGCATTAAGCACTGGCAAATCTATCAGTTCCTTTAACCCATTTGCACCCAGGGTCCTTAGTACAGGTCGAAACTGGGCTTCTTCAAAAGTTAATAAAGAAGGGAACCCTGGGGTAGAGACCTATGAGTTCGCGACTATGAGCCAATAGGCGGAAGGCAGCACACTTAGTAGCCTCGCAGTACGATCTCTCACACAGGAACCTCAAGAGATAAATGGGATAAGATATGCATTCTAAAATACATGTGGCAATAAATAAAGTTATTACCTTAAGTGGCAAATCTACATGCCTGGCTACATCTGCTGGAAAATACAGTTCATCCCCCTAGTACGCACCTATATGGGTGGCAAAGGTGCTCGTGTACTACGATTTCGCGTACTAGGAATACCTAAACTAATGGGAAAATTAACATATGGGTGGCACCCCCCTCTATCAGTGACCTTTTTGACCCATTTGAGAGAAATACTTTAAGACATATACAGCACAGGACTTAAGATATAACTGAAAGGTAACAAGAATATGGCTGCTCACCTTTATCAAAGAAGGCAACAGGCTTGATGGGTGTAAGGGGTTCCGAGGCAGAGTGAGGCACTTAGTGTGCACCCCCTGCACCACCCGCCGCATGACCCGGGGCACTGCCAGCCGCCTCACCCGCCTAACCAACTCTTTCACGAGCCGCCTCACTCACTTCCTCCATGAATCCTTCAAAGTCTATTGATGACACCACTGACATCACCTCATCCTGTAGTTCCTCCCTAGGAACTGGCTCTGCAGAAGAAGGCACTGCTTCCTCGGGTTCCTGAATCTGTGGTGGCTGCTGAATGTAACGGGTGATGAGGGTTTGTTTCCTTCTGTTAATTTCTTGATGGTGCTTCTCTATGAAGTAGCGGAAGGTTCTGTCTAGTGAACTCAGAACCTCATCCATTCATTGCTGGCACAGTTCCATGCTCTCGAATTCCTTCTTGAACCTATTCAGGGCACACAGGATTTGACTAATCCTAGGCATTGGCAAATCACTCTCCATCACTTCCGCTGCCTGCTGTTCTGCTGTCAGGGTCTGTTGTTCGGAATCTGCCTTGCATAGTGGAGAGGCAGGTGTCGCTCTCGGGGTTCACACCAGAAAACATCGGTTTGGGGCAGGTTTTTCCTGCCACCTCGCATCGTGTGGGTGTGACTCGTGTACTCTGGTTAGGATAATATTCAAAACAGGTCCTCACACACTAGGGGTTTCGCGCACTAGGATGTTGCGTGCTAGGGGGATGTACTTGTACCTTGACCAATTTTTTTTTTTCCAGACTTTAATCCCCGCTCTCTTTAAAAACACTGGAAAAGTTTTTACATCTTTTGAAGCATTTTGTAATTTTTCACACTTGGGTTCCTCAACTCTTTTTGTTCCCTGCAAGCCAATCCTATCCAAGTGTTTTAACCTGATACTTGGAAACCAAGGAATGCATTTTACATATCCATGCATTAACAGCATTAATTTTGTCTTTTCTACCACACAGACGAATCCATTTCTGGCAAAGTTCTCATTTCTGGGGAGACGATTAAGGGAAATTTCGTCTTGTTGCGCGCATGATGAGCACCCAAAAACATTCCAGCTGTCAGGCAAATTTCAAGCAAAAAACAAAATCAACAAGAAACGGTGCCAAGGCACAGCAAACTCGTCCCCGGCAGTCATTTTAGTGCTGACATAAACACAACAGGATATCTAGTCCAAGATGTCACATTTCAAACTTCGAGTAAATTGGGTGATAACTGGCGATTTTATGCCTATTTGAAATGTTTGGCCCGACCCACCCTACCGCTATTGGGGGAGGTGACCCCCTGATGTAATGAGGCATGTTACAGGATGCAAATTTGAAAGATACACCTTTAGGTTTTGGTTTCATGTTGATATGACGAACTTGAAAGGAGTTATTTTTTAAAAAATGATTTTTAAAAACATTTTGCTAGAACCTACAGCTTAGGCCCTGGCCTAACTTGGCCCAAAATTTAATCAGTTAAGCAGTACGTCATAACCCATCACCCCTGTAATTTTAGTTAAAATCACTCCAGTAGTTTTTGCGTAAAGTTATTAACAGACAAACAAAGAAACAACCAGACAAACCGAGTGAAAACCAATAACCATCCCCGAGCTCCTCCAGGGTGAAGACGCGTAATAACAGAAACTTTGGTTGACCCTGGCTAACTGAAAACCAACCCTGAACATTACTAAGGTGGGTCCCAGGAGCGGGGACTTACTGACGACATGTGCATGGCTGTACTCATTTTCTCCCACGAGTGAGTACAGCACCTCTTCTTTATACCATGACCCTGTCCTTCAAGCTCATAAAATCTTTACACAGACGTGTTCACCCAGTCCCTCTAACTCATCGTCAGTCTTTCCCTCCACCATTCCCCCTGCATCCCCCCCATGCACACCCCAAGTCAATCCATCATTTTCCATTCCACCCAAATGAAAGAGACAATACCTACTGTACACAGACGCCGTCGGTGTAACTACTGACGAATGACTTCACTAAGACGATCACCATACCCCAGTGATTTTTTCGAAGAGAAGTAGATACGTATAAACAGTGAAATGGGAAGAAAGAAGGAGAGGAAGAAAGATGAGAAAAGTTACCTAAATTAACGGAACCATCACCTACCTCCCTCTCTCATTTTCTTTCATCTCTGTCGCCAACTCGATAAACACCCTCGCCCCCACACATACACCACCTCATCTCAGCACCCAATCATGCTCATTTTCGCCATAAAGTTAGACCAAGTTTCAGAACAACTTTCAGGGTTAACTTAATCGGAGAACGAACTTGGGTGTTTACCAGCTACATCTGAGGTAAGTGGATCATCTAGGTCTTTGATATAATGGATCTCCTGCAATATCTTCCTTTACCTCTTTCAGTAATACTCTTCTTTGTGTTGGTTTGACTCTCTCTCTCTCTCTCTCTCGAACATTTCATCTCCTCCGATGCAGATTAATCATTTTCTTCACGTACATCTTATCGGCATTCTTTAAGGTCTGCTTTCACTATATCCTTAATTATTCATTATTTCGGTCGTCTCCTCCCATCCACCTCATCTTTTTCTTTCATCCTCCTTCCTCTTCTTTCCATGCACTTCATTTCCCTCTTTCAGTGCATCTCCATTCACTCCACTTCCCTCTTTCAATCCATTTCCATCTAGGCCAGTGGTTCTTAACCTTTTTTGAGTCACGGACCCCTTCGAGAATCTGGTGAACGCTATGAACCCCTTCCCTACAAAAATGCACATAAGCACAAACGCAGCATTTTGCATGCAATGAATATACATTATTTTATTGAAAACTACCTCACGCAGTGTATCACAAAGTATAAAACAGTCTTTACAAAGAATTATGTTTCTCATTCTTTTTCATGCAAAAACTAATGGCCACTCGAAAAAATGAAATACATCAAACTTGAGCAAATTAAACAAAACAAAACTTTACGTCTGCTCAAAAGTTCATTTCAGTGAGAGAGTTGTTGTTGCTGTTTGGCTGGAATAAGATGAAATTGTGGAGTGGTCTTTGACAAGGCAACACGCATGTCATCGTTGACATCCAGTTGATTTTGACTTTTCATTTTGATAGAAACAAGCGCTGAAATCCCTAACTCACAAAGGTATGTAGTTGCAAACGGAATCAGAGCACCCACAGCTCGCGTTGCCAGACGAGGGTGGGCTTGTGTCAACGAACACCAGAATTCTTCAAGACTTCGATTTTTTTTTTTTTTTTAGTTAATAAAGGCAAACAGCATCACGCAATCTCGCTAAATTATTCTCAATTATTCCGACCTTCACGGACCCCCTGTATACCATCCATGGAGCCCAGGTTAAGTACCCCTGATCTAGTCTCCCTCTCTCTCTCTCTCTCTCTCTCTCTCTCTCTCTCTCTCTCTCTCCTCTACTTGTCCTCCCTCTTATCCTCCGATTTTGCCTTCTCTGGGTCTCTTTTTTCCCTCTTTTTTTTTTTTTTTTTTTTACTCCCATTTCATATCCTCCCCCCCCCCAGCTCACCATCAACATCACACTGCGTCTTGGTTTCCTTTCTTCATTTTATCCTCTTTCCATTTTTCCTCAACCGCATTCCCATTTCGTCCTTCTCATCCTATCCCCTGCTTCTCTTCCACCTACTTTTCCCTTCTTGTGCCACTTAGTTCCTTGATTCATATTTTCCTTCTGTTTCCTCCTTACCATTCCCCCAGTTTCTTTCCTCGTTTCCGTCCCCCTTTTCTATAGATTTCTTATTCTTGCCTCTTCCAACTTTCTTTTCATCCACCACCCGATTCTTTCATTTTCTGAATCACTTCCTGCCCTCTCTTCTTATCCTTCATTAATGGTACAAAATTTTCCTTCTTGATTTTATACGATTTTTTCCCATTCACTTCCGTTTTCCTCTGCTTCCTCTAATCACAGTTTTCCACTTTCATTCCTGTTTGTCCCACCCGTCCTTTCCTTTTTCCTTTATGTTCGCTCCTCTCTGCCTCCGCCACAATAAAGCTTGGTCAGCCTTTCCTCAGGCGGTACTCTCTCTCTCTCTCTCTCTCTCTCTCTCTCTCTCTCTCAATTGTCAGTATTTTACCCATATTTTCTTTCCTCCTTTTCTTGGTTTTTCCTTCCACTGGTGTTCTTTTCTCTGTATTTCTGACCATTCATGCCATAACCATTGTAATCTTTTGTCTATATCCGGCGCTTCATATATCCTCTCTTTTCTATTTTTCCTTAAATCTCCCTACGTTCTTCCTTCCATTTGTTTTTTCTTTCTAATTTTAACCCATTCTTTTCCATTCAGCTCTTTTCCCCCTTATCATCTTATTTTTCCTTCCTTTATCTTACATTTCTTTCACTTTTCTGTCCGTTTTCTCTCCTTTCATACATCTTCCTTTCCCCCATCCCACTCTGTCCTCGTCTTTTACTTTTTTTCTCCGTCTTACTCTATCTTCCCTCTCTGCCCTCCCTCAAACCTCACCCCTCCCTGCACATCCCTCCAAATTTCTTTCTACTTCTTCCTTACTCACACTCCTTACCTCTCACTCAACCTCACCCCTCCTTTACCGTCTCTGCCCTCCTTCCCACACCTTGTCTTTTATCCATTGAACTTGCCCCTCCCTCCCTTCATCTTACCCCTCTCTCAGGTTTAATCCTTCATCCCTCGCTCCCCCCAGCTCACACAAAATTCTCACCTCTCACCTCATTCCTGACCCCTCAAGCCTCTCCAGTGCTTGATCCTCACTCACCGCTCATTTCTCCCGAAATGACGATAACAAAATAATAACGCAGGAGCAGAAACCACAGATTTTGAAAGAGAGGACATACCTGAATGCGTCAGGGAGTAAGGTATATGAATGCATGTCAGTACATCCATTCATGTCACACCCCTTCTTGTTTGACTGTTGGGTTACAGAAAGACTATTGGGTAAATCATGATGGAAAGTTATGAGGATGTTTCTGTTCTCCTATGAACGACATTGCATGTTCGTTTAAATACAAAGGATTATGGCGCTTAAGTGAAAGTTCCTTGGAAATTCCAAACACTGCAAGGCAGCGCAGGCAGTGTGAAGTGAACGGAGAGTGAGTGACCAAAAGAGTGTATGATAGTGAGGTGGCTAAGAAAGGGAGACCAAGGAGAGATAGAAGATACTGTACACAGTGCAAACGTATGTTAAAGTAAGACGATGTGTTACGGGAATAGAAATCTTTCCCGAGGCGAGACATAAGGGCCTGGAGATCCTTCTGTCGAAGTCAGCCCCTACTGGGTGTGGGGATAGACAAACTTGCCAGTCATACAGACGAAAGTGTACGGAAATGGAACTTAAATTCATCTCTCTACCGATGCAGTAGCTGTCACGAATACTTTCCAGCAGGTCAGTTTCAAGCATGGTAATTCCTTAGAGAGAGAGAGAGAGAGAGAGAGAGAGAAACACATGGGGCTTTCATTCTCCGGTGATCCCTGTTCCCAGAAAGAAAAAACTCATGCTCTAGATACGTCCATCACTTGCTGTCTGGAAACTTTAGCAAATGCTTAGGCAGCGGTGATAAAATATTTATTGTAATTTTCTTACTTCTACGCGATTTTAATAAGCTAAAGAAGACATCATAGTCAAAGACGTTAGAAAACATCTATATGGTAAAAAAAAAAAATCTGTTGAAGACATCAATGATATATAGAATTTGAATGAGCGACTTGATATTCGACCTTTTGCAAACTCTTTCTCTATTGGAAAACTGGTTTATCAGTACCAAATATAAGTTATTATTTTCAATGTTAGCAAAAAATCATCAAATAAAATTTATTCTCTTGGTCTTGAAGGTGTATTTTTAAATGCAAATAGCTATATAAATAGATAGATAGATAGATAGATACACAGATAGATAGATACACAGATAGATAGATATAGATAGACAGATAGATAGGTAGGTAGATAAGTAGAGAGATACATAGATAGATAAATAGCTATCTATCCAGATAGATAGATAGATAGGCAGATAGATATATATATATATATATATATATATATATATATATATATAAGATGCGAATGAATGTGTTTGAATGGATGAGTAAATGGGGAGTGTGTCGTCCTGTCTCGGCT
This sequence comes from Coenobita brevimanus, assembly GCF_032717465.1. Lineage (NCBI taxonomy): Eukaryota > Metazoa > Arthropoda > Malacostraca > Decapoda > Coenobitidae > Coenobita > Coenobita brevimanus. The sequence goes on along the minus strand of NC_137069.1, from coordinate 49,593,395 downwards.
ACCTCCCTTTTCTTGGGGGAAGCAGCCTAGGTATATATATATATATATATATATATATATATATATATATATATATATATATATATATATATATATATATACTCGTATGTACATCTATATATCTATCTATCTGTCTATGGACAGATAGATAGATACATACATACATAAATAGACAGATAGTTAAATAGATATCGATTTTTAAGAAGAGACTACAGTATCTTCACAGACCTACAGCGCAAAGGTGCATCAGCTGATGCATCAGATGACACATCATTTCAAAATTCAAGCTGAGCAACTTTGTATTCCATTACAAAGTCGCCAAAATGCCTCCTTATGGCCGAAACTGATAACTGCCTAATAATCAGCTGATACATCAGCTAACGCAACAGCTGACATGTTAATCAACTCTGAATTTCAAGCTGAGCAACTTTGTATTTGATAAGAAAATCACTCTGAGCTCTCCAAGAGCAGATATTTGATCTATCCCAAGAGGAGAAAAAGAAAACTGAAAAAGATGAAATGTTAAATCAACTCAAACTTTCAAGCTGGGCAACTTTGTACTTCACAAAAAAATCACTCAGAGTTCTCCAAGAGAAGATATTCGAACTTTCCTTGAAGGGAAACAAAAAGAAAGATCCCCCAGGTGTACCACTTATAGAACTGCGGCTTCGCTGCATGAAAACAGTGAGTGACATTTAAAAGGAAAATGTATATACTGTACTTTCATACGAATTACCTGGAATGATTGTATGGGCGATGCTTCTTCCCTCATTGCACCTCCGAATTTGATAGAAAATGCAACAGGCTTAGATTAATGAGTAGATTATACACACACACACACACACACACACACACACACACACACACACACAGGGTACAAGGACTCCATAGGCAGTTGGTATACAGGACAGCTGAAAATTTGTGTGCATTTTTTTTTTTTACACGTCCACTAGATTGACGCTATTAGCAGTGGCACAGGTAGGCATCATGTGACAACTATATCAGTGACAGGGTAAATTGACGGATTGGTGAAGGATGTAAATGGCGAGAGTCGTAAAGTTTAGGGTGCAGGGAGGGAGGAAACCTGGAATGTTAATTTGCTGTTGTCTGTGGATGATATAGCCCTGTTCCAGACTTACATTCAGAGGCTGGTACTTGATTGCGGGTGAATCTAAGGGAAGGACTGTAAGAGTAAATATCATATATTGCCAGGTGTTGGGAGGTAGCAGGGATAGAACAATACACTGTAATAATTAACATATAAAGGGATGATGTGGAAGAGGTGAAATACTTTTGCATACAAGCAGATGGAACTAGACGGCATGAGGTAAACACAAAACCGCGGGGAGGGGGATGACCCAAAAGTTTTAGGGTCAATGTGGAGAATGTGGAAGGGGAAATCGGTGTCTTCTGGTGGAGAGGAATATTTATGAACCACTGGTGTCAACTGCGCTGTATGTATGCGAAACATGGGCCCTGAATGCCAGGGATCTGACAGGATGAAACTGTTGGAAATACATGTGGTGTAAGGTAGTTTGACAGACTTGGAAAAAATGCTATAAGAGACAAGTGGGAAAATATACGTAGTTTGACAGAGTTCACCATGGTATGTAAAACTGGTATGACATTATGAAGAGGATCCTGAATGATACATGAAGATGTGTAGATATAATAATAATAACAGAAAAAAAAAAAGAGGTAAAAAACTGTTTGACGGAATATGTGATTCATCTAGAGGCTTGAGAATCTGGGAGCGTACGAAACGTATATGGAACTCAGCAAACTTGAATGGAAGGGTGTATGGAGAAATGGCTCACCAGCAATGATCAGTAACAGGCAAGAAGTGAAGCGACTGGTGTAAAGCGCAGAGTTATCAGGTAGACCTGACTAGGGAAGCTTAAAACCTGCTCAGGAGTAGTTCATATCACACGGCAGCTGAGAGACTGAAAGAAAGTGCATGAGGTTCTTTTAAACAGGTTATGGGGACCCACCCCTGAATCACATCATCTTTACGTTTCTGCCCGGAATCGTGCTAAGTCTGTTCTTCGCTCTACTAAAAATAATTTCATCCATACTAAATGTTCTCAACTCTCCAACTCGAATTCTTCCCGCTCCTTCTGGCACCTTGCCAAAAATCTTTCTAACAACTTTACCTCATCATCCTTCCCTCCTCTTTTCTACTCTGATGGTTCTGTAGCTATTTCTTCTACTGATAAAGCAGATCTCTTCGCACAGACTTTCTCCTCCAATTCCACCTTAGACGATTCCGGTGCTGTTCCTCCATCACTTCTCCCCTCTGACTTCCTCATGGCTGACATTAAAATTTCTTCAGTTGATGTATTTTCTGCCATCACTGGCCTCAGTACTAACAAGGCATATGGGCCTGATGGGGTCCCTCCTGTTGTTCTCAAGAACTGTGCTTCTGTGCTTACACCCTGCCTAGGCAAACTCTTTCGCCTTTGTCTGTCAACTTGTACCTTTCCTTCTTGCTGGAAGTTTGCTCTCATTCAGCCAGTCCCAAAGAAGGGTGACCACTCCCAACCCTCCAACTATCGTCCAATTGCTTTAACGTCCTGTATTTCAAAAGTTTTCGAGTCAATTCTCAGTAGAAAAATTTTAAGGCATCTTTCCTATCACAACCTTCTTTCCGATCGTCAGTATGGGTTCCGTCAGGGACGCTCCACTGGCGATCTTCTCACCTACCTTTCAGACTCCTGGTCATCCTCCTTTCGGGACTTTGGCGAAAGCTTTGCCATTGCACTTGACATCTCAAAGGCTTTCGATCGAGTCTGGCATAAATCTTTAATTTCCAAACTGCCCTCCTACGGTTTCTATCCTTCTATCTGTGCCTTCATCGCTAGCTTCCTTTCTGGTCGTTCTATAGCCGCTGTTGTAGACGGCCATCGTTCTTCTCCTAGATCTATCAACAGTGGTGTTCCTCAGGGCTCTGTCCTATCGCCAACTCTCTTCCTTTTATTCATCAATGATCTTCTAAGCTGTACATCTAACCCTATCCACTCATACGCTGATGACTCCACCCTTCACCTTTCCATTCGGTTCCCGCAACGCCCATCTCAACAGTTACTTCAAGAAACAAGGGATGAGGCTATGGCACACCTAATGTCTGACTTGGCTCGTATCGCTGACTGGGGTAAAAATAATATGGTTGTCTTTAATGCATCTAAGACTCAGTTCTTACACCTATCAACTTGACAAAATCTTCCACAGGTATACCCATTAATGTTTAATAATATTCAGCTTAATCCTGCATCATCCTTGAACATGCTTGGGGCTTCATTTACTCAGGACTTATCTTGGAAAGATCATATTACATCTCTTGTAAAATCTGCCTCCAAGAGATTGGGTGTGCTAAGCCGACTCCGCTCTTTCTTTACCCCTGCACAATTGTTGACTCTATACAGAGGTTTTATCCGCCCCTGTGTGGAGTACAACTCTCATGTGTGGGGAGGCTCCCCACATACAGCTCTTCTCAATAGGGTGGAGTCAAAGGCTTTTCGTCTCATTAACTCTCCTCCTCTTACTGACTCCCTTCAACCTCTGTCTCTTCGCCGCACTGTTGCATCTTTATCTCTTTTCTATCGCTACTTTAATGGTCACTGCTCCTCTGAACTGTCTGCTTGCATTCCTCCACCTCTACGACGGGCGCGTAGCACCCGTCTGGCAGCAAACTCTCATCCCTTTTCTGTCCAACTCTCTAATGCAAGAGTTAACCGTTACTCCCAGTCTTTCATTTATGCAACAGGTCAGCTCTGGAACTGTCTCCCTCTGTCTGTATTTCCTGCTGCCTATGATCTCCAGTCTTTCAAACGCAGTGTGTCCAGGCATCTCAAAATGATCGGATCTTGAATTTGGCTCTCTATTATAATTTGTTTTTCTCTTGGAAGGAACTGTTACTGCGGGCCATGGCCTTTGGTTCCTTCTTCCTCACATAAAAAAAAAAAAAAAAAAAAAAAAAAAAACCTGCTGAAGCGGAAAAGAGTGAACGTGTATGAAAGTGAGTGAGTGAATGTTTTGTGTGTGTGTGTGTGTGTGTGTGTGTGTGTGTGTGTGTGTGTGTGTGTGTGTGTGTGTGTGTGTGTGTGTGTGTGTGTGTGTGTGTGTGTGCACGCGCGCAACACCTTTGACGGAAAGGATCTAGTGCATGGTTGTGCTGGAACTTATTAACACGTAAATAAACAATACCGTTAAACTGGTCAGTTGTCATGGGCACTTTTCCATAATTCCATTGCATCACATCATGATGACTGAGTGCTTTTTCATACATGTGCTTTTTTTTTTTTTTTTTTTTCATAAATCTACTACCCCTTACCCTGTATTTGTCTTGCCTCTTTCACATCCACTTTAGTCAGATTTTGTCAGTCCCATGCACGCTGTACTAGAATGCATAGTTCCAGTAGTATTTTGGCATACCATTTCATTTTTTCATAAACCTTTAGTCTCGGAATTTTCTACGTGCCTGCTGGCGTTGATATGTGTCCTAGTTTTTCCTGGCTCAATTATCTTACCAATATTATACATCAACTCCTTCAGGGCGATGACTCCTTTTTGATTTGACAGATACTTCCCTAGATAATCATATTAATATGAATAATGGAGTCATGCACTAAAAACCTTAATACAAATTTTCCATTAGCCCCATAAATACCATGGGTCTTTCTTGGGGTGAAGAAAGCCTTTCGCAGTAGCAAGAATAAAATTTAAGCCATGATGTGATCATACCCGTACCACAGGAGCTTATGCGAAGCAGTTAATGCTATTCACATTTAATAAGGCACTGGACCATACCCTCCGTGGTCTTGCCTTGCGATCCAGCTGTCAAAGATGGTAGCCGGGAAGTAGAGGATGTAGGGTGCGCATTAGTCAGAACATACTTCAGAGTGATGGTAGGAGTAGTGACAGGACTGATAGTGATGACAGACATAGTTGTGATAGTAACTGTGACGACAGTGGTCGTGATGACGGTAGTATTGATGATACTGGTACTCCATTATCGTGATATTAATGACGGTTGGCGTTTGATAATGACGGAGTCCATGTGAATCCCAGACCATGCCAGTATGCAAGGGCGTTGTTTTTCTTCCAAACAACACAGGATACCCTTGATAATCAATACAGCACACTTCCGAAATCCAATCTAAAGGTAATTGATAAATCGGTATAACGATGTGAAATACGTTAGGGCCATCGCCCTGTATCGGATGCTTTGGTTCCATTATTACGATGAAGGTGGCAGATGAAAAGCCCACCGCAGGATGCCACACAGGCAAGCTAACCACCACCTGTCAAAGCCAAGAGGGCCACCAATGATTACATGTTTAAAAAATTGTTCTAACTCTTCTGCAGAAGCTCTGTGGCTCCCGCCACTCCTCTGAACAGTTGGACCACCATATCTCCCATTTGATCTTTCTGCTTTCATGAATGTGTCCCGCTGTAATGATACCGTGCCGTATATTACACCACAAAGTATTGTACCTTGCATTTCATCTACACACGTGGTTTCCTTCCCTCATGGCTTTTTCATTTCACCTACACACGTGGTTTCCTTCCCTCATGACTTTTTCCACACCTTATTCTTGGAATCAGCATCGCTATTGGTGCCGTTGCCAATAGAATTAAATTTCTCTTCCCTCCTCACCTGTAATGGTGCCTAAACCAATCAAATTTGTATAATCAGGCAACCTAGGCTCACTGGTGCTCCGCCCAGCTCATAAGGGGGCTTAAAACCGAGCGGGCGACCTAGCTCTGGCCTTCTTTCCACTCCCAACTTCCCCCCGGCTACTACCTGCCTTGCTCTCCGTCTCTCCTGGTAAAATCTGGCCACATAGTACAACTTTACATATACGATACTCCCCCAGTATCCCTGCTTGTCGTACGAGGCGACTAAAAGGGTTGGTGGTGGGTTAGTGCCCCACCCCATAAAAAGAACTAACTAAAAAAGCAAATAAAGCGCCTCGGACCCGGACAGACCATACGTTGACGACTAGGGAACGGACAAAGGACATTCTTAAGGTGGGAACATGGAATGTGAGAGGAGTGAATGATGAAGTGAAAGAGAGAGAGATTGTTCAGGTGCTTGAGGATGCAAAAGTGGATATATGTGGATTGACTGAAACTAAATGGTAAGGTGAAAAGGTGAGAGAATGGGAATATGGTTTAGGTATATGTGCTGGAGTCAATGAGACTGAGAGGGCAAGAGAGGGAGTATGTCTGATGATAAGCAAGAAGTGAAAGGAGAATATAAGAGAGTATGGAACAGTGGGTGCTAGGATTGTATGGGTGAGGATGAAAGTAGGTATTCAAGCGTGGGCGATTGTATGTGTATATGCCCCGACAGAGGATCGAGTGGCAAGAGTGAAAGGTGAGTTTTGGGCGAGAGTAGAAGCGTGTATGGACAAGTTTAAGACAAGCGAGAGAGTGCTGTTGATTGGAGACATGAATGGCAAAGTCGGGAATGTACGAGTGGATGAAGTGGTTGGTCAGTGGGGTGTGCCAGCTGAAGTAGATGGGAATGGTAGTGCTTTGGTGGACATCTGTGCTTGTAAGGGGTTGGCAATAGCCAACACCTACTTTCAGCATAAGATGATCCACCGGTATACATGGAGAGTAATGAGGAGGATGGATGGTGAACTTGTTAAACGAAAGGCAATGATAGACTACGCGTGTGTGGATGAGCGAATGAGAAGACAAGTGTTGGATGCAAGGGTGTGGAGGAATGGTGTCTCGGACCATCACTTAGTGATGGCCAAGGTAGAGCTGCAAAGAATGTGGTTGAGGAGACGTAGGGGAAGACAGGAGGAAGCAGCTCCTGTGAGAAGAGTGGAGAAATTGCAAGATAGTGAGAAAATGACAGAGTATAAGAGCATACTGGAAGAAAGATTGGGAAGGTATGAGCTAGAGCAGATGGAAGAGGTGGAAGACGTGTGTAAGATATTCAAGGAAGAGATATGCGCAGCGTGTGAGGCGGTTTGTGGAGTAAGAAGGAGATGCAAGGGTGTGCAAGGGACAGCATGGTGGAATGATAAAGTGAAATGACCTGTGTAACAAAAGAAGAAGGCATATAGTGAACGGTTAGCGAGCAGAGGTAAGGGAGAAGATGAGAGAGAGAAGAGAGAGGTATATGTGAGCAGGGGAAGGGAGGCTAAGAGACTGGTGGAGGAGAGGAAGAAGAAAGTGGATGAAGAGTTTGGGAGGAATCTGAGTGTGAAATGGAGGGAGAGTTAGAAATTGTTTTGGAAGAAGGTAAAGAAAGTAAGGCAGTGTGAAAGGGGAAATAGTAGGGGAGTGAAAGATAGGAATAACAGATTGTTGGTGGAGAAGAGGGAGAAACTGAGGAGATGGAAGGAGCACTTTGAGGATTTGCTGAACGTAGAGAGTGAGAGCAGTGCGAGTATAAGTGGTTGGGGAATGGCTGGGAGAAGAAAAGATGAGAGGAGGGAGGAAGAGATCAGAAGGACGGAAGTAGTGGAAGCGATGAAGAAGATTAAGTTGGGAAAGGCCCCAGGAATTGATGGAGTGTGTGGTGAAATGCTTAGGTATGGGGGTGAGATTGTTGTGAAGTGGATATGGAAGATGTGTAGATTGGCTTGGGAAGAGGGAAGGGTTCCAGAGGACTGGAAATCAGGTATAATTGTTCCTTTATACAAAGGAAAAGGGGAAAGAGAAGTATGTGGTAACCATAGGGGTATTTTCCTTCTTAGTGTGACTGGTAAAATATATGGTAGAATACTCATTGATAGGGTTAGGCATATGACAGAGGAGCTAGTTGGAGAAGAACAAGGGGGATTTAGGAAGGGAAAAGGGTGTGTAGATCAGATATTTGTTCTAAGATGTTTAGTGGAGAAGTATCTAGAGAAGGGAAGGAAAGTGTATGCTGCCTTCATGGACTTGGAGAAAGCTTATGACAGACTAGATAGGCAAGGTATGTGGAAGGTATTAAGAATATATGGAGTGGAGGGGAAATTGTTGAGTGCTGTGAAGAGTATGTATGAGGGAGCTAGGGCTACGGTGCGAGTGGATGGTGAGCTGAGTGAGTTTTTTTATCTCAATGTGGGACTGAAACAGGGTTGTGTGATGTCTCCATGGCTGTTTAATATATACATGGATGGGGTTGTAAAGGAGGTGCAGGGTATAGCAGTGGATGTGGGGGTGGCTCTAATGAATGAGGGTGAGATTTGGAAGCTTCCGGTGTTGCTGTTTGCTGATGATACAGTATTGTTGAGTGAAGATGAATGGGAGTTGCAAGGTTTGGTGAATGAATTTGAGACAGTGTGTAGAAGGAGGAATCTGAAAGTTAATGTAAACAAAAGTAAAGTTATGGTGTTTGAGAGGAATGAAGTCACAGAGTGTGCAGTGAGGTTGGATGGTGAGGATATGGAGAATGTGAGTGCATTCAAGTACCTGGGTAGTGTGATGAGTAAGGATGGAACTTTGGGGGATGAAGTGCGTGAAAGGGTACAGCAGGGAAGGAAGGTTGTTGGTACACTGAAAGCAGTGATGAGAAATAGGGAGGTGAGTATGGAAGTTAAGAAGTCACTGCATGATAATATTGTGATCCTTATCCTGACATATGGAAGCGAGGCGTGGACCTTGCAAGAGGGGAACAAGTCAAGAGTGAGAGCAGTGGAAATGAGTTACTTGAGAGGAGCATGTGGAGTGATGTGGAGGGACAGGTTGACGAATGAAGAAGTGAAGGAACGTTGTGGGGTAGATGTGGATGTGGTTGTGAAGATTAGGAGAAATACACTGAGGTGGTTTGGACATGTGAAGGGAATGGAGAATGAAAGACTGACTAAGAGGGTGTAATGTACGTGAGGTGGAGAGAGGGAGAGGGAGGGGTAGACCGAGGATGAGGTGAAGGGATGGAGTTGAGAGGTATATGAGGGAGGGGGGGGGTGAGTTGGGGGGAAGGTAGTCAAATGGTGGGTGACAGAGCGACTTGGAGGAGTTTTGTCTGCGGCCACCCTTTGCGGGATTAGGGCGTCGGGCTATAGATACATAGATAGAACTATTTTATCCATGTAATTAATCCACACATGCTCTAATGTAATGACCTTGTACTATTCTGAAATCATGCAGTAACTCTGTATTGTTCCAGGTCAATAATCACTCCCCTGTCTGTTTCTTCCCAGCGCATTTGTGTTTATCCTTACCATTTGCCTTGGTATAGCCCCTAGTAAAATATTCCCCATAACTAAAACGCTACAGTGGTGACCCCACCATAATGTCACAATACCACCTTTTGTGTTCATAGCGTTGCATCATTCTCTGATTTCCCTGCATAACATCGCAGATCCCCCTGCAATCGTTTGTATTCTGTGCTGACGACCAAAAGGCATCCCTGTGTGTGCTTGCAAGTGGATTCTGTCCTTTCTTAGTGAAATATCTGAAAATTTTCGATAATGTCTGGCCAAGATAGTACAACTGGTGGAAAGTGTGGTGCTCAGGGCGCTGCTCCTTGTGAAGATAAGGGGATTCCTGGTGGCGAAAAGGCGGGCTGTCAATCACCCTACCATTTCCACATTAGCTGCTGTAGAAACAAGAAGGTAATATCACCAACAACTGACCCACTAGTCACAGATGTTGGAGAGTATACCAGTGAGGAAACAGAAGTGGCTTAAATTCTCACCATATTTTTTGCATCCATTTTTACAAATTAAAATACAGATTCCATTTCCACAGCTTTTCCTCTTGCTTAGAAGAGGGTAACATAATTAGTGACATTAATGTTAGTGACAATGATGTAGTCTTGCCACTGGTAAACTTTAAGTGAATAAAACACCAAGGACAGATGATTTATCTCCGTGCTTTCTGAAAGAAGCAGTGAATGAAATATCAAAACCATTAGCTGAGGTACTCAGTAAATCCCTAGGAAACAGTAAGGTGCCTCGTGAGTGAAAACTAGCAAATGTAATTCCCATATTGACAAAAAAGACAACAAATCGCAACCAGAAAATTGTCGATTAATAAGTTTAGCTTCAATGGTGTGCAAGTTGTTGGAAACTATTATCAGGGATATATTTGTCAATCACTTAGAAATAAGTAAACTCATCAGAGATTCAGAACACGGATTTCGGAATAATCGCTCTTGCCTTACGAATCTCTTGGATTTCTTCTATGATATACTGTATTCAGTATATATGATGAGACCCGTTCTGTTGGCAATGTCTATCTCGTATTTCAAAGGGCATTTGATAACATTCCCCCACAAAAGACTTCTCCAGAAACTGAATGCAGCTGGGTTCAGAGGTAGTGTGCCTGGAGGGTGATCGAGAATTATCCTGTAAACAAAGAGTCGTAATAAATGTTAAAGAATATGACTGGAAAGATGTTTCTAGTGGTGTGTTACAGGGCTCAGCATTGGGTCCATTTTTTAGTTTTACGTCCTGTACCCTTTTTCAGACAAGGGCTAAGGCATTGCCCCTGGGTAGAGGACTTTGGTTTTGAAGCGTGTAGCACTTTATGACCAGATGCCCTTCCTGATGTCTACCAATGACCCTTGGGTGAACTCGAACATCCGACCGCTCGGCAAGATCGCTCTAACCCACTGAGCCACGGCTGCTACAACCAGCTAGGTAACAAAAAAGCGCTACCCCTCCCGGCATGGGTGCATACCCAGGCGCGGCACGAACTCACGACTCTTTGGTCTCGAGTCATGCGCTCTACCACTGAGCCGCCAATCCCCCATGCTGTTTCTAATATACATAAACAATATAGATGACAGTTAACTTTGTAAAATATCCAAATTTCCTGATGGTTGTAAAGTTGGAAACAAAGCAGAGAGTCATGCAAAAAAAAGGGGGTTATAACAAAAACTGATCTTAAAGCACAGCAAACAGTGTACGTAGGAAAGCCAACAAACCAATGGCATTCATTGGAAGAACAGTTAAATATAAATCGGAAACTATCATCCTCGCCTTGTATAATTCTCTAGTTCACCCACACTTAGAGTATTGTGTTCAGTTTTGGTCGCCTTATTATAAAAAAGACATTGAGAAACTTGACAGAGTGGAACGAAGGGTGATCAAAATGATACTTAGATTGAGAAATAAACAATACAAAGAGCGTTTGGAAGCCCTGAATAGCATTACCTTAACTAAACATAGCTAGGGTATGACGAAATTTAATTCCATTTTTTACAATATTCAAAGGACACGATTATATGGATGTCGATAAATATTTCACAGTTGATCTCTCGAATTTTACAAGTGGTAATGAGCATAAAATTACCAGCAAAGATTCCAATCACATGAAACTAAGTATTTCTTCATTAACAGAGATGTAAATATATGGAACAAACTTTCCTCCAGCGTAGTAAACTGTGATACAGTACCAACCATAGTCGCTTGATTAGTATCTGTTTTCAACCCCCCCCCCCCCGCATAACATGTTCACTCCTGGATCTCACGTTTCTATAGTATGCAAACTTTTTCATTCCCTTTTTTCCGAGTCACGATGATGCAACTCACAGACCAGCATCACAATACATATTGTTGACTTAATACTACCTTTTCAGGTAGATAACACTGAATTAGATTTCCTTCCCTCTTTTTCTATGAAATTTCCATAACAGTTTTTCTGTGCTGCATGGTGGTCCTGCCGGCTTCCGATGGAGTGTTTGCTGGGTGGGGGGAAAGCCTCCCTTCTTTTCCCTCTTTGTCTTTAGGTGTTACATTCCCTATACCAAACAACCACTAAAAGACTAACAGGCCTGTTGTTGTTTGCTTTCCTTTGTGCAAATTTGTACTCCTTTGTACCTTCTTTAATTCGAGGCCCTCAACAAGTAGCGAGGACAAACCCTGACCCTCCACAAACCAATCAATAACGCATCCACCTCCCTCAATTTTCACCCATGACTAACACAACCCAGCATCCTCTGTTTCTCCAACTCAGTCTCTCTCACCTGATGTGAGTATTCCTGAGGACGATGAGTAAATGTCCAGGTGTCACCTGATCCCCAGCCTCTAGGAAGACCCATGATGACAACTCGGCAATTGCCTGGCACCACTTAACGTTAGTTATACTTATTATTTTTTTTTTTAATAACAGAACGGAGGAAGGAAAAACAATTGAGTAAAAAAAAAATAAAATAATCCATGCACCAGATTACTGGTGTCCTCTGTTCATAAAATATCTGTAACAGTTAGACTTGAACAGCTGTGGGTTGAAATTTGGAGGAAAACAACTCTGGGGATGCGAGTTCCAGAGAGATGCAGTTCGGGAACTTTACAGTCTTACTGCTTCTCCACTTCTCCTGTCACTCTTGCCACCATACACACAGGTGATACAGTGAAGGGTAGTAGTCAGATATGGCATTAGGGAAGGTCGAGAAACCAGTCGAGGGGGTAGGAGTTTTTTTTTTTTCAAGTTTGTATGCAGAACCGCCGACGGACTGTAATGTATAATTTGGTCTCATACGAGAACTGGACAATTTTGTCTTTCTGCTTTGTTGTGAAAACATTTTGTTTTTTGCTGAAAACATCTACTTTTCACATGCTGAATTGCATCATTTCATCACCAAAAGCTAAAAAGGAAAAAGTTTTGGTTGGAAAACAAAGAAATATCGTATGTTTACATTCCTTGCACTTTTCTTTAACACCGTGTAGTATTTTTTATAACAAACAGCCTCGAATGCACCACTACGTCTGCTGCTGATTGCTTTTATTTTGTTATCCAGTGCACTACCGTCCTTTAATTTTCAAGGTTCAAATATATCACCATGGAGGGGCAAAAATGTTTAATGAAAGCTGTAAAATTGAACCCTACCATTTCCCCCCCCCCCAAAAAAAAAAAAAAAAAAAAACTGCCTGAGTTATACAAAATCATCGGATGGTTGCAAACAATTATTTAAAAAATGCCACCATATTGAAAACTATTATCCTCTCCAAGCCGATGAGGAAATCAGTATTCCCACTGCCACCTGACGACTTTACTGAGCACCTAAGAAAGATTTTAAAAAGCTGTATACTGTACAGTGTTCCTCAACGCTATCACAGCATAAAATATAGTCTTCAGGTGATAGAAAGAACATAATAAAAAGGGATGAATGAAATTCTTTGTGACAGAATATGATGTCAGTTTATATGAACGTTCTGTTGCAATACTCCTAACTCTGAGGCAACTGTCAGAGGTTTCCCTAGCAACGTGTTTTGGTGATACATTTTTTAGCGATTGTAAAGTGTGTATGTGTGTGTGTGTGTGTGTGTGTGTGTGTGTGTGTGTGTGTGTGTGTGTGTGTGTCAGAGGTTTCCCTAGCAACGTGTTTTGGTGATACATTTTTTAGCGATTGTAAAGTGTGTATGTGTGTGTGTGTGTGTGTGTGTGTGTGTGTGTGTGTGTGTGTGTGTGTGAAATCTCATGGCGTGACCTCAGAGGATTTTCGTCTAACAGAAATTAACTATACTCTTCGACTAGTTTGCACATCGATATGGGTGGAAGGAAAAATTTAGGGAAAAAAGGATATAGTAAATACCACAATGCAACAGTTTTTTTTTTTTTTTCGTCCATAATATTAGGTTTTTGGTGTTCTTTACATGATGTGCATAAGCTCTTCACAAAAGTGGCAATATTTCCGCCATAAAATGATCTGTTCATTATATCTAAACAATTCTTGGCGCGTAGGCCTATCTGATATTCATTTGCTGCTTATAAACTCCATTAGCATTTCATTCACATATAAATCATAAAGTATTTACTAAGATTATTACATGAAGGAAGACTATAAAACGCACAATATTAAATTTAGGACAACATATAATACTATATGTGTCGCGACCTTCGGAAACTCGGATTCCTCAGTGGACTGAAAAGTGTTTACACTATGTATTCTTGCTCCCGAGTGTCTGAGGGGAGCATATTATACCTTTACCATGCAAGAAGAGAATGTTCTGGCAAAAAGGTGTCAGTTCCTGGCGTGCCTTGTGTTTGCAATGATGTACGGTACCTATCCAAAGACAAAATTTCTTGCTGCCACTACTTCACAAGAATGTATGGCATGTGAAATAGTTAGTCTGAAACTTAAACTCTGATTATGATACTCCGTGCACATACACACAGTATACCTGAATTTTCCTAAAACAAGTCAGATGTGGTATAATTGTTGACCCATTTGTTAGATGGATGCAAAAATTAGTGAACATAACACCAGATACAGAAAACATGTTGTGGATTTCTGGAAAACAAGTGAAACTATAAGAAGTTGCTTTCAGATATAAGTGAGAGCTATACATGACATGAATGCAAAGAGTGTTTGAAGTAGTGCTATTTATTACTAGTGAAGTGCACTTTGTGAGTGCGTGACGAGCGAGCGAGCGCCATGTTATCACACTTTCCCTCATATATAAATTCATAGGCGGAATCTCCGATATTTAATTGCTAGAGATGATGCCGAAAACAGTGTTATGACAGGAAATCTTTTTTAATTTGGTTCCGAAATTCTGCAGGTCATCGATTAGAGTCAAACACTCCCTTTGGAAACTAGAGATTCCTAGTGGTTCCTACGCTTGTGTGAGTTTTTAGTTGTTAATAAAATTTACTCAATGAATGTATCACTGCAGAAAGAATTTTAACTCTACGTCAAATAGGAGTACAGTTATTAGCTTCAGCTTAGCGTGACGTTCAGGTTTCATTGGGCCGCGTCGGAACGGGCCACCCATTGCTAAACTTAACTGAGAGTAAACATCGCTCGCTCATTCATAATCACATGGACTAAGAGAGGAGGGTGAAAAAGCATAATGGTGGGTGGGAGAAGATGAAACAAAGTGTTGAAAATAATGAGGCAGGTATGAGAACACAATGTAGCTTGGAAGAAGTTCTATCAGAGACTCCCAGAGGTTGCAAGGCGTCGATGATGAAGTCAGTGGTATGTGCACGAAGTAAGGAATGTAGTGAACGCTTTCAAGATAATCAAACCATGATGAAGTGTTAGGGAAATGAGGTGAAAGTATTATGAGGTACTATTAATGTTATCTGGTACGTGGAGATCACAAATATCACAGGAACAACAGTTGTTCAGATGTGCATACCAGATACAAAACATATATATGGTTATATACATTTAAGGCAGTCCATTGCTAGTATATAACTATTGAACAGTCTAAATTCACGATTCCTTCATAATTATGTACCTCACACATTTTCATGACAATATCGTGTACTAGAATTTGCAGTAAAGCTGTTTTTATTAGCTGTCTCCCAACCGGATAATTGAAATATTTAACCTCGATGCCATGAGAAAATAAAGCTGATTTTAGTGATTGCATGCCAAATAAAAAAACAAAACAAAAGAAGGTTAAAATAAACACAGACAAGTGAATTTTTGCTACACCGTGTGCATGGACACCCATCTTTTTCGTAAATAATCAAGTAACCTACTGTTGCTGTGTGTGTGTGTGTGTGTGTGTGTGTGTGTGTGTGTGTGTGTGTGTGTGTGTGTGTGAGACAGAGAGAGAGAGAGAGAGAGAGAGAGAGAGAGAGCCATGTGTGTGTGTGTGTGTGTGTGTGTGTGTGTGTGAGACAGAGAGAGAGAGAGAGAGAGAGAGAGAGAGAGCCATGTGTGTGTGTGTGTGTGTGTGTGTGTGTGTGAGACAGAGAGAGAGAGAGAGAGAGAGAGAGAGAGAGCCATGTGTGTGTGTGTGTGTGTGTGTGTGTGTGTGTGTGTGTGTGTGTGTGTGTGTGTGTGTGTGTGTGTGTGTGTGTGTGTGTGTGTGTGTGTGTGTGTGTGTGTGTGTGTAAATTTTGTGAAAGTGTATCCTTCGTTTTTTTGTATCATGCGTTAATACTTTAGTAATTCTGCCTCACAATGTGCCAAGAGCAGTTCTAGTGTTGGCCAGATGTTCGCCTCGCGCCCCTATGACCAGCGACGTAAATGTCACAACCTGCACTACACTTTTACCCGGTGTTAAAAGGCTGCCAGTGGGGCGCTGAAGCCAAGCGTATTATTTTATATCCATGTAACTCCACCACCGTTTCAAAAATCACGCGAGATTGTAGTGGCTGTCAGTAGGAGTTACGAGGGATGTTAAATTAATTAAAAAGTGCAAAAAAAGAAGTGCGAAGGCTATAGAGCGAGTTGCTTGAGAGGAAAAGAATCTCTTACACGAAAACAAGTGCATTAGTTGAAATTGGTTAACAATTGGGCACCGGGGACGAAGAAATGGGTATGCTGAGTTCAACTTCATGTTCACGTATGTGCTGTAAGATTGCCATATGGCGTACTAAGTTGATTATAAATATGCTGAAGTTGTAAGAGTAACAGCAACAAAACACGATATATAAACTTCGATGTACTTCATTTTTCTAATTTCTTTCTGAGTTTTTCCTTAGATATGTTAACATTGTTTTCTTTTTCGTTTTTAATCTGATCCAGGATATTATATAGTATCTGCTTGTACCTTGCTGTTTCCTGACAATTTAAACAAGTTTGGAGAGGTTTTCAAACATGGGGGATAAAATAGCTTGTATTTTTCCCCAATTGCTATAAAAAGTCTCCAGTAATATGTAGTAAATGTGTGTAGGCAGTGAGGCAACAAATTAGTGTATGTCATCTGATCCAAAGGGCTATTATATCTCAAGGCACACTAGATTCATACTGCCAGATTTATGTTATTCAAGCGATAGTGGGTGTTAACTTCTGATCGACACCCAAGCATGCAAGAAACAGTTTTTAATCAATTTCAACCAAATATAATAAATTAGTCGTGGGTCAGTTAGTGAATATTTCTTTTATTTTTTAGAACAATAGGTCAGAGGTCAAGGTCACATGGCTAAGTCAAACGTTAACCTAGCAAAACCAACATGAACAGTTTTATTCAGTTTATATCAAACTTGGCAAAAGTTTTGAGCATAATCAGTCAAAGGACGCGGTCACAGGACAAGGTCAAATTTCGACCCGAGAATGTTAAAAAAAAAAAAAAATCAGACGCATTTTCTGTTTGTTTTTAAAACCAAACTTGGTGAAAGTGTTAAGGGTCCCCCACGACTTAAAATTATTTATTTATTTATTTAGTTAATTATTACAAAAATAGGTAAAAGATCAAGGTCACAGGGAAAGGTCAACTTAAACATTTTTTACTTTATTTAGACCAAACTTTGTTAAAGGGTTGTCAATAAGACAAGGATTACTAGATATGATAATCAGAATAATTTGTCAAAAAAAAAAAAAAAAAATCAGATGTCAAAACTACACGGCAAAGTTAATTCAGTTTTAATCTGACTGGACGTAAACTTGGTGGTTTGTCTGAGGGTCAGGCAAGAACAAACTAATTTAGTTTTGAGATCAATCAGTCAAAGGTCAGGGACAATGGGTAAGGTCAAATTTTGATCTGTGAGTCAGTACATTTACAAAATAACTGCTAATCTCTCTTATCTGATTTGACTGAAACATTGTTGATGGACTGATATATACCCAAGAGGTTGACCTAGATTCTAAGAACAGTAGGTAAAAGGCCAGGGTCACATCGAAAGGTCATTTTTTTGTTTTTATCCTCTGTAGAATGAACTTTGTGGCAAGATTGATATTAAAACAAGGATTAAGAACTTCGATTTCGAGATCAATTAGTAAAAGGTTAAAGTCACAAGGAAAGGCCAAATATCAAGAATACAGGTCAGAGTCAAGTTAAACATTTAAAAAACCTCATTTGTGTTAAAGTTAGTGGAAGGGTTAAAAGTCAGACAAGAACGAAGTGACTCGACGTATAAAGGTATATCTCTCGAAGGTCAGTGTCACAAGGTAAAGTCATATAGTCAGCCCTTAAACCAGCTGGTGAAAGCAGGTGTTGGGCTGTGAGTGATCCTCCTTGTTTTCCCTCTAGGTTCAGAACATGATATGTGTATGTAAGATTTAATAACTACCTGGGATTCATACTCGTTTCATGCATAATAAACTAGCAACTGACCTCCTGTATTCGCTCAGGCAGGCAAACTATAGAATTATATCATATCTATGACAAACAATGAATTCAGAGAAAGAGAGTATGTGTACATGTTTTTCGCTCACGCGGATCTGTGGGAAGGAGTGAGCAGGGCCGAGGAAAAGGAAGCGGATGAGGAATATCCCAGTATTCAAAGGAAAATGTTTACAAACTCAAGTCTCTCTCTCTCTCTCTCTCTCTCTCTCTCTCTCCCTTGGTTATAAAATTGCCGTGATAAAAACACTGGCAGCTGCGACTGGGCGCTGTCAGCAGAAAAAATGAAGGAGTGGTTTAGATAGGCGGGCTGGGGGAAGGTGGGAGTGATGGGTCAGGGAAACAGCCGAGATCATACAGATTAGAGAAAGTAATGTGGTGGATGATAAGATATCTTTTAAATATGTGGGTGTTTCGGGTGGAGGAAAAAACTGCGGGAAGACAGGGAAGCATATTCGGACAAGAGGACGTATTTGGGGGTAAGGAATATAACAGCGGGTAGGAAGGTAAGTGGATTTAGACAGAACAGATATACAGCAAGTTAAACGTGAGTCGAACCATGGGACTTGAGATATATGGGAGAGTTGCTAAATATAGTGATGGCGGTGGAAGGGTGACAGACGAAGACTGTGAAGGTTATGTCA
Source organism: Coenobita brevimanus (assembly GCF_032717465.1). NCBI lineage: Eukaryota > Metazoa > Arthropoda > Malacostraca > Decapoda > Coenobitidae > Coenobita > Coenobita brevimanus. Next base: position 49,574,830 of record NC_137069.1, on the reverse strand, counting down.
TATGATTCAATGCAGGAAGGATGCAAGGAAGGAAGAGGATAAAAAACAGGTTTCAATAAATTCTTACTAACTTTGATGGCAGATCAGTTTTTTCTTGCAGCTTTCAGAGGCTTTTATTCGTCTAAATTATGTTATTTTTTTAAAGAGAGGATATATATAGTTTTCGGTAACACATTTTCCACCACAGATTCTCCCAAAATTGAATGCATTCGTCTGCATGGAGCAAGAATCAATTGCATTTCTCGAGTTGAAGGAATAAATAGCAATATATATGTGGATAACTGGGAGCACAAATTTGTAATACTTGTACTGTTCGCCGCTTCATAGGATAGCAGATTAAATTAACATAACCGAAGATAAAGGGGAAGTAATGGAGCTCAGCAATTCAAAAGGGTGAATATTAATTAAAATATTATGACATTTTTTTTTTTCTGGGCAGTCTGTTGTGCTTTTTTATTTTCCTTCTCCACCAAGATTTTCTCTGTGGTAAAATTTAATGATGATTTTACCGATGGCGAAAGTGATGACGATGTGGTGGTATGATTGCTGAAATCTGTGTCGATAACACTATCGCCATTGCAGACGCATTTTTGTACTGTATTTCAGGCAAGCACAGCACGATCTGGTTCAGCTGAGGGATATCCTGGCAGTCATTACCAGGTCAGAATGGTTATGCTTAAGTGAGAGAGATTAATCTTACTTGTCGCAAGGTTAAAAACTCTATCACTTAACCCTTTCGTTGCTGTGAACTGACTTAGGTATTCTGCACATGCACAACATAATCTTCCTTAGCTGAAATAAATGAAAGTAATAATAACCTGTCAAATATCACTTAACTCTTCCACTGTTGAGATTCGTTTAAATATTTGATAAGGAACTGTAGATGACAATTCTATTTAGCTGAGAAAAATCATAGAACAAAATGTCAAAGTCACGTATAGCAAGACTGGATGAAGACACAGAAGACCAGAAAGCATCCACATAGTGGATACCTCCACCATCGTCAATGAAATTTATGATTTACAATTTGAATTCTTCTGTCGTACCAGGTCCCATAATTATAAAAAGTCATAGCACTATGAACTTGTTATAAACCATAAATCTTTTGGAAATCATCATAAGTTGTTATGAAATGCCATAATTGCTTATGATTCGCCATAAGTTCGCGGCCTAGCTACATCTGGTGTTGGTGTCTTAAGGCTTTTGAGTTGGCACATGATGAATTATAACAGTCAACATGGCCGAACCACAACTTCTCCTTAATCAGCCAAAATGTCTTTGTAAAAGAGAGAAAAAAAAAAACGTTCTCAAAGAGTTCATGATGGTGACAGTGCTTATGACAAAAAGTTATGACTTTTTCATAGCTATGAAAGCTATGAAAAAGTCTGACCACTACCTGGTGGAGGGAAAGTTAAGAGTAGGTAAGAGATGGGTGAGAGCTAGGAGGGTTAGGTGTGGCAGGGAGGTTTTGAAAGTGAGTGAGTTGGATAAAAGAGAGAAAAAGATAGAGTATCAGGAGAAATTGAAAGATGAGTGGAACGCAGTGAAAGATCGGGAAAATGGCAGCGTGGAGGAGGAATGGCAGTTGTTTAAGAGTGCTGTGGTGGGGCATGCAGAAGAGGTGTGTGGTGTGAGACGTGTGGGTGGTGGTGTAAGAAAAGGAAGTGAATGGTGGTGCGAGGAAGTAAGTATGGCTGTGGCTGAGAAGAGACGTGCATATGAAGTGTGGCTGCAGAGGAAGGATGAGATGTCATATGAAAGGTATAAGGAAAAGAGGAATAGAGCGAGAAGGGCTGTGCGTGATGCTAAAGTGGCAGCAGATGAGAGGTGGGGTAGGCGGCTGACAGAATTTTCAACAGAATAAGAAAATGTTTTGGAAGGAGGTGAAAAGGGTGCGAAAGGGAGAGTCTGGGAAGGAAGAACGAGTAAAAGCAGAGGATGGAAGGATGTTAATTGAGATGGATGCAGTAAGGAAGAGATGGGCAGAGTATTTTGAAAGATTGTTAAATGTAGAGGAGGAAAGGGTGGCTGAGATTGTGGCAGATAGAAGGGTGCAAGGAATAAATGTGTTGGGAGAGTTGAATTATTCTTTGATCACGAAGGAGGAAGTGGAGAAGGCAGTAAAGGAGATGAAAACAGGGAAAGCTGCAGGTATGGATGGGTGTGCTGTGGAATGCCTGAAGGGTGGTGGAGTGACTATTGTTGACTGGTTAGTAAGATTATTGAATGTGTGCTTTGAGAAAGGTATGGTGCCAATTGACTGGGCAAGTGCTTGTGTGGTCCTATTGTATAAAGGCAGGGGTGATAAGTATGAATGTACTAGCTTTAGGGGTATAAATCTGTTGAGTGTTGTAGGTAAAGTGTATGGTAGAGTGTTAATTATGAGAGTTAGAGAGGGTACAGAGGGAGTGATTAGTGATGAGCAGTGTGGCTTTAGGAGAGGGAGGGGATGCGTTGATCAGGTGTTTGCTGTGAGACAAGTGTGTGAAAAGTATTTAGCGAAAGGCAAGGATGTGTTTTGGGCATTTATGGATTTAGAGAAAGCGTATGATAGAATTGAGAGGGAGGCTTTGTGGACTGTTTTAAGATTGTATGGACTTAATGGTAGGTTACTAAAAGGGGTGAAAAGTTTTTATGTAAATAGTAGAGCGTGTGTAAGAGTGGGAAATGCTGTGAGTGATTGGTTTCCCGTGAGAGTGGGGCTGTGACAGGGATGTGTGATGTCGCCTTGGTTGTTTAATATTTACATGGATGGTGTTGTAAGGGAGGTGAATGCAAGAGTTTTAGGTGGTCTGAGTCTGGTAAATGTTGATGGAGGAGAGTGGAATCTGAAGCAGCTGCTGTTTGCAGATGATACTGCACTGGTGACTGATTCAGAGGAGAGATTGAGACAGTTGGTAGAGGAGTTTGGATGGGTGTGTAAAAGGAGGAAATTGAAAGTAAATGAGAATAAGAGTAAAGTGATGAAGTGTACGAGGTTGATAGATGGTAGGAGGATGAATATAGTTTTGAATGGTGGGTTGCTTGAGGAGGTAGAATGTTTTAAATATCAGGGTCACATGTTGCTGTGGATGGAAGAATAGATGCAGAAGTGAAGTTTAGAATAAATGAAGTAGGAAAGGTGCTGGGAGGAATGAAAAAAGTGTTTAAATGTCGTTCGCTTAGAATGGATGTAAAGAGAAGGCTGTATGAGGGTGTTGTGGTACCGACTGCATTATATGGGGCTGAAACATGGAATATGGGTGTAGCAGAGAGGAAAAGTTTGAATGTTATGGAGATGAGGTGTCTGAGGAGTATGTGTGGAGTGACGCGTATGGATCGTGTGCGAAATGATGAAGTGCGAAGGAGAACTTGAGTTGTTCGGGAGATGGCTGGTAGAGTTGAGCAGAGGGTGTTGCAATGGTTTGGGCATATGGAGAGAATGGATAATGAGCGATTGGTGAAAAAGATAACTAGATCTGATGTGAGAGGTGTAAGACTGAGAGGAAGACCACGAATAGGATGGATGGACAGTGTGAAGAGAGCGCTGGATGCGAGAGGGATGTCTGTTGAGCAAGGAAGAGTGGCTGTGCGTGACAGAAATAAATGGAGAGAAATTGTGAATGAATAAGTGATGACGCAGCCCTGAGGGGATATTCTCCCGCATTTGGTCTGATCAGCTAGTCAGGTCAGGTGCGGGTAAGGGGATGGGTCTGTTATGATGTGGCAGGGGTAAACCAGTTCTGCTGTCGGGCCCTGCTGTGGATGTCACTGATTGCATTGCGCAGTTGACCCTTGTGCGGTGTGATGCGGTGAGGATCTGTCCGTTCTCCCCTTTGGGGCTAAGATGCGAATGAATGTGTTTGAATGGATGAGTAAATGGAGAGTGAGTCGTCCTGTCTCGGCTACCTCCCTTTCCTTGGGGGAAGCAGCCTAGGTATATAGATAGATAGATAGATAGATGAAAGCTTTTATGTTCAACTATTACGACTTATAAGTACGGGCCAAGACGAATACTTTTACGACCTTAGTCAATTGTCGATTCTCTAGTCTTACTATGCCATGTTACACAATATCAAAGAGCGTATACCTTAACCATTCATTCATTCATTGCCAGCCGCCATGTATCCCAAACGGGGTGGCCAAGGGCTTAGAGTTAATTGTTTTACAGGGAGGGGCACTAATCCTCCACCAACCCCACTTGACACGTAGGGATGCCAACAGCATCTGGTGTTCCCCGGCGGTCACCCATCCAAGTACTAACCAGACCCAACGTTGCTTAACTTCGTTGATCGGACGGCAAGCGGTGTACTCAACGTGGTTTTATTCCTGCATAATGATCCGGATCCATCTCAAAATCTAATCAGCACATCCTCGATCGACTACCCACTTATCCGCCAAATTTCAATGAAATACGGTTCTAACTATCCGATGTATTTTGTACACAAAGAGACAAACAGACAAGGATGATTACATAACCTCTGTCGAACATCGTTGGCGGAGATAACTATAACTCAGTATTATAAACGTTTTCAAAACGAAATGAAAAATGGAAAATATATAACTGCAAATGCCATTAGAAACTTAGCTAATGGCGAGTTTTCTTACACTGTTGTGTGAAAACAGGCAGATATGTAAAGTAGGTATATTGGTACACAAATAGGTAAGTTTAACCCTTCACTACGATGATGTCTTAGTTCTCTATATACGTTAAACTACCAAACGATGTTATTCAACTTTAGAAGCACGTGTAATGTGGCAGGAGTAAACGAGGACTATATCTATAACTTCCGGTTCGTAAACCTGTGTTAAACAGACCGAAATTGCCTGAATCAGCATGAACAATAAATAAATAAAAAAAGCACGTCACCGTGGTGAATGGATTGTGTAACATGAGCAGTCAACGAATAGCTCACACTGTTCGTTGTTTTGACTACTTAAGTAAGTTAGCAGGTAGGTACAAAGTTAGCAGATATAGTACATTAATGATGGGTGAGATTACATTGTTATACAACGTGGTTCATAGTATACTAACCTCTTAGCTAGTGATTTCTCTTGTGTTGCACGGAATGCTCAGTCAGCGATACAAGTGTTTTTCCCATGCATTTTTTTTTACTACCCATTAATAACTGTTATGCTTTATAGTCTCATTTTTTACGATAATTTACCACATAGCTGACCACTAATTCTAGCAGGAAGCAAAATGTCTGTTCCTCACACGGGCAGGAACCGATCCAACAACACACGAGACTGGGGCTGGGAGTTAATATACGGACCATTTTGTAGGAAAATCGATGCAAACTTAAAAGTATCAAAATTATAAGAAAGAAAATAGACGCTAAGAAAACACACAGGTAACGAGACGATAAACATGAAGTAATTCCAACTGTAGGCGGAGAAGACTGCATAAAAACAAATCGATACAAATACATGACAACCAAAATCTATCTATCTATATACCTAGGCTGCTTCCCCCAAGGAAAGGGAGGTAGCTGAGACAGGACGACACACTCCCCATTCACTCATCCATTCAAACACATTCATTCGCATCTTAGCCCCAGAGGGGAGAAGGGACAGATCCTCACCGCACCACACCGCACAAGGGTCAACTGCGCAGTGCAATCAGTGACATCCGCAACAGGCCCCGACAGCAGAGCTGGTTTACCCCTGCCACATCATAATAGACCCATCCCCTTACCCGCACCTGACCTGACTAGCTGATCAGACCAAATGCGGGAGAATATCCCCTCAGGGCTGCGTCATCATTTATTCATTCACAATTTCTCTCCATTTATTTTTGTCACGCACAGCCACTCTTCCTTGCTCAACAGACATCCCTCTAGCATCCAGCGCTCTCTTCACACTGTCCATCAATCCTATTCGTGGTCTCCCTCTCAGCCTTACAGCTCTTACATCAGATCTAGTTATCTTTTTCACCAATCGCTCATTATCCATTCTCTCCATATGCCCAAACCATCGCAACACCCTCTGTTCAACTCTACCAGCCATCTCCCGAACAACTCAAGTTCTCCTTCGCACTTCATCATTTCGCACACGATCCATACGCGTCACTCCACACATACTCCTCAGACACCTCATCTCCATTACATTCAAACTTTTCCTCTCTGTTACACCCATATTCCATGTTTCAGCCCCATATAACGCAGTCGGTACCACAACACCCTCATACAGCCTTCTCTTTACATCCATACTAAGCGAACGACATCTAAACACTTTTTTCATTCCTCCCAGCACCTTACCTACTTCATTCATTCTAAACTTCACTTCTGCATCTATTCTTCCATCCACAGCAACATGTGACCCAAAATATTTAAAACACTCTACCTCCTCAAGCAACTCACCATTCAAAACTATATTCATCCTCCTACCATCTACCAACCTCGTACACTTCATCACTTTACTCTTATTCTCATTTACTTTCAATTTCCTCCTTTCACACACCCTTCCAAACTCCTCTACCAACTGTCTCAATCCCTCCTCTGAATCAGCCACCAGTGCAGTATCATCTGCAAACAGCAGCTGCTTCAGATTCCACTCTCCACCATCAACATTCACCACACTCAGACCTCCACCTAAAACTCTTGCATTCACCTCCCTTACAACACCATCCATATAAATATTAAACAACCAAAGCGACATCACACATCCATGTCGCAGCCCCACTCTCACGGGAAACCAATCACTCACAGCATTTCCCACTCTTACACACGCTCTACTGTTTACATAAAACTTTTCACCCCTTTCAGTAACCTACCATCAAGTCCATACAATCTTAAAACAGTCCACAAAGCCTTCCTATCAGTTCTATCATACGCTTTCTCTAAATCCATGAATGCCCAAAACATATCCTTGCCTTTCGCTCAATACTTTTCACACACTTGTCTCACAGCAAACACCTGATCCACGCATCCCCTCCCTCTCCTAAAGCCACACTGCTCATCACCAATCACTCTCTCTGTACCCTCTCTAACTCTCATAATTAACACTCTACCATACAGCTTACCTAGAACACTCAACAGACTTATACCCCTAAAGCTAGTACATCATACTTATCACCCTTGACTTTATACAATAGGACTACACATGCACTTGCCCAGTTAATTGGCACCATATCTTTCACAAAGCACACATTCAACAATCTTACTAACCAGTCAACAATAGTCACAAAGAAATAAAGTTTAGAACGTGTCGATAAGGCAGAAGGTTGGTAAGCAGCTGGTAATAGAGGCGTACATGTTGAGGCAAGCTGAATCTGGGCAAATGTAAAGAAAGTAAAAGAAAAGTGCATTATGGACGTCGCACCTAGATCAGCAGGCCGGTCATGCTTAACCTTATCTGTGTGTTAATGAAGGCTCTTAATTTTGGTACTCTCTTATTTGACCTTCTCTGGAACATACGAACGGGCTTCGCAGTTACCCAACATTTTGTTTTTTCTCTTGAATTTAACACCAATATTAATATGGCGTCTCTTATAATTATTCTTGTCTTTGGATGGTTTATTTAAATCAAGAGAATATTTTTTGAGTCTTTTCCATAACATAGATTTTTCCTAAGTTGATTAGTCTTCTGGTGGTGGTCTAAACTGATAATAAATGACACTGTTCGGCTATGAAATATAGCAAGTCGTCAGTCTGTATAAAGCTAAGTCGATCCAAATGCAAAATCAGAACTAACAGAAAAAATAGATTGAAACATCTGAGAAAATGAAGACAGATGATACAAGACTGATAGCTGGAATGAAATTAGCAGAAATTAACTTCAGACATGTAAATCGATACATATGCAAAGCTAGGAGTATAGAAACAACGACCATATTAACACCGATATCCATCAGAATACAAAAGGTTAATGGAGGGTCGTCTTTCATACAACGAAGTCGATACAAATATGCACGGAGCAGAATACAAAGAAGGAATACGCTGAATGCTAGAACAATGTCAAATACCTGAAACTGACAAAAATTCTGGAGAATTAAAAAGTGAGTCAATCAGAAGAAGTCTGACAGGACAGTGTTGCAGTGAAGTGGGTTGGTTGGCTGAGTGATGTGTACTGCACTGCTATACCAGTTGTGTCTACTTCACACATATGATATTTCCATCACTTTCCTCTCTAACGCATTACAATAAGTAGAACCATAGAAACCCAGAGCAGTATAGTAAGCCCCTCTCAGCTTATTAATATTGACCCACAGAGGAAACTAGGAAACAGGAGAAGTGAAATACCAGGGTGAATTTTTCTCTCCGACTGTGTTTGTGGCACCAGAACGAGACTACTCTACGACACTCCCGCAACTGTAATCCTTGATGACATTCCCACCCCGGCACTTTCCCACAGTAACTCTTCCACAACAGCACTTCCTATCCATGATACTTACACACCAGCACTTCTCCAATGCACTTCCACAACAGCATCTATCTATGACACTACCACCTTGGCACATCCCCTCTGTGACACTACATCCTCGGCAGTTCCCGTTTATGACACTTCTACCCTGGTGCTTCCCCTCTGACGTGCACAACAGCACCTCTCTATGACTCCTCTACCTGGATTCATCCCTCTTATGACACTTACACATAAACATTTTCTGCCAATGACACTTCCAAAAAAGCATTGCCCTTGTCCTCCACACCCGCAATAACACTTCTCCTTTATGGCAACTCCACCCCGGCACTTCCCCTCTGTGACACTAACACCCAAGAACTTCCATTTTTTTAATGTTTCTACAGCTGCACGACCTCTCGCTGCGACACATTTCTTCCTCTTTGTGGCATTTTCTCTTCTTACATCCATGGTAGGGCACCAACTGAACATAGGCATTTTTCATCATAGCACTTTTCTACACAGACACTTCCATTTCATATCACCTCTTCCCTGGTACCCCTGTAACCATAATGCTTTCACACTGTCGTTCCTTTCTTATATAACGCTTTTCAAATCGTTATGTCACCATTTGACGTTCTCCCACTACAAAATCTCGCCCACAGTGACACTTACATACTGACATTTTCTCTTGCCCTGACACTGTCCCTCAATATGGCACTTCATAAAAATTTTACTAATCAGCCGGGCACTTTTCATCACTTCACTGACACGTCCAGCTCCATACTTTCCCCCCTCCCCTGACACCCTCGAATGCACTTCCAGAGTATGACGCTTTCCTCCAAGTTATATTCCCATTCTGGCAGTTTCTCAGTACTACTCCATCAACCAGTCTCTCTCAGGAACAGATCCCTTTGTGTGCACTTTATTCAGACATCTTCCATCTAAGACACTCCATCAGTGTACGTCTCTACCATGGCACTTTCGCAACACAGTACTTCCTGTTACTGACTTTTTCTTCTCAGTGATTCAGCCTGGTACCACCTCTAACCTTGACATTCCTTCTCTTGCACTCGTTTTAAGTAAAACTGCCCCACCTTACCACATCATGGTATTTTCCACCCTGTCACTGCACCACTTTGACACTTCCATACCCAGATACTTCCCCACCTTGACACTTCCCTGATACTTCCTCACCCTAGCACTTCCACACCCTAACACTTACGTGACAATTCCTCATCTGACACTTTTCCACCGTGATACTTTGTCACCATGACACTTTCTCACCTTGACACATCCCTACCGTGAAACTTCCTAGCCTTGACACTTCCCCACCCGGACACTTTCCTACTTTGAAACTTCCTTATCTTGACACTTCCCCTTCCGAACACTTTCTCACCTTGACACCCCTCAGGCATCACATTCCCCAGACCCTTTTTCACAATGACACTTCCCCACTATGACACCTCCAGCCTGACACTCATCCTGACACTTCCTGACATTTTCTTACACACAGGTTTCACCACCCTGACGCTGCCTCTTTCTGACACTTTTCCATTGTGACACGTCCTAGTCACTTCCTCCTCCTGACACTTCACATTGACACTTCCATGACACTTCTTCACCCGTACAGGTCTCCAGCCTGAAACTTCCTTATCTAAACACTTTACCACCTTGACGTTTCTTTAACACTTCCTCACCATGACTCTTCACTCTGACACTACCCTGACACTTTCATATACTGAGACTCCTCTATCCTGACACTTTCTTGACATTTCCTCACCTAGACACTTCCTCATTCAGACATTTCTCAGTCTTGATACTTCCCTGTCCTTTCCTTACCCAGACACCTCTCCAACCTGACACTTTCAGATTCTTACTGTTCTAAAAATGGCGCTGTCTAGCCATGGAACTTTTCCACTATTATATTTGCACTCTCTATGCGAAAGTAGGTGTTCTGTTTCGATCAGTGTGTGTGTGTGGGGGGATGGGGGGTAAGTGTGTATTCAGCCTCAAAATTCAGCCTCAAAAGTTTCGATCTACTTTTAACCAAACCTGGTAGAAGGCTTGAGGGTCAGCCAAGGTTTGAACCTATTTCTTTTGAGAACAACAGGTCAAAGAGCAAGGTCAAAGAACAAGGTTACCTACATAGATTTTATCCGATTTATGTCAAGTTTTGTGAATTGCTGATGATTAGGCAAAAATAAAAGGATTCGATTTTTATATCAATTAGTCAAACGTGAAGGTGTCACATGGAAAGATCAAAGGCCAAGTTCAGAGAGAAGGTCAACTCAAAGTCAACAGTCAAATTTCAACCAATATATCAGTGTAAAAAAAAAGAAAAGAAAAAAAAAGTTTCCATCTGATTCGAAATATACTTGAAGGATGTACTGAGGATCGCCCAACAGCTTAGCCTTTTACTGTATTTTTAAAACAACAGGGTAAAGGTCAAGGGCACATGACAAGATCAACTTAAACAGTTTTCATCTAATGTAGACTGAAAAGGTTCAGGTAAAAACAAATATATAGAGATTCAATTGTGAGAACAATGAATCAAAGGTCAAGGTCATTTAGGAAATGTCATAGGTCAAAGTCAAACAACTGATGTGATTTGAATGAAAGCTGGTGAATGTATTAGGGATTACACAAGAATGAAGTGACTGGGCTTTTAATCTGTGAAAAGTCAAGGTCACAGGGCAAAGTTATATGTGAGGCCTGTAGACCAGTCTGTTGGGGGAGGATGTTGCATTCTCTGAATTTATCATCTGTTACCTCCCCTAAGAAGGTAATGTTTTTGGTAGCATTAGTTTATCTGTTTGTCTGTCAGCAGGATTACTCAAAAAGCTATGAACGGATTTTGCTGAAATTTTTTGGAGGGGTAGGGTATGGCCCCAAGGAACAATCCATTAGATTTTGATGATGATCCGGATCATCATCTGGATCCAGGAATTTTTTAAAGGATTCTCTACCATTGAAGGACTGTGGCGATGTCAACATTTTCCTTCTAACTCGATGAACAATGCCGACAATGCTTGCACAAAAATTACAGGATAACATCTCCAAAAGATCAACCATACACTCCTCCTTGGCGGAGGTTTGCAATCTCGGATTGCTCTTGATGTCTATGATTTCATATTCCGACTCTTTCTATCTCGGGCACATACTGGTGTAAACACTTTCCACCTTGTTACCTCCGCCACGGAAGTTGTTTTACCCCACATTGGTTTGTCTGTCTGTTAGCATGACTGCTCAAAAAGTTATGAACGGATTTTGATGAAATATTGTGGAAAGGTGAGCCATGAGCCAGGGAAGAAATGATTAAATTTGGGGGAGGATCTGGATTCGGAGTATCCAGCACAATATCTCCAAAAGTTATCAATGGATTTTAATGAATTTTTTCCAAAGGTGGGCCATGGACCAAGAATGTATTGATTAAAATTTGGGTCGGGTCTGGATCCGGATGAGGATCCTATATCCACAGATCGGGATCCGGGATTACTCAAAAAGTTTTGAAAGGATTTTGATTATATTTTGTGGAAGGGTGGGCCATGGACCAAGGAAGAAATGATTAAATTCAGGGGCGGATCCGGATCCGGATCATCCCGCACAATGTCTCCAAAATTTATCGATGAATTTCAATGAAATTTTGTGGAAAGGTGGCCCATAGACCAAGAAAGAACTTTTTAAATTTGGGGGAGGATTCGGATCCCAATCCGGATCCTTTATTCACATTTCCAGATCCGGAACCTTTTTAATGGTAATGGCATTGGCTGAGGTACGCCCTCTCTGAGTGCTTTCTAGTCATATATATCCGACACTTCCTGTCTCAGGCACATACCAGGGTAGACTTTCCACCTTGTTATGAGTGTATATGATTCCATGTACCGACACTTGCTTTCACGGGCACTAACCAATGTAGACACTTTCCATACCCGATCACTCCCTCAGACACTTCTAAGCTCTTCTCTCTCTCTCTCTCTCTCTCTCACACACACACACACACACACACACACACACACACACAAGCTAAAGGTGTTATATGTTCGCCTTAAAGCTAAGTAGTTTCATGATATTCCTCTAATCTTTACAGTAACTTCACTACATTTGTAAACTATTAACATTATCCTTCAAACTATTTTTACAAGATTTTTACCAACTCATATTTTTTACTCTTATATTTACAAACGTTCTGCTACAGTGATCGTTGGTTATTACGCCTGGTGTGCAGACCAATACACCAGTTTTACACCATATTCATTAACTCCCACTCCACTTTTTTCATCATTGTGTAATATTTTCGTGATATTTAAACCTTTTCTGCACAATTTTTTTTCAGGAAATCTGCGTATGTTAACATCATTTATACCATTTACATACTAACACTACTATTGCACTATTTTTCCTACATATACTGCTATGCTGGTTTGCAATATTTCACACAACTTGTTATGGCACTTGAATATTTTTTGCTATCTTTTTGCTAACTTTGACACCACTGTCTGCACAATATTGACACTGTTCTGCTTTCGTGCCGTTTTACTAACCTTTCCTGTGAGAGTGTGTGTGTGTGTGTGTGTGTGTTTAATGCAGAGAAGAAGAAACCAAAGATCTGACTAAGGCCCATAATGTTCTTTACATAGGGAAAAAGAAAATGAAAATAGGCAAATTCAAGATCGGTTCATTTCGAGATGCTAGGATACACTGAGTTTTAAAGAGCGATGGTCAGCGACTGAGGGAAATACTGAGCAAAGAAAACAGCTCTGGAGTTGATCCGTTGCATACATAATGACTATTTCGGTTAACTCCTGAATTAGAGAGTTGGAAAGAAAAGGAGTGAGAGTTTGTTACCTGACGGGTGCAAGGGATGCAAACATATAATTCAGAAGAGCAGTGACAATGAAGTAGCGAAAGTAGACAATGATGCAAATTACAGTGGAGAGAGAGAGAGAGAGAGAGAGAGAGAGAGAGAGAGAGAGAGAGAGAGATTCAATAAGCTTAGGGGAGTTGAAGTGACGAAAACCCTTTGACTCCACCCTCTTTCAAAGAGCTGAGTGCTGGGAGCCTTAGAACACAAGCGACTTTTACTCCAGACAGGGGCGATTAAGACCCCTTTCCAAAGTCAACAGCTGTCTGGTGGTAAAGGAAACGCGGAAGTACTCTGACATCATTGGTAAATCATTTTTGATAGTGTGTATAGTTAATATTAACCTCATAGTGTTATGCCATTCAGAGACTGTTACTGCTAACATTTGCACCATATTGACATACTCAGTCTCCTAACTCATACCATCCATCAATCAACTGATCTACATGGAGAAACTCATGCAGTAGCTGTTGACATTTCTAAAGCTTTCGACAGAGTATGGCACTGTTCCCTGCTGTCCAAACTCCATTGCTATGGACTAACGTCTTTTGTTCCTTTGATTTCTTCATATCTTAGTGACAGGAAAATAAGAGTAAAAGTAGATGATGTATATTCCAATTTCCACTCAGTTAACACCTGTGCGCCGCAGGGATCAGTTCTGGCGCCAACCCTTATTCTGGTTCATATTAATGATCTCTTATCTGTCACCCACAATCCCATTCACTCATATGCAGATGGCTTAACACTACATAGTTCATTCACACTCAGACACCCATTTACAAAGTCTATTATCTCTACCTCTCAACTCAGTACAGCCATCTCCATAAATCAAGATCTATCTACAATCAGTGAATGGGGACAAAGAACCTTGTCTTTTTTAATGCTATCTATCTATCTATCTATATACCTAGGCTGCTTCCCCCAAGGAAAGGGAGGTAGCCGAGACAGGACGACTCACTCTCCATTTACTCATCCATTCAAACACATTCATTTGCATCTTAGCCCCAAAGGGGAGAACGGACAGATCCTCCCCGCACCACACCGCACAAGGGTCAACTGGGCAATGCAATCAGTGACATCCGCAGCAGGGCCCGACAGCAGAACTGGTTTACCCCTGCCACATCATAACAGACCCATCCCCTTACCCGCACCTGACCTGACTAGCTGATCAGACCAAATGCGGGAGAATATCCCCTCAGGGCTGCGTCATCACTTATTCATTCACAATTTCTCTCCATTTATTTTTGTCACGCACAGCCACTCTTCCTTGCTCAACAGACATCCCTCTCGCATCCAGCGCTCTCTTCACACTGTCCATCCATCCTATTCGTGGTCTTCCTCTCAGCCTTACACCTCTCACATCAGATCTAGTTATCTTTTTCACCAATCGCTCATTATCCATTCTCTCCATATGTCCAAACCATTGCAACACCCTCTGCTCAACTCTACCAGCCATCTCCCGAACAACTCCAGTTCTCCTTCGCACTTCAACATTTCGCACCCGATCCATACGCGTCACTCCACACATACTCCTCAGACATCTCATCTCCATTACATTTAAACTTTTCCTCTCTGCTACACCCATATTCCATGTTTCAGCCCCATATAATGCAGTCGGTACCACAACACCCTCATACAGCCTTCTCTTTACATCCATTCTAAGCGAACGACATTTAAACACTTTTTCATTCCTCCCAGCACCTTTCCTACTTCATTTATTCTAAACTTCACTTCTGCATCTATTCTTCCATCCACAGCAACATGTGACCCTAGATATTTAAAACAATCTACCTCCTCAAGCAACTCACCATTCAAAACTATATTCATCCCCCTACCATCTATCAACCTCGTACACTTCATCACTTTACTCTTATTCTCATTTACTTTCAATTTCCTCCTTTCACACACCCTTCCAAACTCCTCTACTAACTGTCTCAATCTCTCCTCTGAATCAGTCACCAGTGCAGTATCATCTGCAAACAGCAGCTGCTTCAGATTCCACTCTCCTCCATCAACATTTACCAGACTCAAACCACCTAAAACTCTTGCATTCACCTCCCTTACAACACCATCCATGTAAATATTAAACAACCAAGGCGACATCACACATCCCTGTCGCAGCCCCACTCTCACGGGAAACCAATCACTCACAGCATTTCCCACTCTTACACACGCTCTACTATTTACATAAAAACTTTTCACCCCTTTTAGTAACCTACCATCAAGTCCATACAATCTTAAAACAGTCCACAAAGCCTCCCTATCAATTCTATCATACGCTTTCTCTAAATCCATAAATGCCCAAAACACATCCTTGCCTTTCACTAAATACTTTTCACACACTTGTCTCACAGCAAACACCTGATCAACGCATCCCCTCCCTCTCCTAAAGCCACACTGCTCATCACTAATCACTCCCTCTGTACCCTCTCTAACTCTCATAATTAACACTCTACCATACACCTTACCTACAACACTCAACAGACTTATACCCCTAAAGCTAGTACATTCATACTTATCACCCTTGCCTTTATACAACGGGACCACACAAGCACTTGCCCAGTCAATTGGCACCATACCTTTCTCAAAGCACACATTCAACAATCTTACTAACCAGTCAACAATAGTCACTCCACCACCCTTCAGGCATTCCACAGCACACCCATCCATACCTGCAGCTTTCCCTGTTTTCATCTCCTTTACTGCCTTCTCCACTTCTTCCTTCGTGATCAAAGAATCATTCAACTCTCCCAACACATTTATTCCTTGCACCCTTCCATCCGCCACAATCTCAGCCACCCTTTCCTCCTCTACATTTAACAATCTTTCAAAATACTCTGCCCATCTCTTCCTTACTGCATCCATCTCAATTAACATCCTTCCATCCTCTGCTTTTACTCGTTCTTCCTTCCCAGACTCTCCCTTTCGCACCCTTTTCACCTCCTTCCAAAACATTTTCTTATTCTGCTGAAAATTCTCTGTCAGCCGCCTACCCCACCTCTCATCTGCTGCCACTTTAGCATCACGCACAGCCCTTCTCGCTCTATTCCTCTTCTCCTTATACCTTTCATATGACATCTCATCCTTCCTCTGCAGCCACACTTCATATGCACGTCTCTTCTCTGCCACAGCCATACTTACTTCCTCGCACCACCATTCACTTCCTTTTCTTACACCACCACCCACACGTCTCACACCACACACCTCTTCTGCATGCCCCACCACAGCACTCTTAAACAACTGCCATTCCTCCTCCACGCTGCCATTTTCCCGATCTTTCACTGCGTTCCACTCATCTTTCAATTTCTCCTGATACTCTATCTTTTTCTCTCTTTTATCCAACTCACTCACTTTCAAAACCTCCCTGCCACACCTAACCCTCCTAGCTCTCATCCATCTCTTTCCTACTCTTAACTTTCCCTCCACCAGGTAGTGGTCAGACATACCTCCACCCTCCCCTCTCAGAACTCTCACATCCAACAATCTTCCTATTACATTCCTAGACACAACCACATAGTCCATCAAGGCTCTATCAACAACCCTTCCACCCTCCTGTCTCACCCATGTATACTTATAAATATCTTCCTTCTCAAACAGCGTATTCCCAATCACCATCTCTCGCTCAACACACATCGCTATCATTCGTTCCCCATTTTCATTTCTTCCAGGCACACCATGCATACCAACTACACCTTCAACTGCTACATTTCCCACTCTAGCATTCAGATCTCCCATCATTACCACATTCACATTCGCTTCAAAACTCTGCAGACACTCATCAACATCATTCCAGAAAGACTCCCTCTCTTGTTCATCCCTTCACTACCAGGCCCATATGCACTCACAAACACCCACAACTCACGTTCAAATTTCGCTTTCACCCACATCAGTCTCGATGACACCTCCTTCCATTCAATCACACATTGCTGAACTTCCGGACTCACTAACAAGGCCACACCTTCTCTTGCCCTTCCTCTATCAACACCTGACAATCTTCCATTCACACTTCCAAACATAGATTCCCCCTTCCCTTTCATCTTCGTTTCACTCAAAGCTAACACATCCAACTTTCTTCTCACAAACATTCTCCCAATCTCCTCCCTTTTAGCCTCAATCGTACTACATCCACGCACATTCATAGACCCAATCTTCAGGGTACGGGGATAACTCCATCCCCCATCCCTTTCTCTGGCCTGTCTCTTTTTAGGAACTACAAAACAGAGGAGGGGGTCCCTAGTCCCCTCACCCCGCCCCTTTTAGTCGCCTTTTACGACACGCAGGGAATACGGTGGCAGTATTCTTCCTAACACAACCTGGCCGCAGAGTAGTAGTACCACCCCATAGTGCGGCCAGGTTGTGTCCCCCCCGCCACAGGGGGGGACACAACCTGGACAACACAACAGTTTACTAATAGACAGATATTGCCAGATTCGTACATTACCTTCAGTGCTACTAATATTCCCATCTCCAAAAGTATTGAAATTCTTGGCATCTCACTTAACAATGCCCTCAGCTGGACCTCTCATGTCAGATCACTTGCTAAATCCACCTCAAAGAAACTTGGATTATTGTACAGAGTCCGTAACTTCTTCGCTGATGAGCAGTTAGCTATAATTTATAATAGCCAAGTGTGCTCTCAGCTTGAATATTGCTCACCCTTATGGAATGGTTGTGGAGATGTTGCATTAAAACAACTAGACAAAATTCAGAACAAAACTGTTAGAATCATTAACAACCCTGCCATTACAAATAAACTACCTCCCCTGCAAGTAAGAAGGAATGTTGCCTCCCTTGCATTATTTTACGGATATTTTTTTCGCAAATGCTCATACGAAGTTGCGTCCATGGTGCCACCTCTCCATGCCTTCCCTCGTGCTACACCGGCATCTGGTAGCGCTCATGACTGGAATGTCACTCAGCCATATTGCAGAACTTCTGCCTATCAGAATTCTTTCATTCTCCGAACTGCGTCGTTTCCCCAGAGTTGTTTCCCTCCAAATTTCAACCCACAGCTTGTCAAGTCTAACTGTTACAGATATTTTTTTGAACAGAGGACACCAGTAATCGGGTGAATGGATTATTTTTTTTATTCATTTGTTTTTCCTTCCTCCGTTCTGTTAATACATATATATATATATATATATATATATATATATATATATATATATATATATATATATATATATATATATATATATATATGTGTGTGTGTGTGTGTGTGTGTGTGTGTATATTACACCATTTTAAATCACTCTGCTCCATCCGACGTTTTAGCAGAGACGGATACATGAGTTCAGATTGGAGGAATATTACGTGCGAAAATGTCAGACTTCCGTGTAGTCCTATTTTTGACAGACTGGGGAGACATAAAGAGTAGCAAATTTTATTCCTCTGGGAAAATCGTGGGAACACCACCACCTAATAACTCGAGGTCAAGCTGGCTCCAGGTGACTTTATACTATGTGACAAGCCAAATGGTTTCTTGTAGCCCAGAAAACCATTTACTATGATGGTCTGTAAAAACATAACCAAACAGACGTCTCTTTGTTGGGTGGGACAAAAATCTCCACCATAGCTCTCTTTATTTATACGGGATGAAGGAAGACAAACGGCTGTATTTCCACCATGTTTGGTTCAAACCAGATCAAAACTGAGTTAACCTTACCCTGTGACCTTGGTATCTAGCCTTTCCCTGTGACTTTGACCTTCGTCAGTTTTGAAAATAAAATCCTTTATTTTTGGCCTCTCCTCATACCCATCCAATGTTTGGTTTAAATTTGATAAAACTATTACTGCTGACCTTGACTTGTGACCTTGGCCTTTGACCTAGTCTTTTAAAAACAATAAGGTTACCTCTCCTCTGATCCTTGGCCTACTTTGGCAAACATGGGATGAAAACTGAGTTATTATGTTATCAATATCCATCTGGGTTCAACTCAGACCTTGACCTGTGACCTTCAACTTTGATTTGAGTTTTTGTTCTAAATTTCAATCAGCTATTGCTTCGCAAGCGCGTCTGTAAAAATGTGCCTGGTAACATCAACAATAATTAAGAAGAAAGTCGCTTTGCCAAAAAGAGTTATTAGAGACTGTTCCCACTGTGCACGAGGTCCATCCTATGGTGAGCATAATCATCTGCTGGCTGAAAGACTGAACTGTGTACGCTGTCATTCCATTGACGATACTGAATGAGCTCAACTCCTCCGAGCTTTTAAAACAGTCTTCCTTACTCATACCCAGAAATGTGACGAATCTAAATTAAGCATCCTAAACATCTGAACTTAAAATGACAGCAGCGTAGAGTTTCGCATTAAAGCATTACTGAACTCGTAATTATTTAATTTATTCCAAGTCGAGAACTAACAGCTTGAACATCTAGGCTTAATGCTGGATATCAGGGTAAGGATTAATTCTGCCTATCACTACACATTTTCCCCAACGTCATCCAGTCAACAAGGCACACTCTCTTCCTAGGAATATGATAAATAGGCGATTCTAATCAAGGGCATGGCCTAGTAACTACGTGTTACAGAAAACGGTTGTAAAGCTAACTCTTATACTGTTGCGAAATTTTCTTTAGTGTTTCATAGAGTTTGAATTGCATTTTCTGAGAGCCTACAGGGTTCAGTCACCTCCTATGGGGTGGGCCTGGTTCCTCCTGGCTTCTTGTATTGATTTTCTAGTCATGGAGGTCGGAGTACAGCAAAACGGGGAAGCTAAAGCAATGGTTATATGTTATTTGTATCCATCTTTTTTCGACGGCGATCTCTCAGATGATTTGTGCTACCACCAAGCAGTTATAATACATTTAAGAGAGTTTATCTCAGTGAAAGAGTCAGAAGCAGCATTTATTTACCTCTCCAGTGGCATGATAAATAATGTGTATTCTTCAGATGACTGACTATTATATAATTTGGGGGAGAACTCTCGCACCAAAGTGATTAAGGAAGTGAATAATGGATATCGTCCTTTAAATAAGATAAGTGAGTGTTAACTTTTATCTAGCATAAAATATTTCGTACTAAAAATACTAGACCAAAATACGCTTTAACGTTTCCTATAAAGTAATATGCTCCAGTGGCGTAGACTAATACTAAGGCTTTGCAAAAAACAATCAGCTTACGCATTGTAAAATGTTATTGTGATGAGAATTTTTCTTTCAGATAATATTAATGTTAATATGCTTCGCTTTTCAGCTCTAAAATGATTCAGCTGCTAAGTGGTGTCAGTATTTATTTATTTTTAATAGATATTATTATATACACTTTTTAATGAAGCGAAAGTACTGACAATTATTTTCTCCTATTTTCCTCAATCGCCTCTTTCTCTCGTCGCTCTCCATTTTTCTACCATTCTTCTCTCCCCTTCCTCCTCCTTCTCTGCTTCCCTTCCTTCTCTTTTCCCTCTCTTTTCCACCTCCCCTTCTCCTCTCCTCCCTTATTATTCCCTCTCTATCTCTCCTTCCCTTCCTTCTCTCCTCCCCTTCCCTTCTTTTTCCCCCCCATTACTTCCACTCCTCTTTTAATCCTTGTGTTCTCCCCTTCATTGCTTCCCCTCCTCCCTCCTTTTCTCATTTCCTTCTTTCTTTCTTTCCCATCTCTTCTTAACTCCTGCTCTTCTCCCCTCCATCTCTTCTTCCCCGCATCTCTGCTCCCCCTCCTTCTCTCCTCTCTCTCTCGCCCTCCTCCCCCTCCTTATCTCATTATTTCTCTCAACCATCCTTTTCTCTTCCTTGTTCCTTGAATCCATTCCTCCCCATTCTTCACCCCGAAGTTAAAAAAAGTCCACTCCTATTCCTTCTGACACGCAGGTTTCTGAGAGTAGGCTAGGTATCCGGCCTATGTCACTAGGGGCATTACCTTCTGTACTATGGTGGCGTGTCTTTTACATTAGTTTAACTTTCCCCAACCTAATTTGACCAGCTTCAGTATGATAGGACTTTCCTCATTTGATTATAATTATCTGGAGATTGCAGGAATAAACTAACACAAGACGGTATGGCACTGAAAGGGTTTACTCCCTGAAACACCACCTGCTTCTTCGTAGGGATTCGAATCAAAACACGACACGATCCTCATCTCGACTGGCACCGTAAACCAGTAGACCTCTATGAGTCATCCTATTAACCAACCGATCTCTCCCCTACAATAATAATTTTTTGGGGGACTGTTAATTTTGTTGCTGACTTTATTTTGATTATACTTACGAGAGACTCTTCGAACTAGATGAGTAGCATAAAGCCTCAACTAACAGCTTTGTAACTAGCGAAGCCTCTTGAGTAAAGTCGTCTTGAGACTGAACGAATATAATCAAGAGCTACTCAGTACCTATAACCAGGAGATGCCTTGCCTGACTCGAATATAAAAAAATGTCTGGTGGAAGTAGGTATGATGTAATGGATTATATTTTGACACTAAATTCTAGATATTTTTTCAGACCTAAAAAAAAAAAATCATCTGGAGATACTCACAATGCAGCAAGTCATATATCCTCGCGGTGAAGGGATTCATATTGAACTTGACTCATGCAATCCTTTTCTTTTCATGAAAGAGTCGGCTGCCGAAAGAATAGTTCATTTTTATGCTCAAAAGAATGAAGCAAAGGTTGAAAGCGTACAAAAAGTTTTGCTTCCCATAAAAAAAGAGAAAGCTACAACAAAAATCAGTTCATTTCAAGATTCGTGAGCGACAGAGAATGCCCTTGGGCTGGATTTGCTAGAAGCGCGAGCATAGCGCAGTCCCTCCGCAGCATTAACACCCAAGTTGGGCCACATGACGTACAACAGAGTGCGCGCCAGGACCACTACTGTGGTCCCATTTTTAAACAAAGGTTTGATTTTCCAGCTCTGTTGTCAGGCTAATTTTCGTTAATATTTGTTTTCTGAGTTGGATGATAGCCACAGGAAGAGGCAACACAAATGTTAAATCTCACCGCATGGTACAGAGCCTTGACCCTGCCGAAACTCTCAACCTCCCATTGCTCTAGCAGGGTGGCAGTATAATAATATTAATACAGGGTGTTCAGTACAGTATTTCAAAGCTCTTCTCCCTGTGCTTCAGAGGGTAAGCACAGTGAGTGTAGTAACAATTTCACTGTTGATGACTGTGTGGCCTTTAAGAGGTTACCTTGGGGATAGGTACATCATGTCCACATTCAGAATGCTCTTATACTTACAGTGTGCAGTATGGCAAGAGAAGAACAGGACTTACCTGCAAAAGACAATTGCGGAATTTATTACAAGGAAATTTATTACTCTTAAGAGCACTTATCCCAGTAGCACCAATAATTTAAAACGATCAATAATAATCATAATAATAATCCATCCATCCATCATCAAATCCTACATTGCCCTATGACGAGCGTAAGAGCCCGGGGCTAGGCAGTTGGTCCCGACATTTTAATATGAGAGTGACCAGCCTCATTCATCCCTGAGTGGCATTACATGAGCAGTCAATCCCAACCATCCCTCAGATATAAACCTTCACCGGCTCAATAATAATAATAATAATAACAACAACGATAATAATAATAATAATAATAATAATAATAATAATAATAATAATAATAATAATAATAATAATAATATTAATAATAATAATAAAAAGAAGAAGAAGAAGAAGAAGAATATGCACATTTTGTCATTTCTGATGTGTATAATCTGACAAGTTCCATCAACTGTAATGTTCACATTTCAATAAAGGAATTCGAAAATTTTACGATATTGATATTTAAAATACATACGAGTATTTAGCCAACACACGCTTCAGTTAATTTTTAAATGACTAGAACCTTACATGAAAAATATTATGTTTGAGTTTCTTGGACCTTGTTTCTGAGACCAGTGGAGATTCCTAGCCCTGGTATCCTATTCTCACCAAATACATGGAATCATTGTGTTGCCCGACTGTTGTCCAAGCAGCATACAAAGTACGTTTATGTATCGAAAGTCTTCCACTTGTGGTCTTTGTTTTTAATCTTACATAAAATCATCAATGAGTTTCCACAACTTTCCTTGAATATATTGAATAAGCTACAGGGACAGGAAAGTGCATAATGCAAGTGTGTAGAAGAACTGCCTTATAAGTTCTAAGAGCATCAACGAAGTCTCCACTCACGAACACTATCAATGACACCAAAATTAACTACAGTACTCATCCATCAGGGGCTGTTTGATCAACCAACCATCTTGTTTAAAATACGGAAGAAAATCTCTTCTTTGTTCCGATACCAGATGAAAGATGCGTCAGGCACCAATATACAGTATATATATATATATATATATATATATATATATATATATATATATAACTGAAGATCAGGACAAGGAGACGATGGACTGGGGCCATGCTCACGATTTATTTCAGTAGTGACGTTTTAAGGTAATCCAACCCCATCATAAAACAAAACTAAAATATACACAAAATGAATTAAAAAATGAAGATGCAACAAATAACACCTCATTCACAAAATAAGAAAACCAATAAAATATATACAAAGTAAATTAAAAAATGAAGTAGCAAAAAAAAATCATTCACAAAATACTAAAGATCTAACCTACACACGTCCACACCGAGACAACTACACAAAGCCACTGACCATAGACTTTAGTCTGCTGATCAGTGGCTTTGTGCAGTTGTCCCGGTTTCCAGGCCGTAACTTGCGAACCGTAGCCGGAATGTTTGTCTAAAAATGAAAAGAAACATCTACATTTGACCAGCAGCGTTTTGGTGTATAGTACGCTCGCGTACACCTTTTTGTTTGGGAATTATGACCGATGACGAAGAAAGAAGGAAAGAAAAAAACATCGATATATTTGCGGTTCGATTTCGCAACTCCTATGAAGGTTGGCAAGATTTTGCGAGTAAGTTTGCACTTGAATAGCGAAGGTGTTTTAGTTCACAAGCTTAGAAGTATGCTGTGCGGCCGTTTGCGTGCAAATGCTCCAATACCCTATAGTACGGGACGCCTATTTGATCCTGCGTCATTCCTACTTACGGGGTGCTACAGCACTCCGTGATATACTGTATAGACGAATAATCCAATATTTATAGAAAAAGTAAAGTAAGTGTGAGTCGAGTACATTATGCAGAAAGAGTAAAACAAGTGGAAAAAATAAAACTAAAATATCTAATGGACGAGGACAATATATGGAGAAAGTGTACAGTATGTCTAGAAAGAGGACGTAGATGAAGGTTGTAGGTATGGAGAGAGAGAGAGAGAGAGAGAGAGAAAGAGAGAGTACGATAAGTGAATAAATAGAATAATATGCTGGGGAAGAGTACGCTATGGGGAGGAAAAGTACAATACGGAATAAGGACGAAGAATTCACTACGTTTAGGAAGCGAAAGATGCGTGAAGGAAGAGGGTAATATGTGGGGAAATGAGATCCATATGTGGAGGAAGAGTGCTATACGCACAGGAGGACAGTGTCTTGAGAAAGAGTTGGGTATGTGGAGGAAGAGTAAACTACGCTGAGAAAGATATACAAAAAAAAATCAGTAGAAGTAAATTGAGGGAAAAAGAGCCTACAGACGTGGAGGTGCACAGGAGTGGTAAAGGAGTAAAAAGAATGGAAGATGTGTAACATGAAGAAGGGGAAAACAAAAGAGCACGAAAAGAAATGTTTTCTAATGGAAAGTGCAAATGTGGAAAAAATTATATAACACACGATCGAGTTAAAAATGGAGGAAAAAAGAGTAAAAAAATTTCAAGTAAAATAATGATATTTCAGTGTAATACGCAGAAAAGAAAAATAAAGAAGGAACAGTGGAAAATATTAAGGAGGAGAATGGGCAATCAGACGAAAAATGCACAACGACATGAAATATAAAGGTGAAGTAAGAAACAGTAAAAAAAAAAAAAAAAAAGTAAACAGGAAGACGAGCACAAAGAGTAGAGAAAAATATATAAAATGAGAAGGAGCACTCGGAGAGTGGAACACTTGCTCTCACAGGAACCGAATTTGAAGTCGCTCTGTGACTCTGCCCTCAAAATTAGATTTCTTCATTTTTGCCTAAGCCTTAACTATGCTTCATATCAGATCAAATGTGTTTGAGTTGACTTTGCCCAGTGTCTTTGACCATTGAGTTTTCCCCGTCACCTCGACGTCTGACTAAATGTTAACGAAACGGAAACCATTCTTTCTTGCCCTTTGATCAAACTTGCATCAAATTAGCGCAAAACGGTTTAAGTTGACTTTCTCCTGCGGCCTTCGTTTTTCACCGTTTCCTGTGACCATCAGCTTGAATTATTAATCTCCTTATGGAATCCTTTTATTGGTGCCTTTTCATCAACTCTTCAACGAAGATTGGTCCTAATCGGATATAAACTGTTGAAGTTTTCATGTGATCCTGACGTATCGTTTTGAAAAACATGAAATTTACGCCAGGCAGAACCCTTAACACTTTCACTAAGACTCCCTGAGATCATATCAAAACTGCTTGTTCACACACCCACCCACCCACCCACACACACACACACACACACACACACACACACACACCTAAATATATATATATATATATATATATATATATATATATATATATATATATATATATATATATATATATATATATATATATATATATATATATCCCATTGGAGCCCAGTGTCCCGACTATTGGACAGAACTGGGATTTTTCAAGTCTTTATAAAGTAGGGAACCACCGGGGAGGGACCTATGAGCTTTGTGACTATGAGCCGATAGGCGGAGGGCGGTACGCTTAGTGCCCTCCCAGTGCAATGCCTCGCCCAGCACCCCTGGGATCCAATGGGATATATATATATATATATATATATATATATATATATATATATATATATATATATATATATATATTTTATATGACAAACAGGTAAGATGTATACAAAACCGCAAAACTGTAAACGAGAGAGAGAGAGAGAGAGAGAGAGAGAGAGAGAGAGAGAGACAGACAGACAGACAGACAGACAGACAGACAGACAGACAGACGGAGACAGAGACAAAGACAGAGACAGACAGACAGACAGACAGAGAATGGATGAGTGGAGTAGCTGGAGAAGGAGACGATGTGAAAAATGCTACAAATGTGGAGCCTGTCCAGAATAAGGGAAAGAAATGAAGGTATCCTCAACAGAAGAAGTCCCGCGCAGCTCACACCCTTAGTTTGACCCAGAAGCATTTGAAGTTTGAGGAATGAAGCACGGCATAATAGTAGCAGCGCTTGAACCTCAGATGCTTCAGAGTTTAACGAAGACTGTGAGCTACGCAGGACTTTTGTTGTTGAGTATGCGTCCATGTGTTTTGAAAAAAGGAGGGTTGAGATATGGAAGAGAGAGGAAAGAAGGGGGAGCAGAAGAATAATGGGGAATAAAGGAAAACAGAGAGGATGGATGAGAGAAGCTTTGAGGGAGGAGTGACGGCACACAAGATGGAGAGCAGGAGACAGGGAGAAAATAAGAATGTAATAAGATAATGAGGGGGAGTAAAGGCAGAATAGAGGAAGGTATGTTGATGTGTAGGGAGGAATGTTGGACTGGGTGGATGTAGGCTAAGTTGTCAGAAATAGTGGAGAAGGGAGAAGGGGGATAGAGTGAAGGAGAGGGTGTAGAGGGAGGGAGGAGGAGGATAATAGGTGGAAAGGAGGACAGAGGAAGAGAACATGAATAGGAGAAAAGAAAGAAGACGAGGTGGAGGAAGTGAGGAACAAACAGAGCTGGAAGGTAGCAGTGGGGAAATAAGAAAAGGACTGGAAGAGAGAAAGTTCGGAAGGGAGCGGAGAACAAATTGAAAAAGGGTAACTCAAAAGAAGAGGAAGGTATGTTGACGTCTGGGGAGAAATGTGAGAGTGGGTGGACGTATGTAAGTGGTGTTGGGGGAGGGGGGAGGGATGATGCAAAATGGAGGGGACGAGGGAAGGAAAAGGAAAGCTCGAAGGAAGAAGTAACGAGGGTAAAGATAAGGTAAGGAGGAAAGAAAATGAGGAATGGGAAGGGAGAATAAGAAAGGAGGAAAGAAGATGGGGAGCTGGGAGGAAAAAAGTAAGAAAGATGGAATAAAAAGATGTGGAGGAAAGAGACAGGCGGAGAAGGAGTGGGAGAATGGAAGGATAAAGAGAAAAACTGAGAGAAGAGAAACACGAAAGAGTGACAAAAAAACAAAAACAAAAGTGGATGAACGGAGAACGGGAGAAAAGGAAGAAGGGAGGGATGGGGAGAGGAAAGAGGATAAAATTCGGGAAGAGACTGGAGAAGAGGGACCACTTACGTAGGAAGAGATGGGAGAAAACAAGAAGGGAATGGATGGAGAGAGGGAAGGACTGAGTGAGAAGAGGAAATCAGGGAAAGATGATAAGGAAATGAAAAAAAAAGAGAAGGTATACGAACGGGAAGAAGGGGAGGGAGAAGAAAATCGAAAGTAAAGGGGAGAAGAAAATTAAGGGAACTGAACAGAATGAGGGAGGATAGCAGGACTGAAAGGTGGAAGGACTGAGGAGGACTGAGGGAGAAGGGAAACTAACAAGAAGGAAGATCAAATGCCCAAAGGGGGAGAAGAGGATTAATGGAAGTGAATGGAATGATGAACGATAGCAGGACTGAAAAGTGGAAGGACAGAAGGTGAAAGGAAACTGACAAGAAGGGAGATCAAATGCCCGAAAAATATGTGGGAAAACAAAATCATTACCCCACGGCGAAAAAAAAAATAACAATAATGTTGAAACGTACTAGAGAGTTAGAGGTATAAGAAACTATGAGATACTGGGAAGTTTAAGCACGAAAGAAGATGAGGAAAAGGAAAATTCAAACGGAGTGACAGTAAGCAGCTGGAGTATGTGAAGCGCTTCGTTACAGAAACTCACCCACAATAACATGTGCACATTATTTGGCTTGTCATGTGAAGCCAGGATTGCGGGGCCTTCAGTGATGTACAGATGAGTTCTGGGACACTTCACTAGACTTACTGACATTCTTCTAACTTCGTACTTTCTCTTTCCGTGTATCAGGATCCTACGTCACCCATTGTTTAGGTGGGAAAATGGGTATGGTGGTGGTCGTAGCGGTGAAGTAAAACAGCAGACACATGGAAAAACAGGGGAAAGGAAAATAGTCGCGGGATGGATTGGTCGAGAGAGAGAGAGAGAGAGAGAGAGAGAGAGAGAGAGAGAGAGAGAGAGAGAGAATGTAAATGATACTCCAGTGCAAGAAAGATAGGTGAGATTGAAGCTTGAAAGAGTTGGCTCTTCTAAAGAACAAGAAAATAGGTAACGATAGTAATAAACATTTCACAAAGATAATAGAAACGTATAACAAAAGAAGAAGATAAGAAATGTATAAAACAAACAAAGCACCGCTCCAAATTAACGGAAAACAAGAAAAACAAAATACACCGCTGAAAAGAAGGAAATGCCTGCGCTAAAATACGAAATATAACGATGGATAAAATTAACAGTGCGGTAATGTAAGAAGGGCCAACCAGAGAAGTAAAATTGTTTGGTAAAAATAAAAAAAAAGGCAAAACTGCTACTAATTGTTTGTCAGAAAGTGGAGGCAAAACTTCTTCCTGCAACTTGACATACGCAGAAAACTTGGGGAAAACATATGCGTAATGAAACACATCACAAGAGATAAATCATAATCAAAGAAGCAAAAACAGATACCTACAAGAAAAGTATATACAACACAGAATACGTACTTGGTAAGAAGTGATAAGGACAAACGATTCGAATCAATGTGTGACCTAAAAAACGAAACTATTAAAGAATTATACATAATAGTATACAAGGGAAATTAAAATACGCGGATGAGGAAAAAAAAGACGTAATGATGACTATAACATCATCAAAAATAACATATTTAAATGAAAATCGTACATACCTGGAAAATGCAGAATAAAATAACATAGTAAAAGAAAGGCAAAATGAAAAGCCCAAAACTCGGGGCTTGAGCTGTCGATGCAAAGTGTCGTTCGGAATGCCTCTGCCAAGCCTTGCACACAAGCTCGCCATAGGATCTCCATGACAGGGTTCATTGTGGCGTGAAAGGAGAGTGAAGATATACTAAGTCAACCTCATATGACCTTGACCTGTGACCCCTTGACCCTGCTCACCTAATCAGTTCATCGTCCCTTCACACTGTATCACTGACAAAAGTTGGGTCGAAATCCTTCCAGGAGTTGAAGAGATGCGCCCACATCCATAAGACCTTAACCTTTGACCTCTTGACTTTGCTGTT
This sequence comes from Coenobita brevimanus, assembly GCF_032717465.1. Taxonomy (NCBI): domain Eukaryota; kingdom Metazoa; phylum Arthropoda; class Malacostraca; order Decapoda; family Coenobitidae; genus Coenobita; species Coenobita brevimanus. The sequence continues at coordinate 49,545,435 of NC_137069.1, read as the reverse complement.
CATCAACCTTTCGTATTGTACCACTGACAAAAGCTTGGTCAAAATCAGTCAATGCGTTTAGGAAATATTGCTCCCACACCCAAGTGACCTTGACCTTTAACCCCTTGACCTTACTGACCTAATCAGTTCATTGTTCCTTCATCTAGTATCACTGCCAAAAGTTTGGTCGAAATCCGTCGAGGGATTCAGACCTCTCGCACACAAGGAGAAACTAAGTTGACCCCACATGACTTTTTGACCTATTGACCTAACTGACCTAATCAGCTTATCATTTTTTCATACTCCATCACTGACAAAGGTTTGGTGGAAATCCGTCCATGGAATCGGGAGATATCGAGCCCACAAGAATGTTACGGACAAAAGGACCTACGCCTTCGAGACCGCACCATAAGTGGGCGGAAGCAAAATAACAGAAAAGAAACGACGTACGAGTCTGTGACCTCAGCAAAAAGACCTAGTAAGATAAACAGGTGCAACAAAGCACAATAATGGAGGAGATAAATAAATGAAATGAAAGGTGATGAAGGAATAAATATGTGACAAAATACAACTAGAAAAATAAACACACACCTGAGAGGAGAGAGGACGTAATATTGTTTGGTGTAACCTCATCTTGGACTGGCTTTTCTTCACTTCACCACTTGTTGGCGTCTCCTCTTTCTCTCCATTTACCACTACCACACACCACCACAGCCGGCATTTATTCACACATTATTAATTCGTCGATAAAGTGGTTTTCTGTTTTCCTCAGCGCATGCCCGAATGATTTTCGTCAGTGCTCTCCCATGAGATGGGAATAATGGAGCAGAAGGAACACGAACATACATAACAACAAACATTTTCAACAAACTGGCCAGTGAATTGGGCAGACATACAGTATGTAACACCATTCAGACTGACGAAGTTCTTGGCACTGTTATCACAAGACATGGTCCACAAAAAATTTGCTCGATAATGCCTGTGGGATACAGGTTATCGACACAGCCATCCCGCCTCCACACACACACACACACACACACACACACACACACACACACACACGTACATGTGTGTGTGTGTGTGTGAAAGAGTCCTCTCTCTCTCTCTCTCTCTCTCTCTCTCTCTCTCTCTCTCTCTCTCTCTCTCCAGATAACTATACACAGACTGACAAGCCTAATGGTTTCCTTTAATTATTAAGCTGTTTTCTACGCTAGAAAGTAACCTTGTATTTAGGTGACGCCTGGTGGTTTAGTGGGTTAAGGCGCTCTAACTGGATAGAGCTTTTTTTTTTTTTTGTATATATATATATATATATATATATGCAAAGAGGGAAAGGGGGAGAGCAACATACAGTGGCTGGCTGGTATCATACTTTACTGGGGGTGCCTCCAGTCATGTGAATAAAAGATACATCCAGGAGACCCGATGACTATTTTTTTATTTTTTCCTTAGCTTTACAGAAACCTATGAAACAATCTCCAGTGATTCCTTCAGTTCCCAGATATGAAATTATCATACCGTCTTCCTGCTACTGCCGTATTATTCTATTCATCTTAAGCCAGACCTCTGATAGCGACTGGATTAGCCGGTAGAATATTTGAATACATATTGCAGGCTGGTTTGCCTGTTTGCTCTTTGCTGACTTGCCTTTCAGCGCATGCTGTATCATTACTCACCGAATATATTTCGAGTCACGGAGTCTCTACTGTACGTGGCTTAGGGCGCCTCGGTGCCTACGTTCCTTACTTATTTATCTTGCATTTTAAAGCATTCTCTATTTCGATTATTATTTCGCTTTTACATGGGTATAGTATATATTATTAATAAACCAAAGATATTAATGTGTACTGTGTCGTATACTCGTAAATCGGTGAGGAAGATGTGTTACACAGTATACAAAGCCACTTAGAATGGCTGAATAGTGACAGCCCGATGCCTGCCCTTCTAAAGTGTGGGTACCTTTATATCGCCTTTACCACACGCACACGCCCCTTTTTTCTCTATCACATATACCTCTCCCTTCTCCTGTCCTCCCCTCCTTCTTCATCCTTCATTTTCCATCCATCCATCCATTGCCAGACGCCATGTATCCCAAATGGGGTGGCCAAGGGCTTAGAGTTAATTGTTTTACAGGGAGGGGCACTAATCCTCCACCAACCCCACTTGACGTAGGGATGCCAACGGCATCTGGTGTTCCCAGGCGGTCACCCATCCAAGTACTAACCAGACCCAACGTTGCTTCATTTCTTCTGATCTCTCCATTCCCTTTCTCCATTCATCATTTCCCTTCCTTCCTGTATTTTCTCTCCTCTCTCCCATTTTTCACTCCCTCCTTCACCCTCCTTTGTAACCTTCTCCCCCTTCCCATTCCAGAGTTCCCTTTATCTCTAGTATCCCCTGCATCATCTATCTCTCCCTCTTCCCCCTCTTGTCCTTCCTCTTTCCCTTCTCTCATTTATTTTCTTACTTTCATTTCTCTCATCACCTTCACATTAACTCCCACTTTTCCATTCCTTCCCTGACATCCACCTTTCCCACCCTTATCTGCGCATTCTATTCCCCCTCCCCTTTTTACTTTCCTTTTTTCCTCTTCCTCCACTTCGCATTTGAACTGACTGCGCCCAATCTTAAAAAAATAAAAAAAAATAAATAAATAAAAACGTTCGGACTACCTGACCAACATCCCGTCCCTGTTTACTACCGCAGTGATGCATGAATACGAGTATACCTCCCTATCAGCACACAATATCAAATACAACCACCACGCAATTGTTGAAATGACTCAATACCATACATAATATTGGTGGCCTCACATCATATTTGTCCATATAATATATACCCTAACTGTATGCATACACGTATATATAACCCTGAAAATGTCCTGAAATAACAAACGATAGTTCGGTATTCCATTCACATGGCGATTAATGAATATACAGTATATATATATATATATTAGTATATTTAGGCAGAATGTTTTCTTTTATACAAAAATCATTAAAGACCAAGGCGTAGCCATTGTTCACTATTTTTCTGTTGATCTGTGTAAGAAAACTTGAAAAGATCAACAGAAAAATAGTGAACAATGGCTACGCCTTGGTCTTTAATGATTTTTGTATATATATATATATATATATATATATATATATATATATATATATATATATATATATATATATATATATTATATATATATATATATACTGTATATAGATAGATAGATAGATAGGTAGATAGATAGATATAGATATAGATAGACAAATAGATAAATAGATAGATAGATAAAACAAACAAGAGATAAAGCTATGGCACACTAAGTGTCTGACTTCGCTCATATCTCTGATTTAGGAAAAAGTATTCTTGTTTTTGGTACATTCAAAAGTCAGTTCTTCCTGCCCATCAAAACGTACCACTGGAATAACATAATTTTTTACAATATCCAACTCAATCCTGCATCATCTTAGAACATATCTGAGCTTTCATTCTCTTCGGATATACAGTATTTTGAAAAGATCATATTGCGTCTCTTGTAAAATCTGCTTCCGAGCGATTAGGTGTGCTAAGCTGACTCCATGCCTTCTGTATCCTTGCACAGTTGTTGACTTTATACGCGGGTTTATTCGCACCTGTGTAGAGTACAACTCTCATGTGTGGGGAGGCTCCCCACAGACAGCTCTTTTCAACAAGGTGGAGTCAAAGGTTTTTCGTCTCATTAACTCTCCTCTTCTTACTGGCTCCCTTTAACCTCTATCTCTTCTCTAACACCTTTATCTCTATTCTGTCGCTACTTCATTGGTCACTGCTCCTCTGAACTGTTTGCTTGCATCGTTCCACCTCTATGGCTGGTGCATAGCACCCATCTAGTAGCAAACTCTTACCCATTTTTTGTCCAAGTCTATAACGCAAGAGTTACTGTTACTCTCAGTCCTTCATGTATGCAACAGGTCAACTCTGGAACTGTTTTTCTCTGTTGCATTTCCAACTGCTTATGACCTCAAGTATTTTAAACGCAGTGTGTCCATGCATATGGAAATGAACGGATCTTAAATTTGACTCTCTATTATCTTGTTTTTGTTTGTTCTTGGTGGGAACAATTTGTGGCCTTCTAGCATTTGGGTCCTGCCTCCTTGTATAAAAAAAAAAATCACTACTATACTATAAGCCAGCATTGATTTTATGCCATGTAACTGATCTTCCTAGTTCGTAAATGAGGTCTACCTACACCTGCCTTTCCATTTGGGAGATGTCAAAAGGAGGAAGAATTAGAAGGATCAAGGAACAGGAGGAAGACAAGTAATCGGGAGAAAAAAAAAAAAGGAGCTGGGGGGAGATCACGAGTAGTCTAGAGGGGATGAGAGTAAAAAATGGACGAGTATGAGGAGGAGGAGGAAGAGAAGTTGGGAGTAATGGAGTGTATGGAAATAACAGGAGGAGGTAATTGAGTTTTTGGAAGAAGTTGTGAGGAAAATAACGAGCAACTGAGAGGAAGCAGGAGGAGTGAAAAGAGGAGTTAGAACGAGGAGGAACAAGTACAGCAACAATCTGCAGCCTAATTTCACAGCTTCCCTTTGCTAGATAATGCTTTCTGTTAGGACCCCCCTGGCCTCTTCTCTTCCTCCTTCTCCTCCATCAACATGTACCTGGAGAGATAAATATACTTCACTCACTCTGGTAAAAAGAGTATTAGGAAGGAGGAGGAAGAAGAATATCGAGATAGAGGAGTCGATAAGAAGAACAAGAAATGTAGGGGGGCAGAGGAGGAAGATAATGACATGCAGAAGAAGATGAGAAGGAAGGTGGATACAGAGGAAGAGAAATATGGAAAAAGAGGAGTCGGGAGGAGGAAGAAGACGAAAGGGGAAGAGAAACGAGAAGAGAAGGATGAGGGGTCACGAAGAGAAGGAAGAGGAGTAAGAAAAGGAAGCATAGGAGTCGGGAGAGGTCGTGAGGACGAGGAAGAGGATTCAGGAAGAGGAAGGCGAGGATCTGGGAGGCGGGAGAATGATTTGTCGGAGGAGGAGGCAAACACTAATTAAAGCAAATAAAACCATCTTCATCTGCTAATTGGCCCTCAGTTTTCTTCCATCTGGGGTTCAAATTCTCTCTCTCTCTCTCTCTCTCTCTCTCTCTCTCTCTCTCTCTCTCTCTCTCTCTCTCTCTCTCATCTATTTTCTCATGTTCCTACCAGATTCTCTCCCCTTCTACAGTATTATCCTTTTCCTTCTTTGTACTCCATCACCATTTCCCCAACTTAATCTTTGACTATTTTCCTAAAGCCATTGTCTTACTCTTTCTTTCGACCTTCATCTCCTCTCTCGATTTTCCCTCACACTTGACTCCACATTCTCCTTTGATCCCATTTTCTCTCTTTCTCCATCTTATTCTTATTTTCTCTTCATGCTCTCCGCTTTTCCCTTGATTTCCTCTCTTCCTCGCATGTAAGCTATATGAAAACCTAGATAATAGGAAAGTATCTCTGATTGCGCTCTGTGATCTTTCCAAGTCGTTTGATAGTGTTTGTCATAGTGTATTAATTGACAAATGTCTAAAAGGAAATGTAGATTCCTTCTGGTTTAAAAGCTACTTAAGTAAGAGAACTCAGTCTGTCCGAATTGGCAGTTTTGTCTCAGACAAACTTGAAATCTCGTATGGAGTACCTCAGGGATCTGTGCTTGGACCTATTCTATTTATTATCTATGTTAATGACCTCTCATAATTAATAACTGACTGTCATATAGCCTAATACAGTACGCAGACGACACTCAATTTATCCACACTGGCAGCATTGTTTATGTAAGTGAATTAGCTCATAGATGTGAGGCAACCTTATCTCGTGCCAAAGAATACTTTCACTCTAATGGTTTAATGTTAAACACCAGTAAGACCCAATATATGTTTATAGGTACGAGAGGACTGTTGGCACGGCTCCCACCAGAGACTCATACTGATTGATGGCACCCAATTCTTTCCCAGCAGTTCCTTTAAAAATTTAGATGTGTACTTTGGTAATACTATGACATTCAACATACATACTGAAGAAATGAGTAAAAAAGTTTTTAATATTTTAATGTACATTAATCGCATAAAGGATAATTTTGGTAAGATCACAAGAAAAACCATAGTACAGTCACTAGTATTAAGTATTATCAATTATGGCTTAATGATGTGGGGAGCGACAAACTTAACACAACTACTGTAGATCGGGTACAAAAACTTCAGAACTTCGCAGCTGAAGTAGCAGTAGGCGGTATCGCTTAATACAATCATGTTACACCATGTATAAAAGAACTGGGATGGCAAAGACTTCATCAGAGATATAAGTATGCTCTAGGAATAGCAGTTTACAATAAAATAAACAAAACAGCTCCCAACTGGCAATTCTCGCTTCCTAAAGTACGATAAATCAATACTGTCAGTACAAGACAACAACATATGTACGTCACCAAAACAAACACTAGCATCGGAGCAAAAACCCTTAAATTGGCTGGACCTAAATTATGGAACAGTCTCCCATACAGTGTTTCTAGTACTCATACAATATATTCCTTTAGAAAACAGCTGAAAATTTTTCTTTTAAACATCCAGTTCAGTCAGTGACATTTCTACTTATAATGTTAATGCCCCCTGCTATGACAGCACGTTAATAAATACTGTAGGCCTGTATGTATGGACAGATGTCCATGTGTGTATGCGTACTTGTATATGTATGTGTATGTAGGTGTATGTATATGTGTGCATGTGTACGTGTGTGTACATATATGGGTATTTACAGTATGAATATTTATGTATGTTTATATAGATGTTTTTTATATACATATAAGTATATACTGATTTTAAGTTATTATATGCCCTTTATGTAATGAATAACCATTGTAATAATGGAAATAAAATTCTGATTCAGATTCTGATTCCTCTCTCTTCTTCACTCATTTCTATCTCTCTTTCCTACACATTTTTTTCCACCTACACCTGATATTTCATTACCCGTATTTTTTCTTCCGTATGTTCTTTGACAATACCGTACTCCACATTTTCTCCTTCTATATGATTCCCTCTGCCCCATTATCCTCTTATCTGTACCCTCATTATCCCTTTCAATCATGTCTAGTTTTCTCGTGTTGGTACTTCCATCCCCCCCCCCCCGACCCTCTGCCTCTCCTTTCCTGCCATTTATTACATGATACATTAGGAGACACTATCGCACTGTATTTTACATCCAGTGTGTGTGTGTGTGTGTGTGTGTGTGTGTGTGTGTGTGTGTCAGTCATTCATACAATGACATTCTCTCTCTCTCTCTCTCTCTCTCTCTCTCTCTCTCTCTCTCTCTCTCTCTCTCTCTCTCATGACCTTTGTTGTTACGTTGCCATGACCTTTCAGTGTAACCAATCTTTCAACATTTTTTTTTCTCTCTCTGTCTCATGACCTTTGTTGTTACGTTGCAATGACCTTTTTAGTGTAACCAATCAATCAACCTGTCTCTCTCTCTCTCTCTCTCTCTCTCTCTCTCTCTCTGTCTATCAATGTTTGCCGTTTTTTATCCACTCATTATTTTCTTTCCTTACTTTCTTTCATCGTCCCACACTTCTTTACCCATCTCCTCAACTCTTCCATTTCTTTTCACTTCCCTACACTTCCTTCATTGTATTCCCCTCTGTTCCTATGCCTATCCTCTAAGCCCTTACTTCTATTTGCTCCTTCTCTCTCTCTTTGTTCCTCCTCTCCTCTCCCTATTCAACTCTTCCTCTTTCCCTTTCCATTTTCGTTCCCTCTTTCATATTCTTCCAACATTTTTTCCTACATTATTCTGTTTATTTCCCGTAGTCGCTTTTATCCTCTTTTTTCTGTTTAACCTTTATTATCTGTCACGCTGTCTTCCATTCTCCTTTATTCCCTACAGCATGTCACTATCGTCGTGAATCGAACGCAACTCAGAAGTGTCCCAGAGCAGTCTGTCTATCTATTGCCAGACGCCTTAATCCCACAAGAGGTGGCCACAAACAAATCGCCTCCATGTCGTCGTATCCCCCGCCACTTCACTGCCCTGCTCCCAGCTCACACACCCCTCTCTCATATACCTCTCCCCTCCATCCTTCCATATCATCCTTGGCCTCCCAGTCTATCTATCTATTCCAGACACCTTAATCCCGTAAGGGGTTGCTACAAACAAATCGTCTCCATGTCGTCCTATACCCCGCCACTTTACTGCCCTGCTCCCAGCTCACACACCCCCTCTCCCATATACCTCTCCACTCCATCCCTTCATCTCATCCTTAGCCTCCCCCTCCCTCTCCCTCTCTCCACCTCCCTCACATACACTCTCCTCATCAGAGTCTCGCTCTCCATCCTCTATACATGCCCCAAAGCAGTAAGGTGTATATTAGGGTGGTGGTGGCGGGGGTGCCAGGCAGGACGAAGGAAGTCTTTGATTAACACCAGCGATGGCATAAAAGGTATTAGAGCTGAGAAACTTCTTTGCTACTGTTGTCTCCTAGAACACGACCTGCAAAAATGGTGTCATATCCGGGTCCCCAAATGTACTGCCGGTGATAAGGGGCAAAGGGAGATCAAGTTTGTCCAGTGGTATGGCTGGCCCAGGAATCTAACTCAGGTTCATGTAGCTGCAGTGTGACGTGCTAGCATATAAACCCATCAGTACCACGCTGGGGGAATGGGGGCCACGCAGGGGGAGGGTGCGGAATTAACACAGTAGCCCAGGAGTGTTGTTTCCGTGAATGGGTTATGTCAATCAAGCACTTTAATTGTTTTGGTGGCGGAGGGAAGGACAGGGAGTGCTGGGGGGTGGCGGGGGAGACGGTCGGGCGGTCAAGAAAAGGGAATAGGATGAAGAAGGACGGGATGGGAAAGAGAAAGGGGAGCAGGTGAACAAATTGAGAGAAAACAGGGAGCGGGAGGAAAGGCAGAGAGTTGGAAGGAGGGACAAATGGGGAAACGAAGGAAGGAGGAATTTGTGGATATGAAAGGGAAGGAAGGAGAGAGGCGGGAAAGGAAAGAGAGAAGGGATGGAAGGAAAAAGGTAGAGTGAAAAGGAAAAGAGGGACGACGGGGCAGTTCAAAGGAGACTGTGACAGATTTAATATAAATTGCGTTAATCCCCTTCACTACCAAGGGGATCGCCAGACTTAAGCAATCTGTTTGGAGCAAAAATAAAAATAGAATTACATAATCTGATTGAAAGGACTCAGGAAAAGACGGATAAAAAGAGGCGAAAGTATAGGAAGGGAAATAGGTTTGAGGTATAATGAATCTTAAAATGAAATTAAATTTTTACTTGGTTCTAACTAGCACCAGACAATTCCATTAAAGTTAGTAGCGTCTCAGTTCTTAAGTCTATGAAGACGGTATCTAGTTTATGGAGTTCAAACAGTCTCTCCAAAGCTATATAAAGCAGTTTACTGGAAGCAAAACATTTAATAATCCATGGTAGTGAATGGATTAATGTAAAGGCCAGTACGGGAACAGAAAGGGGACGGAAAAATACAGGTAGGTGAGTGGCACGACGAGAAGATGTGGGATGGAATGACTAGGGTTATATTTATCTACTACACGCGACCACTAAGGTAAGAATCAGTCTTTGCATGATATTAATCTTCCCTTAGAACACGATCCGCAGTTGCCATTATACATTCATGTTTCGAGGTCGTACTGGTGGGTGAATAGGTACAAGCGGGAAACAGACTTAGTCCACCAGTCTGACCGGTCCAAGATTCGACAACGCGGTCTTCCAGTTGCCTTTAAATTTCACCAACGCAGCATCGCCTCTCTGCATACGGAGAAGGGAACAAGAACTGAAAATGTGAGTCATTAATAGATGACAAGTGAAGAGAGGAAAGGCAAAAAATGGCCGACAGAAGAGGCAAGGGAAATATTAAAGGATGTGTTCAGAGATGATATTAACAAATTTATACGATATGCAAATTTCAAAACCACTGTAGATGTGTAAACTGTCATATTATTTGGTCGTGTTCCTTTGTACTGTATTAATATTCACTTTAGTTAGGCTGTGAGGTGTTTGACAGCTGAATGTTGGAAGGAATAAAAAGGGATGTAAAGAAACAATCGCATTTACAACTAAACTTCAAGATATCTTATGATTTCAGAGCAAACAAAATGAGAAGAAATAGGGCAGCAGGGGTTTGAAGATGAACAGAAAATTAAAAGAGAGAGAGAGAGAGAGAGAGAGAGAGAGAGAGACAGACAGACAGACAGACAGACAGACAGACAGAGCTGAATACGAAGAAGGAATGATAAAAACATAGGTGTGTGTGACGTGAAGATTAAAAAAAAAAAAAAGTGGTACAAATGAAGGTCAAGGATGGGGATCATAACGAATGTATAGACAGTGTGTGTGAAGATCAATAGAAAGAAAAAGAAAAATGAACGGCAGAAAAGCGGGAGGATGCAAGGAAAAAAACAAGAAATGGAATGGAGATTGAAAGAAACAAGGATAATGTGAAAAAAGGGAAGAATAAAACAAAAAACAGTGGAGAAGGAGAGTTGGAAATAAAATTAATGAAAGGATCGGAAGATGCAAAATGGTAAAAGAAAGATAGATATGATATTATTATTAATACCAAATAAGCGAAGGTACATGTAAGCCCCTAATTGATAACTGTCAATTTTGACAGGCCACTTGGTACAGAAAGTCGTTAAACTGGCTTCAGCTTGAGAGAACAAATCAGCAGCAAGGTATGAAAATAAAATTCCTTAACTTTTCATCATTTATTTGAAGGTTAATGTAAAGAATATAATATTTGCCTTCCCGTTCGCGATCTTAAGATTAATACGCTACTAAAAGTCTGAAATCGGAGAGAAAGGAAGAAAGAAACATAGATGAAGGGAGATGTCGGTATAAGCAATTATATGGTTATGGACGACGAGGCAGCGAATGTCAGGGAATATGCAGAGAAACAGAAAAGAAAAGAATATTTTCTAATAGCGTATTTTAAAGTTAACACCACGCCGGGATAGACCGATTATAGGAAGGTTGATAAAAAATAATGACCTATGAAGGACACAGAAAGAATATTACTCTTTTAAATGAGGAAGGAAGTTGAAGAAAGTGAAGTCGAACGAAAGCTGAAAAAAAAAAAAATCAAAGGGGGAAGTAGGAGAAGGATTAAATTAACGCAGGTCAGTTACACCAGGGCCATTCTGACCGATAATCATTTATTGTTGCCCTAGTCTTCTGTTAGTATAAGACCCGCTACAGTCCTTAATACATCCAGGTCCCCAAGAGTACTGCTGGGTGAACAGAGACAAGGGGGAGAAAACACTGTTCGAAAGTTTTACCAGCCCTAGAGTCGAACTTGGATTTCCCAGATGTAGGGTGGACGTACAAATCTATCCATCACCAATCACCCCCCCCCTTACACACACACACACACACACACACACACACACACACACAAAGAAGATGACAAGGGAAGACGCGAATATATAGTAAATGAAGAGTTAAATGTAAAGGTACTGAAGAGGCTGGAAATGTGAGAGTGAGCAGATGGAAGAGGGCATAATGAGGCATGGAGGGAGATGTGATAAAGGCAGATAATGAGAGGTGAGAACAGAATCAATGAAGCATAAACAGGAGAGGAAACAGTGCACAGAAGAGAAGTGACGGTAGATTGGAAGAAAGACAGTCACCAGAAAACAATTGATTGGTAGAACAGGGAGAGAAACTGTATGGAATGTAGAAAAAAAGAAAGACAGGACAGTAGAAGGGAAGAGAGGAGATTGAAAATCTAAGTAAGGGAAGAAAGAAGAATTTAAAAGATGAGATAAAACCTGAGGTACTGAGATCACATTAAGGAGGTTAGAAAGGAGATGGTGGTGTGACAATGGGAAGCAGAAAAAAAATACATACGGGAAAGGAAGAAGAGAAATGAAATTAGGGGCAATGAAAAGATAGACATGGGGAGCAGACAGAAAACCCAGAATGATGAATGTCTATATGGTAAGGAGGAATATGAAATGGGTAATGCAAGAGGGGAAAGCCGACAGAAAGAAAGAGGACCGATTAGAAGAAAAGAGGAGAAAAAAAATAGAGAAATAGTTACATCTAAAGTAGAAAAATACATAAATATAGAAAACAGGCAACGCTACGCTGTTGCAACTCTCCATCTGACCAAGCAAATACCCTCCACCTCCCTGCACGATCAAGTGCAAAATGGCCCTCACCCCCCAATCGTTTATTTTATAGCCGGGTGTACGGAGAACGCCCTGAGGCCACATAACTTGGGCCCCTTCACATTCCTTGCGCAGGTCGCACAGCGTTTTGCCTATGAAAAGGCACCATTTCACTATAAGACACATGACAATGTGAAATGCCATGACTCTATAGTGAATGCTTTCTGAGTTCTGGCCCGGAAACGAAATCTCTACGCCCGGTCAGCCGCCCTGCCGCCCAACTCTACGGACGGACACCAATTGCTCCCAGTGATAACAACACCCTCCTCTGACTTTGTCAAGTGCAGGGAAAAAAATATAATTGTGATAGGGATGTCAGTAAAATTACGCCGAATGAAGAAAAAAAAAATGGATATAAAGTAACATGAAAACCGAAGCACGGAGAGAGAGAGAGAGAGAGAGAGAGAGAGAGAGAGAGAGAGAGAGAGAGAAGAAAGTGATGTGAACAAAGAGTTAAAGAACAGTCCCATAAATCATTAAAAAATGTGGAGAAGGTATGGACACAAAAAGAGACAGAAGGGGACAGGGAAGGAGAGAGGATGACGTGCCAGTAATTGTGTTGGGTCGCTGGGTTTGGCTTTGAGGTTCCTGCCTGAGTGATGGCTAGTTAAAATTATTGTCAGCTCTTGCGACCTTGCGTGTGTGTGTGTGTGTGTGTGTGTGTGTGTGTGTGTGTGTGTGTGTGTGTGTGTGTGTGTGTGTGTGTGTGTGTGTGTGTGTGTGTGTGTGTGTGTGTGTGTGTGTGTGTGTGTGTGTGTGTGTGTGTGTGTGTGTGTTCTTACCTTACCTAATTCTTACCTAATTGTATCTTTACAGGAATGAGTCAAGCTCGTACTGTCCCATGTCTTAAACCATATTTATCGTACATATCCTTAAATTTGTGAATTGTTTTGGCACACACTATTTCATTCGGTAGTGCATTCCATTGATCAATTGCTCTGTTTGGGAAACTGAATTTCTTTACGTCTTTATCACCTCTTTTCTTATGCAGTTTTTTGCAGTCTCCTCTTGCTGATGCTTCTCCATATGTTAAGTAATCATTTGTGTCTATTTTCTCCTTCCCTGATATGCACTTATATAGCATTATCATGTCACCTCTTTTCCTTCTCTCCTGTAGTGTTGGTAGATTCAGTTTATTTAGTCTTTCTTCGTAGCTTAGGTCCCTTAAGCTTGGTATCCATCTTGTAGCGGCCCTTTGAACTTTTTCAATCTTGTCTATGTGCTTTTTGAGATGAGGACTCCAGACTACTGATGCATATTCCAGGGTTGGTCTAATGAATGATGCTATTATCTTTCTTAGCATGTCTTCATTTATGTATGTGAATGCTATTCTCATATTTGCAAGCAGTGTATACATATTCCGTACCTTCTCGCTGATGTGGTCAGCCGGAGATAGTCTGTTATTGATAATCACACCTAGGTCTTTCTCTCTTTCTGATGTGTATAGGGTTTTATTTCCTAACTTATAATCCCAATCAGGTCTTTTTCCACTTTAACCAAACTTGATTACATGACACTTGTCCACATTGAATTCCATTTGCCATGTACTACTCCATTCATGAAGTTTATTTAATTCTTCTTGTAGCTCTTTACAAGAGTCTGTGTTAGTAATTCTCCTTTGTATTTTTGCATCATCTGCAAACATATTCAGATAGCTCTCATTTCCAGTGTTACTGTTTATATCATTTATATACACTAAAAACATGATTGGTGCCAGCACTGAACCCTGTGGTACTCCACTAGTCACTTCTTTCCATGAGTAGTAGTTTCCTCTTAGTACTGTTCTCATTTCTCTTTTTATGAGAAAGTCTTGCATCCAACAAAACAGTTTGCCTCGAATTCCTCCTTGATGGTACAGTTTCCATAAAAGTCTTTGGTGTGGTACTGTGTCAAAAGCTTTCTTGAAATCTTAATAGATACTGTCCACCCATCCTTCCCTTTCCTGTATTGTGTTTGTTACTCTGTCATAGTAGCTCAACAGATTAGTAATACATGATTTTCCTTTTCTGAAGCCAAACTGTCTTTCTGTTATCATACTGTGTTCTTCAAGATGATTTACCCAAGCTTTTCTTATAAGCTTTTCTAATACCTTGCTTCCAACACTGGACAGTGATACTGGTCGGTAGTTGAGTGGATTTTGTCCATTTCCTTTCTTGAACAAGGGGACAATATTTGCTTTTTTCCAAATATCAGGTAGTTTACCTTGACTCAAGGATTTCTTGAAAATTAAAAATAATGGTTTACTTAACTCCTTTGCACATTCTCGTAGTACCCAACATGAAATTTCATCAGGACCACTTGCTTTTCCTCTGTCTAATCTACTTAACTCCTCCTGTATTAATTTTTCTGCTATTTGTATATCTGGTAGTATGTGTGGACATGCATGTTCCACATAGTCCCTCTCAAAATTTTTTTCTTCTGTAAAAACTAATTGGAAATTCTTATTTAATGCTTCACAAATATCTTTCTCTTGTATATAAGTGATTCCCTCGTCCGTAATTGATTGTATTATATCTTTTACTTTGGTTTTGCTTCAGATATAGCTGTAAAACAGCTTTGGTTGATCACTACTTTTATTTATTATATCTTCCTCAAACTGTTTTTGGGCTTCCCTCCTTATTCTTGTATAATCGTTTCTTGCCTGTTTGTAATTATTATACTCCCTTTCACTATTGAGTCTTCTGTATCTATTCCACAACAAATCTCTTCTTTCTTTTGATTTTTTACATTCTGTATTGAACCATTTCTGTATTTTCTTATCTGCTTCTTTGTGCTGTGGGATGTACTTCTGGACTCCTATTTCATAAAATTCACAGAATTTTTTATATACAGCATTTAAATCTTCTCCTCTAAGCTCATTTTCCCAATCAACTTCTAAGAAATACTTCTTTAGGTCTTGATAATTTCCCTTTTTATAGTTTAGGCTCTTTTTGTAACTGTCATTGCTGTTTACTATGTCATATGCTATCCTGAAGTTATAATTTAGTACTGCATGATCGCTTTTGCCGAGTGGAGGGTGATATATTAAACTGCCAATATCATTTTCTTGCCTAGTAAATATTAGATCTAGCACTGAAGGTACATCAAGTCCTCTTTTTCTGGTGGTTTCCCTCACATGTTGCATTAGGAAAAACTCTTGTACGAGATCCAGGAGCTTTTGGTCCCAACAGCTTTCTTGGCTAATTATATCCAGAATATTCCAATTTATATTTGTATTAAAATCCCCAGTTAGTATAATTCTTTCCGATTTCTCTTCCATTTTATGTAGTAATGATCTTAAACTCTGAATTGTACTCTCTGCCAGGTCCTCATATTCGTCTCTTTCCCATGTGTTTGATCTGGGTGGCATGTACAAATTGGCTACAATTACTTTACCTTCAGATGTGTTGATCTCTACTGCAATCAGTTCTACTTGTGATGGTATATCTAGTTTTATTTCATTGGCTTTTAGATTTTTCTTAGTTAATATTATAATTCCTCCTGCTTTTTTTAAATTTCTGTCTCTTCTCCATATACTGTATTCCTCTAAGTTTAGTATGTCATTGGATATCCTTGGTGTTAATTTTGTTTCAGTTAGGCATATTATTTGTGGTTTATTTTCTCTGACATAATCATTCATCTCTAGTAATTTAGATACCATTCCATCCACATTTGAGTACATCAACTTTATCATCTTGTTTATATACTTGTCATGACATGGTTCTACTACCTTCCCCCTTTTTATTCCATCCTGTTTGTGTACCACTTTCGTAATTGCAATCCTATTACTTTGTAAAAAAAAAATTCTTCTTCTCCTCTTCTGATCTTCCCTCATTTTTTGTTTTTGCTTCCTCCCTTTTCTCTTTCAGTAATTCCAGTTCCTCTTGTGTTAGGCATCTTTTTATCCATACATTTTTGAACTCCTCTTTTTCCATAAGATTCTTTGCATTTTTTAGTATCTCTTCCACAGTGTTTACACTCTGGAAAGTCATCTTTAGAGGTCTTGTCTTGCTTTTCTCATATTTCCCTAACCTTTTGTGTTCCTCTATGTCTTAACTACAGATTTCCTCTAATACTTCTTTCAGTAAGCTCATTACATTTGCCATCTCCTTTTTGTCTCTTGTGATCTTGTTTTTTACTTCTTCCTTTTCTGTACCAGTGATTACTATAGATTTGTTTATATCTACTGAATCTCTGACTAACTTTGGATTGTTTTGGATTATTCTTTTCACTTCATTTTTAATGCTTTTTTCCTCCACCCTTGTTTCTAAGTCTTTCTTTACTTTCACCATTTCACCATACGTGGTTTCCACATCATTTTTGTAGCTTTGCACAACTTCATTCACCTGTGTTATCTTCTCCTCAATATCACTGCTCTGGTCTATAAGACTGCTTACTTGCCTAATTGTCTCTGTGTCATTTTTGAACTCTTCCATAACACTCTCGTAATTGACTACTGTACTTGCCATTTCACTCATTTTCTTCCTAAGTGTACTCAATTCCACTGTTAGTTCACTGATGGTTGTGTCTTTCTTGTTGGCCTCCCTTCCTAGTTTTTCTATTTCTTCCTTTTGCAAGTGCATCTGCTTCTTTATTTCATCAATTTCATTTTTGAAAGCCATTTCTAGTGTGTGTACATGTTCAACCAGTCTATTGTGAGTCTCCATTTCAACCAGTTCTTGGTAGAAATCATCATTTTGCTTTTTACCTTTATCCCTTTTCTTTTCCAAATTTGTTTTACTAAAGTATGTATCCATTTTGCAATACTAAAAATGCTGAGTATGTACTTACAAACCCCGTGTTGCTGTAGTCTAAACAAATCTCAGCTGACTTAGCGCATTCTTTCGTCTTGGTTCTCTTTCCTGTTTGAACAAGTCTTGTTTAAACATATTATTTTTTCCTTTTAATAATGAAAAATCATCTAGTCTAACCTGGTACAGAGCTTGTCTCATACAAAGATACTAATTTAGGTAATGCCACTGGCCGTGTTGGTTCGGTACGGAGCGCCGATGTCGCACATCCGCCTCGATTGACTCCCTGTGTGTGTGTGTGTGTGTGTGTGTGTGTGTGAGAGAGAGAGAGAGCGTTAGTGTGTGCCTGCATTTAAACTGGCGAATGATATAAATAAACTAATACTTAGATACTCGAAGCTGCTTGAAATTCTATCTATCTGTAGCCCAACGCCCTAATCCCCCAAAGGGTGGCCGCAGACAAAACGCCACCAAGTCGCTCTGTCACCCACCATTTGACTGCCCTCCCCTCAACTCATTCCCCCCTTCCTCATATACCTCTCAACTCCATATCTCCACCTCATCCTCGGTCTCCCTCCCTCCAATTCACCTACATACACCCTCGTAGTCGGTCTTTCATTCTCCATTCTCTCCACATGTCCAAACTACCTTAGTGTATTTCTCCTAATTTTCTCAACCACATCGACAACTACCCCATAACGTTCCTTCACTTTTTCATTCGTCAACCTGTCCCTCCATGTCACTCCACATGCTCCTCTTAAGTAACTCATTTCCACTGCTCTCACTCTTGACTTGTTCCCCTCTAGCAAGGTCCATCCCTCGCATCCATATGTCAGGTTAGTGATCACAATACAATCATGCATGGACTTTTTAACTTCCAGACTCATCTCCCAATTTCTCATCACTGCTTTCAGTGAACCAACAACCTTCCTTCCCTGCTGTACCCTTTCAAGCACTTCATCCCCCAAAGTTCCATCCTTGCTCATCACACTACCCAAGTACTTGAATGCACTCACATTCTCCATATCCTCACCATCCAACTCCACTGCGCATTCTTTGACTTCCTTCCTCTCAAACACCATAACTTTACTCTTGTTTACATTCATTTTCAGATTCATCTTCCTACACACTGTCCCAAATTCAATCACCAAACCTTGCAACTCCCATTCATCTTCACTCAACAATACTGTATCATCAGCAAACAGCAACACCGGAATCTTCCACATCTCACCTTCATTCATTAGAGCCACCCCAACATCCAGTGCCCTACCTTGTACCTCCGTTACAACCCCATCCATGTATATAATAAACAGCCATGGATACATCAAACATCCCTGTTTCAGTCACACATTTAGATCAAAGAAATCAGCTCACCATCCATTCTCACCGTAGTCCTAGCTCCATCATACATACTCTTCATAGCACTCAACAATTTCCCCTCCACTCCATATATTCTTAATACCTTCCACATGCCTTGCCTATCTATTCTGTCATAAGCTTTCTCCAAGTCCATGAAGGCAGCATACAATTTCTTTCCCTTCTCTAGATACTTCACTAAACATCTTAAAACAAATACCTGATCTACACACCCTTTTCCCTTCCTAAACCCTCCTTGTTCTTCTCCAACTAGCTCCTCTGTTATATGCCTAACCCTATCAATGAGTATTCTACCATATATTTTTCCAGTCACACTAAGAAGGCAAATACCCCTATGGTTACCACATATTTTTCTCTCCCCTTTTCCTTTGTATAAAGGAAAAATTATACCTAATTTCCTGACCTCTGGAACCCTTCCCTCTTCCCAAGCCAATCTACACAACTTCCATAATTTATCCACTCCACAACAATCTCACTCCCATACTTCAGTATTTCACTGCACACTGCATCAATTCCTGAGGCTTTTCCCATCTTGATCATCTTCATTGGTTCAATTACTGCCGCCCTTCTGATCTCTTCCTCCCTCCTCTCATCTTTTCTTCTCCCAGCCATTCCCCAACCACTTATACTCGCACTACTCTCACTCTGCATTCAACAAATCCTCAAAGTGCTCCTTCCATCTCCTCAATTTTCTCTCTCTTCTCCACCAACAATCTATTATACCCATCTTTCACTCCCCTACTATTTCCCCTTTCACACTGTCATACTTTCTTTACCTCTTCCAAAGCAATTTCTTACTCTCCCTCCATTTCACACTCAGATTCCTCCCAAACTCTTCATCCACTTTCTTCTTACTCTCCTTCACCAGTCTCTTCACCTCCCCTCTCCTGCTCACATATACTTCTCTCTTCTCTCTCTCATCTTCTCCCCTACCTCTACTCTCTAGCCATTCACTATATGCCTTCTTCTTTTGTTCCACAGCTCGTTTCACCTCATCATCCCATCATGCTGTCCCTTGCACACCCCTGCATCTCCTCCTCACTGCACAAGTCACCACACACGCTCCACCTTTCTCTTCCGTGAACATCTTACATACATCTTCCACCCCTTCCATCTGCTTTAACTCATACCTTCCCAATCTTTCTTCCACTATACTCTTATACTCTGCATTTTCTCACTATCTTGCAACTTCACTTTTCTCACAGGAGCTGTTTCCTCCTGTCTTCCTCTTCTCTTCACCCATTTTCTTTGCAGCCATACCTTGGCCATCATTAAGTGATGGTCCGAGATTCCATTTCCCCACCCTCTTCACACTCTTGCATCCAACACTTGTCTTCTCATTCGCTCATCCACACACACGTAGTCTATCATTGCCTTTCGTTCAACAAGTTCACCATCCATCCTCCTCAATGACTCTCTGTGTATACCTGTGGATCATCTTATGCCGAAAGTAGGTGTTGGCTATTGGCAACCCCTTACCAGCGCCGATGTCCACCAAAGAACTACTTTTCCCATGTACTTCAGCTGGCACACCCCACTGACCGACCATTACATCCACTCGTACATTCCCAACTTTGCCATTCAAGTCTCCAATCAAAAACACTGTCTTGCTCGTCTTAAACTTGTCCATACATGCTTCTACACTTGCCCAAAACTCATCTTTCACTCTTGCCACTCGGTCCTCTGTCGGCGCATACGCACATACAATCGCCCAAGCTTGTATACCTATTTTCATCCTCACTCATACAATCCTTGCACCCACTGTTCCATACTCTCTTATATTCTCCTTCCATTTCTTGCTTATCATCAGACATACTCCCTCTCTTGCCCTCTCACTCGCATTAACTCCTGCACATATTGCTAAACAGTATTCCCATTCTCTCACCCTTTCACCCTGCCATTTAGTTTCAGTCAATCCACATACGTCCACTCTTGGAACCTCAATCACCTGAACAATCTCTCTCCCTTTCACTTCATCACTCACTCCTCTCACATTCCATGTGCCCACCCTTAGAATGTCCTTTGTCCGTTCCTTAGTTGTCAACGTACTGTCCGTCCTGGTCCGAGGCGCTTTGTACACTTGTTTAGTTAGTTCTTTTTACGGGGTGGGGCACTAACCCACCCCCACCCCTTTTAGTCGCCTCATACGACAAGCAGGGATACTGGGGGAGTATTCTTGAAACCCCCCTACCCCAATTAGCATCGTTTAAGCAAATTAAAAAAAAAAATGTAGACTCATAATTCAGCAAATGACATTTGGCCTGCCCAGTGCCTCTGAGTGGAATAATGCAATTATAATCTCTCCAGCAGATCATCAACCGAGGATGAAGAATATGCACTTCTCTTGCTAGACAGATCACAAGCCATAATTTATATCACACTTCTGAAGTCCCCGAAAACTAACTTTATCCCATTCTAACAATCCATACCTTTAGTTCAAACAAATAATTATTAGAACGAATCGGGGTTTTAGAAAATACCATATCTTCAGCTCATCATTCCTTTGAAGATGTCTCTGACTTGTAATTTTCATTAATTATTAATTTATCAAGACGCTCACTGAACTCAAGAAAGATAAAAGCATCGTTATAACCAGTCAGACAAAGATGAGGGAGACTATTGTTGGAATGAACAGTTGTTCGTAACTGTAAAACACTAAAACACTTTAATTCATCCGCATTAAATACTGTTGATCTTAAAGCTGATTAATTGTCTTTCGAATTAATGTTTGAAGATCCTGCTACACAGATTGCTTGGAAGTATGGAGAACCTTCTTCTCATTAGAAACTTAAAGTTACCTTTTCGCGTTCGTCGTTCACGAATTAAAATACCTGTAGTTTTCACATCCTGTTGTCATCGCAGATTTGGATATTCAAAGCTTATTCACCAAATCATTAAAGGAAATTGCAGACATTACTCTTTCTGGACAAGTGTTGCGTAGATATCATATGTATGCTTAGATCAGTATGGTGATGGTGAGGTAGTCATATTTATTGTTTTAGCTGCAGGGATAGAATGTACCTGTGCTAATTAACGCAAAACTTCTCTCAAGCGTCCTTTCTCAGTAACCTCCTACACTCTGCACTCACGCATGTTCTCACGGGTAGCTGCTGGCAACGCTAGACAACCCAGTGATGGCATGCACACCCTCAGCAACTATTACATTGAAACACATCCTCTGTACAGTGGCAATACAGGATCAAATGGGCAAGTACATAACCTCACACACCACATGTACCTCACACTTATATGAACAATAGTACAGTTAATTACACTACATGAATTAAATGAGAAAATATTTATATCTAATACTCTTTCGTTACACAAGATCTGGTTCAAATATTTGCAAAGAAGAAACACATATCGTTACTAGATTTTGTAGTTCAAGATTCTTTATTCACTTTTAATGCCAAATTAAAGCCTATAATTAAGACGATGGAGTAGGAAAGGTTTCCGTTACAAGCTTCTATTTTTTTCTTTTCCCTTTTTTTTTTTTTTTTTTTTCTGAAACGGTAAAAGAAAGTAATGTATGCTTCCGCGCCCGAGGGAATAACTTCCATTATGTGTGGAGTACACTCGGATGGTTCTCGGCCATGAAAGCAATAACCATTTCCGGGTACATGAAAGCAGTACTCCCCGAGTGCTTTCCAATCAGAAGCTCCAAATTGCTACAGACATCATTTCTTGAGAGGCTCCACTGGCTCTATTTGATCAATGAGACAGGTTACAGAAGTAAGACTGCAATCGGAGGCGCCCAGCAAATAGGAAAGGATGACACATACCGGAAAACTCCAAGGCAGCCAGCCATATGTTAAGGATTCTGTACAAGGACATCTGAACATTAATGATATACTATATGTAGATCTGTTCACCAGGTAGATCTATGAATAAAAAGGAAAGCCAAAAATGGTGGTGTAGCACACAGTGGAATCACCTTAATGACACGTCCCTAAACTGATGCTCTAAGGAGATCCTGACTTGTATAGGAGGAGAGTTGATATATATATTTTTTTTTAATCATTATAATACATAGGCCATCTAAATACCAAATGATACTCCACAACGTACTTTTTTATACCAAGTAACTTTTTTAACTTTTTTTTTTTTTTTTTTTTTTTTTATGCGAGGAAGAAGGAACCAAAGGCCATGAGCCCGCAGTAACAGTTCCCTCCAAGAGAAAAACAAAATACAATTGAGAGCCAAATTCAAGATCCGATCATTTTGAGATGCCTGGACACACTGCGTTTGAAAGACTGGAGATCATAGGCAGGAGGAAATACAGACAGAGGGAGACAGTTCCAGAGCTGACCTGTTGCATGAATGAAAGACTGGGAGTAACGGTTAACTCTTGCATTAGAGAGTTGGACAGAAAAGGGATGAGAGTTTGCTGCCAGACGGGTGCTACGCGCCCGTCGTAGAGGTGGAGGAATGCAAGCAGACAGTTCAGAGGAGCAGTGACCATTAAAGTAGCGATAGAAAAGAGATAAAGATGCAACAGTGCGGCGAAGAGACAGAGGTTGAAGGGAGTCAGTAAGAGGAGGAGAGTTAATGAGACGAAAAGCCTTTGACTCCACCCTATTGAGAAGAGCTGTATGTGGGGAGCCTCCCCACACATGAGGTTGTACTCCACACAGGGGCGGATAAAACCCCTGTATAGAGTCAACAATTGTGCAGGGGTAAAGAAAGAGCGGAGTCGGCTTAGCACACCCAATCTCTTGGAAGCAGATTTTACAAGAGATGTAATATGATCTTTCCAAGATAAGTCCCGAGTAAATGAAACCCCAAGCATGTTCAAGGATGATGCAGGATTAATCTGAATATTATTAAACATTAGTGGGTATACCTGTGGAAGATTTTGTCGGGTTGATAGGTGTAAGAACTGAGTCTTAGAAGCATTAAAGACAACCATATTATTTTTACCCCAGTCAGAGATATGAGCCAAGTCAGACATTAGGTGTGCCATAGCCTCATCCCTTGTTTCTTGAAGTAACTGTTGAGATGGGCGTTGCGGGAACCGAATGGAAAGGTGAAGGGTGGAGTCATCAGCGTATGAGTGGATAGGGTTAGATGTACAGCTTAGAAGATCATTGATGAATAAAAGGAAGAGAGTTGGTGATAGGACAGAGCCCTGAGGAACACCACTGTTGATAGATCTAGGAGAAGAACGATGGCCGTCTACGACAGCAGCTATAGAACGACCAGAAAGGAAGCTAGCGATGAAGGTACAGATAGAAGGATAGAAACCGTAGGAGGGCAGTTTGGAAATTAAAGATTTATGCCAGACTCGATCGAAAGCCTTTGAGATGTCAAGTGCAATGGCAAAGCTTTCGCCAAAGTCCCGAAAGGAGGATGATCAGGAGTCTGAAAGGTAGTGAGAAGATCGCCAGTGGAGCGTCCCTGACGGAACCCATACTGACGATCGGAAAGAAGGTTGTGATAGGAAAGATGCCTTAAAATTTTTTATTAAGAATTGACTCGAAAACTTTGAAATACAGGACGTTAAAGCAATTGGACGATAGTTGGAGGGTTGGGAGTGGTCACCCTTCTTTGGGACTGGCTGAATGAGAGCAAACTTCCAGCAAGAAGGAAAGGTACAAGTTGACAGACAAAGGCGAAATAGTTTGCTCTAGGCAGGGTGTAAGCACAGAAGCACAGTTTTTGAGAACAACAGGAGGGACCCCATCAGGCCCATATGCCTTGTTAGTACTGAGGCCAGTAATGGCAGAAAATACATCAACTGAAGAAATTTTAATGTCAGCCATGAGGAAGTCAGAGGGGGGAAGTGATGGAGGAACAGCACCGGAATCGTCTAAGGTGGAATTGGAGGAGAAAGTCTGTGCGAAGAGATCTGCTTTATCAGTGCTTGTGCTTGTTCTGGTGTTGTGTTAGGTATGAAATTATCGCAGTTTGGTTGTGAGGTGGGGTAAGGACTCAGAAAGTTTGGTAATTGCATGAATGGTTGTCTGGGGCACTTCACAAGGCACGCTGTTGATGGTATCTCCATATTTACGCTCCCTCGTACTTGGTTGTAGATCGATCCTCATCCCATCTTGATGTGGGAATAATGATGATGGATTATGCAGTATATATATATATATATATATATATATATATATATATATATATATTAATTGCCCACCTCACCCGGATCTTACTTATGAAAACATTTTTTACGGGTTTTATTACCCAAAATAATGTTTAAAAATTACGTAATTTTTGTTTTTCTATACATGTGGGTGTTTCCTGAAGTTATTTTCTTATGTTCCTGAATTAATGTGAGGTACCAGTACAAGGAATCACATTTTTTGAGCTTGCTCTGAAGTTTCCTACAGATTTCTTTCATTTCGTTTCATTTATAAAGGCTCCGATACGTTTGAACGCATCGGCCTTCGCCACCCACTGGAAGCTATTCACGTTGCTCGATCTCTGACAGCCTCTCTATGAAGTCCTTTATCCCCAAGGTCATACTCCGTGACCACGTCCCAGGTCTCTCAGTCTGCCGCTCGCAGCTCTGTATCCCTCAACGTTCACGACTCTCCCACCGCACCCAGCTGTCATCCATCCTCATCACACGCCTAAACCGTCTTAATCTACCCATTCTTATCACAGTCAGGGGCGTATTAACCACTAGGCTGACCAGGCTGCAGTTTAGGGTCCATACTCTTACATAAATGATAAATAATGAACATCAATGTATTTGGCGCCATGCAAGACTTAGTGACGGGTCATTAATGTCTATATGATTAAGGTACCCACTGGGCAAAATTTGTGAAAATCAGTCATTTCTAGGTTTTTATTTTTGCATGGTAATAAAATCCTCAGTAGCTTGAAAACACCATTACACAGGTTTTATGGTGATTTATCTTTTCTCAGCATTCCCCCCCTCCCCCCCCAACCTTTGTGATGCACCTCTCACTCGTCCCACTCTGGTCTTCGCACACACTTTTCGCATAAATCTAACAACTGCTTGTACATTTTTGTAACATCAAATCAGACACTTGGAATCTCTGGCAGCTCTGTGGTGGTGGGGTATAGAGCTGAAGCCACACTCCTTCAGACCTGGTGGCTCTCCAGTCTTCACTGAAAGGGGATGGCTGTGTCGGTAAATATATTTTGATAGGCTGACCTTAACTCTGTTAACGACTCCTGATTCCCCAGAATCAATCTAAGTTGCTGACCAATAAATATAAAAATGACAGCGTCAGAACGGAGTGGCGTTTGGTGAAGCCGGTCTCTAGACGACGACGGATTATCTCCTGGGAATGCCTTGTTGGATCAAGATCACGTATTGTTGAACTAAGTCCAAGGTTAGCTCTCCTTGACATAATGTACAAAGAGTAACAAGAATATAATAATAATAATAATAATAATAATAATAATAATAATAACTAACAATAATAATTTAGTAGTAGTAGTAGTAGTAGTAGTAGGAGCAGTAGTATTATCATCATTATTATTATTATTATTATTATTATTATTATTATTATTATTATTATTAAATAAATAAAAAATAAATAAAATGATGTTGCCGTATTGATGAGAATAACGACGAATGCTCCTCACCCTACAAAGCACAGACAGCCTTAATCTATCTATTAAGCACAGTGCTGCAATACATACCTCAGCACAGTCCCTTACCTCACGCATCTACCTCTCAACACAGACCGTCCTCCAGCAAACACGTATTTCCACCTATTCACATCACAACACACTGTCTTACTTTATGCACCTCACTCTCAAAACAAAGAATGCCCTTAAGTAAACACGAAGCCATTTCTGCCACTCACATCACAACACACTGCATTCCATCATGCACCTTACTCTCACAGCACATACCGTACTTCAGTATACACGTCTTTCCACCTCTCACATCGGAACACACAGCTTTTCCTCACTCACCTTACTGTCACACAATATA
Source organism: Coenobita brevimanus (assembly GCF_032717465.1). NCBI lineage: Eukaryota > Metazoa > Arthropoda > Malacostraca > Decapoda > Coenobitidae > Coenobita > Coenobita brevimanus. Next base: position 49,519,227 of record NC_137069.1, on the reverse strand, counting down.
CCATACGTATTACCTCCTTTCACATCACATCCTTTCTTCCCTCGATGTCTCCACCAGAAACAGACTTCTTCAAAAATTACGTAATAATGATCTGTAGAATACAACATTCTTTATGGTTCATGCACCTCAATCTCACACCATAAACAGTTTTCGGATATATCTATAATGTCACTCTTATGCACAGTTTCGATATTCTCTCGACACATTATCTCTGGTTGCATCCGGGTGATACGACTGGAATTTGTTCGCATCCAATAGTGAGAGCCCACAGTAACAACAGAAACAACGCTTCCAACGGCATTTGTATATGGACGGTCATTTTCATAGGTGACTGTGGAGACTCAGTCATGATGCACAGCTTTTACTGAACCCTGTCACAGTGAGAGGTCCTTCAATATTGATACAATCGTTGTTGATGTTAAGAAGCACCTGTGTGTTCAAGGGGTCAGTGGAGAAAATTTTATTTAAAGAGGTAACAAACTATCTATCTATCTATTGCCAGACGCCTTAATCCCATATGGGGTGGCCACATGGCCACAAACAAATCGCCTCCACGTCGCCCTGTCCCTCGCCATTCCACTGCCCTGCTCCCAACGCACACCCCCCTCTCTTATATACTTCTCCACTCCATCCATCTATCTCATCCCTGGCTTCCCCCTTCCTCTCTCCCCCTCCACCTCACTCACATACACTCTCCTCGTCAGCCTCTCACTCTCCATCCTCTCCACATGGCCAAACCACCTCAATGTGTTAACAGACTATGCTTTTGTCACGAATTGGCACGATTTCTCTCTAAATAAACTCGTGACATTGAACTTTGTGGGAAACCGCGAATTCTAGTGAATTCCTAATAAGTATCACTCAGTCAACCGCCACGCATTCACCCGATAGGGAGTGTTTTCAGAACATTTTTCACTGTTTCATAAGTGATCGCCCTTGCGCGGGACATTAGCTCATTTACTGAGTGATTTATTATGGGCGTGTTTCACTTGCATTAATTCCGTTACCAGTTGCCCGGCTGGTCTCAGTCCTCGCCTCGCTTATTTGAATTCAGTTAGGATTGAAGTGCCGTGAGACCAGGTCGTTCTTCAGCGGGTTCCTGAAGTCTCCACTCAGTGTGATCCGGTGTAGAGGTTCAGCGTGTGTGGCAGTGTCCTTCCTCAGCAACGACGCCCAGTCCATCCCGCCTAGCCCCTTTTCTGACCAGTATTTCTTTCGTTTTTCCTAGGCTTAAGAGTTTAGCTTGTGAGTGAGCGAGTGAGTGTATTCTCTTTGTTATTTTGAATTCATTTTGACATGTAACGTAAAATTGTTTCACTGTAATTAATAAATTTTCAGTTCTTTTCTTTGAGCTTGATGTAATGCAAACTCGTGTTTTATTTCTCCACATTAAGCTTATTATAGTTATTGCTCCTAGTTTGCATAATGCTTTGCATTATTCATAACTGGTACTTAGGCCAGTCCTTTTGTATTAAGCTTAAAATCCATTGTGCAACCTGGAGTTAACTGCACCAGCAAGAACCTGTTTATCATTAACAGCATTAGTTATTGATTGTTAGGGGTGAAGTCACTTTCTCCAGAGGCCAACAGTACTAATAAACAGCATGTGTGAGTAATTAGTCTCTGCTGTGTACTGTTGAGAAAGTTTACAAATTCTCGTCCTTAGGGAATCGGCGAAGTAAGCCGGCATAAATCAATCATTGCTTGATTTTCACAAGTCAGTTCCTTGTCCTTATTCTCAAGTATTACTGAATATTATTCTTTAACATTGCATATTCTCAAAAACCCCGTGACAGCTTTATTTATTTTATTATATATGAGCCCGCAGTAACAGTTCCCTCCAAGAGAAAAACAAAATACAATTGAGAGCCAAATTCAAGATCCGATCATTTTGAGATGCCTGGACACACTGCGTTTGAAAGACTGGAGATCATAGGCAGGAGGAAATACAGACAGAGGGAGACAGTTCCAGAGCTGACCTGTTGCATGAATGAAAGACTGGGAGTAACGGTTAACTCTTGCATTAGAGAGTTGGACAGAAAAGGGATGAGAGTTTGCTGCCAGACGGGTGCTACGCGCCCGTCGTAGAGGTGGAGGAATGCAAGCAGACAGTTCAGAGGAGCAGTGACCATTAAAGTAGCGATAGAAAAGAGATAAAGATGCAACAGTGCGGCGAAGAGACAGAGGTTGAAGGGAGTCAGTAAGAGGAGGAGAGTTAATGAGACGAAAAGCCTTTGACTCCACCCTATTGAGAAGAGCTGTATGTGGGGAGCCTCCCCACACATGAGAGTTGTACTCCACACAGGGGCGGATAAAACCCCTGTATAGAGTCAACAATTGTGCAGGGGTAAAGAAAGAGCGGAGTCGGCTTAGCACACCCAATCTCTTGGAAGCAGATTTTACAAGAGATGTAATATGATCTTTCCAAGATAAGTCCCGAGTAAATGAAACCCCAAGCATGTTCAAGGATGATGCAGGATTAATCTGAATATTATTAAACATTAGTGGGTATACCTGTGGAAGATTTTGTCGGGTTGATAGGTGTAAGAACTGAGTCTTAGAAGCATTAAAGACAACCATATTATTTTTACCCCAGTCAGAGATATGAGCCAAGTCAGACATTAGGTGTGCCATAGCCTCATCCCTTGTTTCTTGAAGTAACTGTTGAGATGGGCGTTGCGGGAACCGAATGGAAAGGTGAAGGGTGGAGTCATCAGCGTATGAGTGGATAGGGTTAGATGTACAGCTTAGAAGATCATTGATGAATAAAAGGAAGAGAGTTGGTGATAGGACAGAGCCCTGAGGAACACCACTGTTGATAGATCTAGGAGAAGAACGATGGCCGTCTACGACAGCAGCTATAGAACGACCAGAAAGGAAGCTAGCGATGAAGGTACAGATAGAAGGATAGAAACCGTAGGAGGGCAGTTTGGAAATTAAAGATTTATGCCAGACTCGATCGAAAGCCTTTGAGATGTCAAGTGCAATGGCAAAGCTTTCGCCAAAGTCCCGAAAGGAGGATGATCAGGAGTCTGAAAGGTAGGTGAGAAGATCGCCAGTGGAGCGTCCCTGACGGAACCCATACTGACGATCGGAAAGAAGGTTGTGATAGGAAAGATGCCTTAAAAATTTTTATTAAGAATTGACTCGAAAACTTTTGAAATACAGGACGTTAAAGCAATTGGACGATAGTTGGAGGGTTGGGAGTGGTCACCCTTCTTTGGGACTGGCTGAATGAGAGCAAACTTCCAGCAAGAAGGAAAGGTACAAGTTGACAGACAAAGGCGAAATAGTTTGCCTAGGCAGGGTGTAAGCACAGAAGCACAGTTTTTGAGAACAACAGGAGGGACCCCATCAGGCCCATATGCCTTGTTAGTACTGAGGCCAGTAATGGCAGAAAATACATCAACTGAAGAAATTTTAATGTCAGCCATGAGGAAGTCAGAGGGGGGAAGTGATGGAGGAACAGCACCGGAATCGTCTAAGGTGGAATTGGAGGAGAAAGTCTGTGCGAAGAGATCTGCTTTATCAGTGCTTGTGCTTGTTCTGGTGTTGTGTTAGGTATGAAATTATCGCAGTTTGGTTGTGAGGTGGGGTAAGGACTCAGAAAGTTTGGTAATTGCATGAATGGTTGTCTGGGGCACTTCACAAGGCACGCTGTTGATGGTATCTCCATATATACGCTCCCTCGTACTTGGTTGTAGATCGATCCTCATCCCATCTTGATGTGGGAATAATGATGATGGATTATGCAGTATATATATATATATATATATATATATTAATTGCCCACCTCACCCGGATCTTATTTATGAAAACATTTTTTACGGGTTTTATTAAGCAAAATAATGTTTAAAAATCACGTAATTTTTGTTTTTCTATACATGTGGGTGTTTCCTGAAGTTATTTTCCTATGTTCCTGAATTAATATGTGGTACCAGTACAAGGAATCACTTTTTTTGAGCTTGCTCTGAAGTTTCCTACATATTTCTTTCATTTCGTTTCATCTATAAAGGCTCCGATACGTTTGAACGCATCGGCCTTCGCCACCCACTGGAAGCTATTCACGCTGCTCGATCTCTAACAGCCTCTATATGAAGTCCTTTATCCCCAAGGACATACTCCGTGACCACGTCCCAGGTCTCTCAGTCTGCCGCTCGCAGCTCTGTATCCCTCAACGTTCACGACTCTGCCACCGCACCCAGCTGTCATCCATCCTCATCACAAGCCCAAACCGTCTTAATCTACCCATTCTTACCACAGTCAGGGGCGTATTAACCACTAGGCTGACCAGGCTGCAGCTTAGGGTCCATACTCTTACATAAATGATAAATAATGAACATCAATGCATTTGGCGCCATGCAAGACTTAGTGACGGGGTCATTAATGTCTATATGATTAAGGTACCCACTGGGCAAAATTTGTGAAAATCAGTCATTTCTAGGTTTTTATTTTTGCTTGGTAATAAAATCCTCAGTAGCTTGAAAACACCATTACACAGGTTTTATGGCGATTTATCTTTTCTCAGCATTCCCCCCCCCCCAACCTTTGTGATGCACCTCTCACTCGTCCCACTCTGGTCTTCGCACACACTTTTCGCATAAATCTAACAACTGCTTGTACATTTTTGTAACATCAAATCAGACACTTGGAATCTCTGGCAGCTCTGTGGTGGTGGGGTATAGAGCTGAAGCCACACTCCTTCAGACCTGGTAGCTCTCCAGTCTTCACTGAAAGGGGATGGCTGTGTCGGTAAATATATTTTGATAGGCTGACCTTAACTCTGTTAACGACTCCTGATTCCCCAGAATCAATCTAAGTTGCTGACCAATAAATATAAAAATGACAGCGTCAGAACGGAGTGGCGTTTGGTGAAGCCGGTCTCTAGACGACGACAGATTAACTCCTGGGAATGCCTTGTTGGATCAAGATCACGTATTGTTGAACTAAGTCCAAGGTTAGCTCTCCTTGACATAATGTACAAAGAGTAACAAGAATATAATAATAATAATAATAATAATAATAATAATAATAACTAACAATAATAATTTAGTAGTAGTAGTAGTAGTAGTAGTAGGAGCAGTAGTATTATCATCATTATTATTATTATTATTATTATTATTATTATTATTATTATTATTATTAAATAAATAAAAAATAAATAAAATGATGTTGCCGTATTGATGAGAATAACGACGAATGCTCCTCACCCTACAAAGCACAGACAGCCTTAATCTATCTATTAAGCACAGTGCTGCAATACATACCTCAGCACAGTCCCTTACCTCACGCATCTACCTCTCAACACAGACCGTCCTCCAGCAAACACGTATTTCCACCTATTCACATCACAACACACTGTCTTACTTTATGCACCTCACTCTCAAAACAAAGAATGCCCTTAAGTAAACACGAAGCCATTTCTGCCACTCACATCACAACACACTGCATTCCATCATGCACCTTACTCTCACAGCACATACCGTACTTCAGTATACACGTCTTTCCACCTCTCACATCGGAACACACAGCTTTTCCTCACTCACCTTACTGTCACACAATATACCATACGTATTACCTCCTTTCACATCACATCCTTTCTTCCCTCGATGTCTCCACCAGAAACAGACTTCTTCAAAAATTACGTAATAATGATCTGTAGAATACAACATTCTTTATGGTTCATGCACCTCAATCTCACACCATAAACAGTTTTCGGATATATCTATAATGTCACTCTTATGCACAGTTTCGATATTCTCTCGACACATTATCTCTGGTTGCATCCGGGTGATACGACTGGAATTTGTTCGCATCCAATAGTGAGAGCCCACAGTAACAACAGAAACAACGCTTCCAACGGCATTTGTATATGGACGGTCATTTTCATAGGTGACTGTGGAGACTCAGTCATGATGCACAGCTTTTACTGAACCCTGTCACAGTGAGAGGTCCTTCAATATTGATACAATCGTTGTTGATGTTAAGAAGCACCTGTGTGTTCAAGGGGTCAGTGGAGAAAATTTTATTTAAAGAGGTAACAAACTATCTATCTATCTATTGCCAGACGCCTTAATCCCATATGGGGTGGCCACATGGCCACAAACAAATCGCCTCCACGTCGCCCTGTCCCTCGCCATTCCACTGCCCTGCTCCCAACGCACACCCCCCTCTCTTATATACTTCTCCACTCCATCCATCTATCTCATCCCTGACTTACCCCTTCCTCTCTCCCCCTCCACCTCACTCACATACACTCTCCTCGTCAGCCTCTCACTCTCCATCCTCTCCACATGGCCAAACCACCTCAATGTGTTAACAGACTATGCTTTTGTCACGAATTGGCACGATTTCTCTCTAAATAAACTCGTGACATTGAACTTTGTGGGAAACCGCGAATTCTAGTGAATTCCTAATAAGTATCACTCAGTCAACCGCCACGCATTCACCCGATAGGGAGTGTTTTCAGAACATTTTTCACTGTTTCATAAGTGATCGCCCTTGCGCGGGACATTAGCTCATTTACTGAGTGATTTATTATGGGCGTGTTTCACTTGCATTAATTCCGTTACCAGTTGCCCGGCTGGTCTCAGTCCTCGCCTCGCTTATTTGAATTCAGTTAGGATTGAAGTGCCGTGAGACCAGGTCGTTCTTCAGCGGGTTCCTGAAGTCTCCACTCAGTGTGATCCGGTGTAGAGGTTCAGCGTGTGTGGCAGTGTCCTTCCTCAGCAACGACGCCCAGTCCATCCCGCCTAGCCCCTTTTCTGACCAGTATTTCTTTCGTTTTTCCTAGGCTTAAGAGTTTAGCTTGTGAGTGAGCGAGTGAGTGTATTCTCTTTGTTATTTTGAATTCATTTTGACATGTAACGTAAAATTGTTTCACTGTAATTAATAAATTTTCAGTTCTTTTCTTTGAGCTTGATGTAATGCAAACTCGTGTTTTATTTCTCCACATTAAGCTTATTATAGTTATTGCTCCTAGTTTGCATAATGCTTTGCATTATTCATAACTGGTACTTAGGCCAGTCCTTTTGTATTAAGCTTAAAATCCATTGTGCAACCTGGAGTTAACTGCACCAGCAAGAACCTGTTTATCATTAACAGCATTAGTTATTGATTGTTAGGGGTGAAGTCACTTTCTCCAGAGGCCAACAGTACTAATAAACAGCATGTGTGAGTAATTAGTCTCTGCTGTGTACTGTTGAGAAAGTTTACAAATTCTCGTCCTTAGGGAATCGGCGAAGTAAGCCGGCATAAATCAATCATTGCTTGATTTTCACAAGTCAGTTCCTTGTCCTTATTCTCAAGTATTACTGAATATTATTCTTTAACATTGCATATTCTCAAAAACCCCGTGACAGCTTTATTTTTCTTCACTATAAAAAGTCTCCTGTCAGGCAGTCAAAAACAAGAACACGTACTAAGAAAAAAGGCGTTATATATTTTACTAATCAATGTCAGCAGCATGCTTATACGTGTATGAGTTCGCATGTGTGTGTGTGTGTGTGTGTGTGTGTGTGTGTGTGTGTGTGTGTGTGTGTGTGTGTGTGTGTGCGCGCGCGCGCGTTATTACACATTAATTCCACAGACCAGAAATGTATGCTTTTGCATTCACGCAAATACGTATAGATTTAGATGTAGGCTACACCTCATCATGTATCAGTACTATTACATGAATATTATTAACAGCTGCTAATGCCTTTGCACTCGACACTGCCAGATTTTTTTTTTTTCTACATATGCTGCACCACTCGCATCACTAAATCAACGCACCATGATAGGGGCACGAGGTTCGGTTCTACTTTAAATAACTGTAATTTAATCAAGCGGACTTGTTGGATACCATATTAAGCATGTGGAACTTTTACTTTGTGATGTATGATCTGGTTTGTTTAAGCTACATACCATTGTATTAGGAAATTATTCTTTTGTCAAGCTTTAAACAGTGTTCATCTAACAATCGCAATGAAAGGTCTCTCCGAAGCCAAATAAAAGCGCCATACTGTAGCTAGACTAACACAAAATAATGTTTCCTATATATTTTTCTAGCTAAAGCCACATGATATTAATCGATATGGGAAAAACCCTGAAGTTGATGAGGCAGATGATGTTATTTCCCCCCTTCCTCCCTGAGTGCTTACTCCATTTACTGCAGTACACCAACGAATGCGTTCCTCTTGGGATTTGTTAACAGTCATGGTACGTTCCTTCCATAGCTGTCGACATACAAAATCCTTAGCAACGAATCACAAAGGCTTTTGCAAAGATTAACCAATATGTTGTAGGAGGTGTGATAAGTGACTGGATATTGATATTGCTTCTCTTCACCTACTACTGACTCACACTGAAATCCTTTTACCGTATATGAAACTATATTTGATTTCTGACCTAGACCTCTCGGACACACACGCTTCGTAACTTTTCCAGTGACATGCAATACTGGTCTAAAATTGGCCCAAGACCAATCTCTTTGATCCCCGTCAGAATATATCCCGGTATATTTTTTAAGTTAATGTAACACGTGGACGATTTATTGACCTCGAGGATTTCATTCACCTTTCGGGAGAATTTTCCAGTCCGAATTGCACATGGCCTTCAAAAACTGTTTAGTCAGAGAAACATCTGCTCATAAAAAAGTAATCATCAGAAAATATAAAAGAGGAATTAAGTGCTATCGGGGTGAAAGATCTACGAAATTACGGTCCAATACAGGCGAGGGATGCATTGTTGTATATGCACCAACAGATTCAACGAATATCACCCCCAAGCAAAATTCACCAACAAGTTGTAAAAAACAAGAGTGTATATACGGTATATACAATACATGAATATGTATGCGTGTACCTGTCATCGAATACACACAGCATAGTTTATTGACACAACAGGCCTGACATGAAGAAAACCTTTCATTTAGGACGCTCAGCCGACCTTTTTGGCGATCTTTCGTAAGCTGAATACAAACAACAGAATATTATTCTGTTATTTCACAGTGCCGTGAAATGATTAACTGAACATTCATTCAGTCATACTGATATAGACTGTGTTATTGTAATGTTGGAAACTTGTGTCCCAACAGTGAACACAGTTTAATTGTCAGTAGAAATCTTCCACTGCACAAATCCATTTCATTTTTAAAAGATTAACTCTTCCAACTGGATGGCGTCTGTTTTATTACCTGCATTGTGACACACCACATCCTCTCTTCTAAGGTCGGTTTCCAAACACTTAAATATAAATCGTCTGAAAACAGCAAAAATACAACAAAATACACGTCATCTTACGAAAGTGTTTCGTTGTTATATATATAAATATATATATATATATATATATATATATATATATATAT
>NC_137069.1:49384881-49504881 GCF_032717465.1 Coenobita brevimanus | reverse complement strand
AAATGTTTCTAGAGAAGGGAAAGACGTTGTATGCAGCCTTCATGGATTTGGAGAAAGCATATGAGAGGTGGATTGACAATGAATGTGGAATATATTAAAGATATACGGAGTAAATGGGAAGTTGTTGAATGCCGAGAAGAGTATGTATGAGGGTGCTAAGGCTGCAGTGTGTATGGATAGTAAACTGAGCGAATTTTCCTATCCGAATGTTGGATTGAAACAGGAATGTGACGTGTCTCCATGGTTGTTCAATCTGTACATGGATTGGGTTATGAAAGACATACAGGGTAGGGCAGTGGATGTTGGAGCAACCCTAATGAGAGACGGCAGTGTTTGGAAACTCCCTGTACTGTTGTGTTGCAAATGATACTGTATTATTAAGTAAAGACGAAGGGGAGCTGCAAAGCTTCATGAATGAGTTTGGGAGTGTGTGTAAGAACCAGAATCTAAAGGTGAATGTAGGGAAGATTAAATTTGAGAGATGTGAAGTTACTAAATGCGCAGTGAGGCGGGATAAGAGGGAAACTGATTATGTTAGTGCACACTCACCACAAAGCCAGCTAGGAGATAGGACGTGTGTGCTGGGCAATCCCCAGGTCCTGTCCTCCCCCAATACTGTTTTTTAACCAACCCATACCTCACTGACCGGACTAATGTATGGCCCGGCCTGCATTACAGGTGCAAGGAATCTTTAAACAACAACAGGTTAGTGCGTTTAAGTACTTGGGTAGTGTGATGGCTTAGGGTGGAAGTTTAGAGAGTGAAGTGGTTGAAAGGGTACAACAGGGAAGGAAGGCAGCTAGTTCTTTGAAAGCAGTGATAAGGAACAGGGAAGTGAGCATGGAAGTAAAAGTCACTTTATAACAGTATTGTGATACCAACTCTAACGTATGAACGTGAAGCTTGGACCTTGTTTGAAGAACACACGTCAAGCGTTAGAGCAGTGGAAATGAGTTATTTGAGAGGAGCATGTGGAGTTACATGGAGACAGAGTAACAAATGAGGAAGTGAAAGAGAGTTGTGGTGTGGATGTGGATGTGACAGAAACCATTAGGAGAAATACAATGAAGTGGTTTGGCCATGTAGAAAGGATGAAGAGAGACAGACTATTGAGTAGAGTGTATGATAGTGAGGTGGAAGGGAGGAGAAGGAGAGGGAGGGCATGCATGAGGTGGAGGGATGAAGTGAATGGGTATATGAGAGAGGGGTGTGTGAGCTGGGAGCAAGGCAGTGAAATGGCATTGGACAGGGCAACATGGAGGCGATTTAACTGCGGCTACTCCTTACGGGATTAAGGCATCTGGCAATATATATATATATATATATATATATATATATATATATATATATATATATATATATATATATATATATATATATATATATATATATATATATATAGGGAGCTACAAAAGAGGTAGTAGCTCCACTTATGGAGAGAGGCATGCGGTTGGTAATCAATGGAGTAGGATGGAGCACCTCACATCTGGTGTAAGCAGAGAGATCTATGATTGCTAGGTTTTCAAATTAAATATAGATATGAGCTTAGTGATGGTGGCAGAAAAAGAATGCGACATACAATGTAATGTGATGGTGAATGGAGATAAACTCGAGTTGATGAGGGAGTCTCGGTTTTTAGATGCACAGAGACGAAAGGTAAATATGCAAACGAAGTAGAAAGCAAAGCGACACAGGAAAGCAAAGTTACCTGTGCTCTAAAGGCCATGATACAAAACGGAGGTCTGAGTGAGATGACTTCCTTGAAGACTGAATGAACGAGCAGTAGTAGTAGTAGTTCCCTAGGCAGTCTGGCCGAACAGCCCCGAGTCCCTTAGGAAGGCCATTGCCGAGACCGGGCTTTCCCACAGAGCTCTCAAAGAGTGTATGTTGTGTTGTTGGCGTAGGTGATTGTGTGCAATGCAGTCTTCCATAATGTGCTTAATAGTATGGGGTGCTGTGTTGCATCCTGGACAGGCATCAGCGACAGAGTCATCCAGCCTCTTCTGGTAGCTTAAGAGGGCTAGATGGTGCTCACATCTCAGCCTGGCCAGGTGGACCCTGTCCTCACGAGGAAGATAAAATTCAGAAAGGTGGATGTCAGGAGGCCGTGCATGCAGCGTGTGTTGTCTTTAAGTGACTGAATGGAGCGGCGAGTGATCTGAGTGTGGATATGCTTCTGGAAGCTGGTCTGAGGTAGGCGAGGGGGGAGAGATGACAGTATTTGTGTATGGTATCGTGTGCTGGGTGTTGTTTTGATGTTCCTTAGTGTGGGTGGATGTGCTGCCATGTACTGTAGTGGATGTTGTGGGTTTGTGGAGGCTGCAGCAAGAAACTGGGTGCCTCTCATGTCTAGGTGATCCTTGACTTTCAGGACTTTGGTTTCTTGATGTAGGTGGTCTGTGGGTGTAGTAGCTGTGCAGCCTGTGATTATATTTAGGGCCTTGTTCTGTATGGTCTGTAGAGTGTTGTAGTGTGTTTTGGTCAGGTTAGAAGCCCAGGCAGGGCTTGCATAATTCATCACTGAACGTATGTATTGTTTGTATACTGTGGTGGTGGTTTCTTTGTTGTGTCCGAATGTTGTATGGGCAAGTGACCTCAAAGCATTGAGTCTTGGTGTTATTTTATTTTTAATGTGTATGATGTGTTGTTTAAATGACATTGATGTATTGTATGTTACACCAAGGATTGTGTGTGTGTGTGTGTGTGTGTGTGTGTGTGTGTGGTAGGGGAGGGTTGTTTATGGTAAGGTGTGGGATGTGACTGTGTTCTGCTGTCCAGTTTGCGAGAAGAGTCACTGTAGATTTGGCTGGGGCTATTTTGAGCCTGTTTGTGGTGAACCATTCGCGTAGTGTGTTGAGGTAAGGTTGAATGATGTGTGCAGCTGTGTTTGCGTTTTGGTGTGTACATGTAAGTGTTATATCATCTGCATAGGAAGCTATATGTATCTGTGGTGTGTGGGGTGTGGGTACGTCGTGCATGTATAGATTAAAGAGTGTAGGGGACAAAACAGATCCTTGGGGGACGCGTTTGTGAAGTTTCTGATGTTAGAAGACTGACCGGCAAATGTTACGTGTGCACATCTGCCTGCTAAGTAGTTTGCCAGCCATCTTTTTGTGTTATTGTGCATGTTTGTGTTGAGTATTTTGTTTGTGAGGTTGTGGTGGGGGATGGCATCAAAAGCTTTCCTAATGTCCAGTGTGACTAGGAGTGTTCTGTGTGGTTGCCTAGCTGAATTCATGCCATCGAAAACTCTCTGTGTAAGGTCTGTAAGAAGGGTGTTTGTGGAGTGTAGTGGCCTAAAGCCATGTTGTGACTGGGCTAGGGGAATGTGAGGTGTGACTAGTTGTAGTATCAGTCGTTCAGTGACTTTAGAGGGGGTGCAGAGGAGTGTGATGGGGCGATGTGAGGAGGGTAACGTGGGGTCTTTGTTGGGTTTAGGGATAGTGATGATATTACCATGCTTCCAGATGTTGGGTATTATGTTGTGTGAGTAGCTGTAGTTTGATATGTTGGTGAGTGCTTGTATACCATGTGGTCCTAGGTGTTTAAGGTGAATGTTACTTATGTTGTCTGGTCCACAGGCAGATGAGTGCTTGAGGTTGTTAATGACGTGATTCGTCTGGTTGTAAGTGAAAGGTGCGTAGTCTGGGTCTGTGGGGAACTGTCTCTTACGTCTGATGATACGTCGGTCTTCCGGATGGGGAGTTAGATGGCTGACTTGTGAAAAGTGATTGATGAGACTGTGTGCTTGTTGTTTGTTTGAGGGTATGGTGTCTGTTGTTGTGATGGCAGCGTGTGATTGTGTGGTGTTGCTGTTGGAAAGTGTGATGCTGTTTAGTGTTTTGTAGAGTTTGCTGATGTTTGTTCTGTGGTAAAGTGTTTGGAGGTAATTTTTCCAGTTTAGTGTTTGCTGTTCTGTTATTTTACTGTTTATTTGAGTGTTGAGTTCTTGTATTTGTTGTATGGTGTCCTGTGTATGGGGTGTTGGGGAGTGTCGCAGTGTGTCCCGTTGTCTGATGAGGCCTTGAATTTCTGGTGTGAAGTTTGGGTTGTCTCTTTCTGTTGCCTCTAGGGATGTGTCTTTGGTCTGCATTTTGTATGATTGTATTGAAAGTCTGCACAGCGGTGTTGATGTTTGTGATGGGTGTACTGTTTAGTGTTTCAAAATGTTGTTCTGTTTCAGTTACAAAGGCCTCCCAGTTAGCTCTCTTATAATTAGTGTATGTGTGTTTGTGGCCAGCTAGGGTGATTCTGGTTTTGGTAGTGATGATGATTGAGAGGTGGTCAGAAGCTAGGGTTTTGACCACTCTCCATGATGTAGTGGGAGCGAGGTTTGGGGAGCAGAAGGTGATGTCTGGAGATGATGGGAGGAAGAGGGCTTGGTGTGGGATATGGGTATGTTGGTCTAGATTGTTTAGTATGAAAAGATGATCTGTCTGGGATTGTAGTACCAGCCCTCTGTCTCTGTCAGGGTTGTTGACATGCCAGGCCGACGACTTGGCGTTGAAATCACCACCCAGGATGATGTTGGGTATGTTAGTGATGTGGTGTATCTGTGGAGAGTAATTGTGTGGTACTGTGGGGGACGGTTGGGGGGGAATGTATGTGTTAGCGATTGTTATGTGTGATTTGAATGAACGAGTTATAGTGCTTACATTAACATATGTGTATGAGACCTTGGTATGTCAAGAATATGAAGTCAACGGTAAGAACAATGAATATGGAGCTAAGGAGGAAGTGGGTGTGGAGTACGGAAAGTGCATGGGATAAGAAATAATGTGACCCGTGAGAAATGTCAGGTAACAAATTCTGTGGACACCAGAATCGAAGGGCATTTGCTGACATTGTATGGACATATGGAGACGATGGGTGTGAATATCGTTGTGGAAAGAGTGTATCTGAGCGAATCTGAAATTGATGGGAAGTGTGGTAGGCCAAGAAGAAGGTGGATAAGCATGACAAATGTGTGTGTGATAAGGCGAGGTATGGTGGTTAATAAGGCTAGGGAAACTGACAAAGTACAGAAGTGGTTGGAAGCATTTTGTACCCAGGAGTGTTCGACATGAGTCTGATAACCCTGGATTACCTGATGATGTGATAGTCGTCTGACTGAGTCTAGCTGGTAGGAAATTATGAAACACATTTATGTGGAAAGGTGGAATTTAACCCGCCCCATCCCGACGTTTTCTGGGCAGTGGTACGCCCAGGTCCCGACATTTTTGGACCTTTTTTTTTGGCTCAAACATCCGCTTTTGGTGAGAAACATCGAAAATTCATAGAGAAATCGCTCACCTGAGGTTTAAAATACTCGATCTAGGTACGAGTACCTCCTTACCTGACTGGGTTTTCTAACAGGCTGGCACCAAAGAAAATGAGTTCTATGGGAGGGTAACTATTTTAACCACTCATAAACAGTATATATTTATTTACTTGGTACGAATTTATATGTAGTACAAGAGTATATTGGTTTTCAAACAGTAATATAGGCATTATAAGGATTGTTTCATTCACTAACTCATCACCATTCATGACCTTTTTTTCCCACATTACCTGATCATCATTTCTGACTGTTTCCTCCTCTAATGCTATGTAAACTTTGTCCTCCACATTGTCATCGATTGGGGAATCACTCTGGCCCTGAATGTCTTTATTGGCCAGGTCACTGGTAACAGGTGAATTGCCGAGACAATGGCGTGCATGGGGGGGGGGGAGAGGTCATGTGGTGAAAGGCATTGTCCCTGCTTGGCATCTTGTAGAGGAATAGAGGAAGGTGTCCCGTGTATTCGTGCCAAAAATCACTCGCGAAATCACTCGCGAAAATTGAAAATTGTGCAAATTAGGGACCTTGCAATGTTGCCGCGTTAATTCACGTCTCCGGGATATGAGTGCACAACATGTGAGGACGTGAATTCACGTCTCCGGGACGTGGCGGGTTAAGGTAGAGCTGGGGACTCCCACAGCTTTAACATCCAGAGAATGAGAGTGAGGAATATTTAGTCCGGCTGACTTTTCTCAGTTCACCTTCTATCATCATCATCATCATTAATCTCTCTGCCCAGCAGGACTCCATTGTTAGGTGTGGAAAGAGATCGCAGTGATGACGATGATGAAAACTTATCCTTCCTCCTTTTGGGGGGGAGCCTTTTTCAGTGTCCCTTTACTTGCACTTATTGAGATTTAACTTTTTTTTTTTTTTTTTTTTTGTCACCATCTGATGTTCTTACATCCTGTTTACAATTTCACCTCCTGTGTTTGTAGTGCCACACATTTGATATTCATGTATGTGTTTAGTAGTACTGTAATTTTAAGTTAGATAGGGTGTAACCTGAATATTAGTTTATAAGTTTCTACCCTAGGTAGTAATTCATATATTAATAATTACTGTAGGGCTAACTCTTATTTTTTATATGTATGTACCTCTGTATCTATGCAGTGGGTGATGTAATTGTGGATGTTGAGCTATGGGAATTCCCCCATCTGGCCGAGTAATGAAAGACATATGCGAGCAGCTTATCCCCTTCCTTTGTGCGTCGTTGCCGGGCGCCGAGTTTAAACGTTAAACAGAGTAATGATGAATATACAATTCTTTCCGTAACCTAGTTGTGAAATGCTTGCTAATGAAGCTGCTAGAACACACAAGTATGTAAGATTAGCAGTCGAAAAGGCCTAAATAATGTCATTTGTAAGGATTTAAAGTCCCGTTTATCTTGGCCGTCACTAGATGGCATGAGCTGCTTTCAGATTCAAATTGAAATAGTAATAGAATCAGTATCTAATTTAAGTAAGGAATAAATCCCAAATTTTCCCCAATTCAATCAAAAGTCTTGTCGTCATGGGTACACTGCTAAATAAATTGTAAAGAGAATTGAAACCCCCCATATTTCAAAAACACCACCTCATTTGACTTGAGCAGTGGCGTCCTTTAGTGCCCGACATGCCCCACTTGCTGCCCAGACATCGTGTGTAACAGACGTTCGTTTAGGTGAGTCGTCCACATTTCTTCTTCCTCCCCCTCTTTTTCTTTGTTTAATCCTTACTTATTATGAACTATGAGAAGTAATATTGTTGAGAGTTTAACGTAGTGACTTGCTGCCCAGACATCGTGTGTAACAGACGTTCGTTTAGTCCCCAGACACCGGCGGCGACGACCGTGTGAGCACGCCATTATTCCCAAGTATTGCCCATAGACTTTTACACTTACACTTGCACCACTCACGAGTTATTATTACAAACCAAAGGTAGTTGATGTGTTATTAATGATTCTATCAAGTGAACTTTTTTTTTGTAGATAAGGAATAAAAGTATAAAAGTGATATGTTCTGTAACGGAAAAAAAAAAATTCAAATTCATTAACTGTTCTCTTTCTTTAAAATTAGTTTACTAGAAAAATTATAATCAGGAGCGTGGAAGGGAGCTTACTGATTGTGAGCAATAATGTGATATTTAAGTTGTACCTCGAGGCTAAACAAGCCCGAGTGATTGAGGTGTTCCTAGTGATTGTATTTCTTTTTTTTTTAATTATTCCTCGAGGCTAGACAGGCCCGAGAGATTATGTATTTCTAGTGATTATATAACATTGTTGATGGTGAACTGTAAAAAAAATACTGATTTGATGTGAGAACCGAGAAAACTATATGAGGAGAATACCTTATATGGGTGAAAGATGAATACAAATAATCATTCTTATTGATTCGAGGCTATACCAGCCCGAACAGACAAATCATATCCGTAAAAGTGTCCCTGTCTTGAGGCCATTGTTGAGCCCAAGAGTAACGGCCAAAAAGAAAGTAAAGTACAACGACTCCATATCTCGCGTGTATCAAATTGTTTCGTCTGGTAATAATGTTAGAGGAATGATCACCCAAAAGCCTTAGTAACCTTTACAATCTTCTCTCATACTAAAAAGGGTCATGTAATTAGGAAAAAAGAAATGTTTTTGTGGAAATTAACAATTATTAAAGTAAAGTATATATCATTTTCTTTTCTTTATTAGTATACCTAATCAAGGAAATTATGTCCTCAAGCCAAATTCACTCCCCTTCCAATTCAAGATTCCTTCGCTGAGGGAACGACAACCACCTGAGGTACCGACTAAATCTAAACTCGGCCTAAAACTACAAACGCTACCACAATTCATTCTTTTCATAAATATTTATCATCCACTATATTAAGTCGAGTACCACTTGTATATCCATGGGTGAGTTGATCAATACCCACAACAGGTAAGAAAATACATACCCCTATCATCATTACACTGGTGTCAACTGGTGGGATAAAGTTTCAGGTTTTACACTGGTGTCAGCCAGTGGCATAAAAGGTCTTACCACTAGCATCACACTGGTGAATACCGGTGGGACAAAATTCTTAGCATTACATTGGTGGCAATAGAGGTGGGATATTCATCGTTCCCAAATTAGTGGCGTTGGTGAGAAAATGAAGGGAAGTTAAAGGTAAAGAGACAATATTTCAAAATTTAATTTCCTTTTTTTTGTGAGTAAGAATAGTACATTAGTCACCATGTCTCTATATGGACAGTTGTTTGCTCAGACGCAGCCGGAAGCTGATCGTCCGTCACAAGTAGGGCGAGATCATGTAACTATTCAATTGGATGAGGCTGAGGAACAGTTCGGTGCTACTAACAGAAAGCTGCTTTCACACTCGACCCCTTGTTCACACATTATGAGTTCACACCACTCTCTCACAAAACCGCGCGATATCCCAATTTTGGAATTGAATCAGCTACAAGGGATAGAAGCTACATCTCGCCTCGAAATGTTTTGTGAGGCGGTGGAACAAACTCACACTAGCAACGCAACTAGAATCCAGGTTGCCAAGAGTCGAATGGGTTCTGAATTGGCCACTTTTATTCATAATTATCAAAAGAAACATTTTGCACTGTCATGGCCTGAGCTTAAAAAATTCTTGAATGCGGAGTTTGCCATCGAACTGAGTGTAGATCGAGCTTGGCAAGAGTTAGAGAACATGACCTATGACTGGGAGGAATCACCCCAGGCGTTTGTACATAGGTTCATGTGTAAGCATGCGGCTCTCGAAACAAAGTTCCCGAAAGAAAAGTTTCCCTCGCGAGATAAACGGATCAAGAAGAAACTGTGGTATGGTCTTCCGCTTGAGTCTAGGGAAAAATTGGAAGGTTACCTTGATGACGGATATCCACTCCGTAAATTCATTGACAGGATCGAAAATGAAAGGCAGCTTCTCGAAGAGAGGTATACCACCAGAGTTAATGCAATGCCGGATAGAGACAATAAAAGTGAAAATCCCTCAGATACCAATGTAGTTGATAATCCACCAAGACCATCCCATGATAATTGCCAATCCGAGTCAGACAAGGAAGTGACTGAATTGAGAGCTCAATTAAGGGATTTGAAAACAAATTTAGAACAACTCAATCAAAAACAATCTACTGAAACACTGAGGCGAAAATACTGTAGTCATTGAAGAGTTCACACACGTTGCAAGAATGTTGGGCCAAACCACCACCAGGCCACTGTTTTGATTGCCGTAGGTTGGGATGTCGTAGAGGCAGTAATGATTGCCCAGGGCGCATAAGCCGCAGCGCAGCGATGCGGGGCAATAACAGATTTCACCCACCCAGTCCAAATGCGAGGCAGACCACCACTCAAACAAAGTTCCCCCATCAGGCTATTTGACTAACCGCAGGTATAACATCGCCCACAATAAGTGTCAACGTGAATAATAAAATAGTGGAAGCTGTTGTTGACACAGGGAGTGGATATACCTTAATTAAAGAGGCCACTGCGAAGCGGTTAGGAACAGAAATAAACACGAGGAGAAATCCACCGAGATTACAGGGAGTCACAGGAGCGCCACTCCGTATCCTGGGTATGGTCAAAGTAGATATTAGAGTGGGAGATGAGAAAGTTCATCAACAGTGGTGTCCAGTCGTTCCGAACGCCTACTTGATTACTGAAATGTTGGGATGTGATGTCCTCGGACAATCTCCATTGATCTGGAATGGTGCACAACGAGCGCTAATGTGGGGAGGAGCCCCGTACGTCGTGAACTACGTTCCGCGGCGAAAAGGAAAAGTTGAACGAGTCCAGGCCACACCTATCAGAGCCGTCAGGAACCCTCAACAGTTGAAACAAATTAATCTTGTAACAGTAGAGAGACTCACCCCATATCAAACCAAATTCATTGCCGTGCCAGTGAGTGAGGAGCCTGAAACCACATTACTATTTTACCCACAAGCACGTTTCAGTCACAATAGTCACCTTTACTTATTACAGGTGAATTCAGAGGGCCTAGTCTATTTGCCCCTCAATAATAGAGCCAAACAAGACAAACTGTTTCGGATAGGTACCATTCTAGGCTCATATGAAATCATTGACGACCCTCCTGTAAGTTCAGTCAACTCAGTAACCAAAATCCAAAATGATCTGATCCCTACCAGTGATCGAACAGATGAAAGTGGAACTCGTGTTCAACGACTCCGAAAGCTAATTGACGAACAGACATGGCCCCACTTAGATTCAGCTCAACAAGAAGAATTAGCTAACGTAATTCTGCAACACGATCCTCTCTTCATTTTGGAAAAAGGAGAACTAGGAACCATCAGCGGTCCCTCCGTTCACATTAAAGTAGCAGATCCACAGCCCAGCCGTGGACCGATCTATCGATACCCTGAACAAGCTAAACAGGTGATCGCTGAAATGTTGCAAGACATGGAAGAGAGAGAAATTATTGAAAGATCAACAGCTGCCTGGTTATCTCCTATTGTATTAGTTAACAAGCCGGACGGCAGCAAGCGCATGTGTTTAGATTATCGCCACGTGAATCAACACCTAGCCACGGATATCTATCCACTGCCCAGACTGGAAGAGTTAGTCGAGCAGGCTGCAGGTCATAAATACTACGTGACTCTTGATATGCGTGAGGCATATTTTCAAATCATGTTGGACGAGGAAAGTCGTGATTTAACCACATTCAGTGATGGAGTCACACTTTACAGATTTAGGCGCTTACCATTCGGACTAAAATGTTCACCAGCCATATTTTCCCGACAAATGCAGGACATTCTTACTCCATTGTTGAAGCAAGGATGGGTAAAGAATTATTTAGATGATTTGATAATCTGGGCTGATGACTTCCCCATGTTGTTGAGTCGCTTATAGCAACTATTCACTTTACTCTCACAGAATGGGGCCAAGTTAAATTTAAGTAAATGTACCTTTGGGTTAAAAGAAGTGACCTTTCTTGGCCATAAAATCTCAGCAGCCGGGAGTACGCCGGACCCAAAAAACATAGAGGCTATCAACAAAATGAAAAGACCCACCAAAGTAAAAGAAGTCCGGAGATTCCTTGGAATGTGCGGATTCTACCGAAAACACGTACCTTCGTTCGCAAAAATAGCAGCTCCCCTAACTAACTTAACCAGATCCAGAATAGCGTTCGAATGGTCAGATGAGTGTCAATCTGCTTTTGATCAATTGAAGTCGAGCTTAGTGAACGCACCAGTATTGGTAAGAGCCAACGTGACTCGACCATTCATTGTAACCACCGACGCGAGCAACACTCATATTGGTGGCGTATTGAGTCAGATCCAACCAGACAACTCCAACTTGCCAATTGGTTACTTTTCCAAAAAGCTCAATCCTTGCGAGAGAAAATATTCCGCAACAGACAAAGAAGCATTGGCAGTTGTTTTCACATGCCGCAACTTTCACCATTACTTGTGGGGTTCCCACTTTACTATCTTGACAGATCATCAACCGCTTACTAGTATATTTAAGCGAAAAACCAAATCCCCACGTATGAACCGATGGATTCTCGAGATGCGTGAGTACGACTACAACATGCAGTATGTCAAGGGTAAATATAATGTAGTCGCTGATCAACTATCTAGACCTGTCAGAGTGATATTCCACCAGTCAGAAACCAACTGGCTTGGATTTAGTCGAGACGAGATGAGAGCTAAGCAACGAGAAGAACCCATGTGGGATGAGTTAGTTAAGTACTTGTGTAGTGAGAAGCTCCCTGCTAAAAGACTACCGAAAGCCATGTTGAGCCAGTTCGCATTGATTGACGAACTATTATATTTTGCCCGTGAGACAAGTGATGGTAGCATCCAATATTGTTTGGTGATTCCTAAGTCAATCAGTAGAGAAGCAATCAAACACGCACACGAAACCTCAGGACATCTAGGTCAGAAGAAATCTATTAAGAAAGCCGAAGAACTATTCTATTGGCCAAATCTAAAGGTAGATGTATGCGAGTATGTGAAACAATGTCCCACTTGTCAGAGATTCAAGGGTGAAACTGGGTTGCAGCAACCTTGGAAAGGTTTCCCGCCTGTAAGTAAACCATTGGAACGTATCGGGATTGACTTGACTGATATGGTTGCTGGATCTCAGGGTTACCGCTATGTCCTTACTGTGATAGATCATTATAGTAGGTTCGTCAAATATTATGCCATCAGGGATAAACATACACAACACATCATACACTGTCTTGGGCAATACTTCACCGACTTTGGGAAGCCACGAGGTATCGTGCTGGACAACGGCGGAGAGTTCACGAGTGGAGAGTTCAAGAAGTTCTGCCGGAGGAACCAGGTGGACTTGTTCTACGTCACCCCTTATCATCCCCAGGGAAACTCTACCACTGAAAGGATGCATCGGACAATGAAAAGCATCCTAGCGTCTCTCTGCAATGGACATCCCTTACGTTGGCCTCAGCTGCTTCAATCGTGTCAAACCGTTATAAATCAAGCGGTGCACTCGAGCACGGGACAACAACCTTATTATGCCTTATTATGCCCTCGCCTCATTGGTACCTTATTGCCTTCTGTGGATGCAGAGGAGGACGACCTGGCGATAGCACACACTCTCATAAAGGATACGACCCAACGGATGACGAGGCGATACCGAGAGGTGGCCAACAGGCGGAGGAGAACCCAGAAAGTTGAAGTCAATAGTTTGGTGTGGGCGAAAAAAAGAGACCATACAACCGGGTACCTGTAGAAAACTGAATGCCAAATGGGACGGCCCGTATAAAGTGATTGAAGTACTGCTAGATGGAAGTGTTTACATAATTGAAAATGTATTTAGTGGAAAAAAAATACAAAGGGCTGCTGAAAAGGTAAAACCATATTACGGTACCGAGGAATGGCTCTTAGAACCGCTGCAACAGGAGCTCGCCCCGGAGCCCGAAGATGAGCGATTACCACCGCGAGTGAGGAATGCCCCTCGGAGACTCATAGAGGAGTGTTAGAAAAGTAGACAAGTGCATGTGACGAATGTTGTGAAACATAACTGCTTAAAAAGTTATGTTCCGGGTGGACTCATCCCCGAGGAGAGGGTGTAAAAAGAAAAAGAGTGAAGAGTTCCTGTTGGAACCGGGAAGTGCCTTACTTCGAGGGGAGTAGCTAATCCTCTCACCTTACAGTTAGCACGGTTTGTGAGGTAGTGGAGTCTTCAGGACAGAATGAGCGCTCACCTATCGCGGGTGGAAAGCTGGAATCAAAAGGACAGAGTGAATGTGATTATGAATGGAGGAGTGTAAGGAAGCGCCTCCCGTGGTGATCTCAATCTCGAGAGACCCTGTCGAGCTCAGGTGAGTGACAAGCTATCCTCCAAAACCTGAGGCTGACTGGGGCATAAATTCCCTCATAACATCTCGAGTAAGGAGTGATCATACCTCCTAATGTAGTGAGTAAGCGACCTTCCGAGGTACGCATCAGGTGTTTAATGTGGACCGACAGGTGCCACCGATTGTGGGGAAAGGTATTCCAATGTAAAGTGTTCATAGCAGTTATCAGAGTAACAACATTCCATCCATGCACATGTCATAGAAAAATTGACTTGGGTAAAATTTGTTTTCCGAACGTGGGAGCCGTGTAGTGCCACACATTTGATATTCATGTATGTGTTTAGTAGTACTGTAATTTTAAGTTAGATAGGGTGTAACCTGAATATTAGTTTATAAGTTTCTACCCTAGGTAGTAATTCATATATTAATAATTACTGTAGGGCTAACTCTTATTTTTTATATGTATGTACCTCTGTATCTATGCAGTGGGTGATGTAATT
The DNA here is from genome assembly GCF_032717465.1 of Coenobita brevimanus. Classification (NCBI taxonomy): domain Eukaryota; kingdom Metazoa; phylum Arthropoda; class Malacostraca; order Decapoda; family Coenobitidae; genus Coenobita; species Coenobita brevimanus. The sequence continues at coordinate 49,490,809 of NC_137069.1, read as the reverse complement.
GTGGATGTTGAGCTATGGGAATTCCCCCATCTGGCCGAGTAATGAAAGACATATGCGAGCAGCTTATCCCCTTCCTTTGTGCGTCGTTGCCGGGCGCCGAGTTTAAACGTTAAACAGAGTAATGATGAATATACAATTCTTTCCGTAACCTAGTTGTGAAATGCTTGCTAATGAAGCTGCTAGAACACAAGTATGTAAGATTAGCAGTCGAAAAGGCCTAAATAATGTCATTTGTAAGGATTTAAAGTCCCGTTTATCTTGGCCGTCACTAGATGGCATGAGCTGCTTTCAGATTCAAATTGAAATAGTAATAGAATCAGTATCTAATTTAAGTAAGGAATAAATCCCAAATTTTCCCCAATTCAATCAAAAGTCTTGTCGTCATGGGTACACTGCTAAATAAATTGTAAAGAGAATTGAAACCCCCCATATTTCAAAAACACCACCTCATTTGACTTGAGCAGTGGCGTCCTTTAGTGCCCGACATGCCCCACTTGCTGCCCAGACATCGTGTGTAACAGACGTTCGTTTAGGTGAGTCGTCCACATTTCTTCTTCCTCCCCCTCTTTTTCTTTGTTTAATCCTTACTTATTATGAACTATGAGAAGTAATATTGTTGAGAGTTTAACGTAGTGACTTGCTGCCCAGACATCGTGTGTAACAGACGTTCGTTTAGTCCCCAGACACCGGCGGCGACGACCGTGTGAGCACGCCATTATTCCCAAGTATTGCCCATAGACTTTTACACTTACACTTGCACCACTCACGAGTTATTATTACAAACCGAAGGTAGTTGATGTGTTATTAATGATTCTATCAAGTGAACTTTTTTTTATAGATAAGGAATAGAAGTATAAAAGTGATATGTTCTGTAACGGAAAAAAAAAAAATTCAAATTCATTAACTGTTCTCTTTCTTTAAAATTAGTTTACTAGAAAAATTATAATCAGGAGCGTGGAAGGGAACTTACTGATTGTGAGCAATAATGTGATATTTAAGTTGTACCTCGAGGCTAAACAAGCCCGAGTGATTGAGGTGTTCCTAGTGATTGTATTTCTTTTTTTTTTAATTATTCCTCGAGGATAGACAGGCCCGAGAGATTATGTATTTCTAGTGATTATACAACATTGTTGATGGTGAACTGTAAAAAAAATACTGATTTGATGTGAGAACCGAGAAAACTATATGAGGAGAATACCTTATATGGGTGAAAGATGAATACAAATAATCATTCTTATTGATTCGAGGCTATACCAGCCCGAACAGACAAATCATATCCGTAAAAGTGTCCCTGTCTTGAGGCCATTGTTGAGCCCAAGAGTAACGGCCAAAAAGAAAGTAAAGTACAACGACTCCATATCTCGCGTGTATCAAATTGTTTCGTCTGGTAATAATGTTAGAGGAATGATCACCCAAAAGCCTTAGTAACCTTTACAATCTTCTCTCATACTAAAAAGGGTCATGTAATTAGGAAAAAAAAAATGTTTTTTTGTGGAAATTAACAATTATTAAAGTAAAGTATATATCATTTTCTTTTCTTTATTAGTATACCTAATCAAGGAAATTATGTCCTCAAGCCAAATTCACTCCCCTTCCAGTTCAAGATTCCTTCGCTGAGGGAACGACAACCACCTGAGGTACCGACTAAATCTAAACTCGGCCTAAAACTACAAACGCTACCACAATTCATTCTTTTCATAAATATTTATCATCCACTATATTAAGTCGAGTACCACTTGTATATCCATGGGTGAGTTGATCAATACCCACAACAGGTAAGAAAATACATACCCCTATCATCATTACACTGGTGTCAACTGGTGGGATAAAGTTTCAGGTTTTACACTGGTGTCAGCCAGTGGCATAAAAGGTCTTACCACTAGCATCACACTGGTGAATACCGGTGGGACAAAATTCTTAGCATTACATGTTTTGCACTTTATAGTAGTTCATTCTATTTTTGTCCTTGTTAGCTCCTCACGTCTCCTTGACTTCTAAAATCCTTCACTCCGAGAGCTTCTTTTGCTTATTCTCGCTATTTTCGACTGCTTATATTCAGCTTAGGAAAAGCTTTCCGAAGTAGAGGGGTTACATAAAGATTTAACTCCACACAAGAGACCTCCCAAACCAGTAAAATATTATTAAGTGGCCGAAAATATATATATATATATATATATATATGCCATTACACTAAAATATAATGTTTGATTTATAATCTGAATTTTCTTCAGTCTTTCCTTATTGCTTCCGACTAAGAAAACTACAATATAATACATGTATTTGAGTCCATGTAAATGAATATATATACAGATATATATATATATATATATATATATATATATATATATATATATATATATATATATGTAGAGAGAGAGACAGACAGAGAGAGATGGTAGACAGTTGGCTGAGGAGTGTGAAAGGGTGTTTGAAAGGAGGAAACTGAGAGTAAATGAGAATGAGAGTAAAGTGATGACGTGTACGAGGTTGGTAGACGGTAGGAGGATGAATGTAGTTTTGCTGTGGATGGAAGAATAGACGGAGAGATGAAGTTTAGAATGAATGAAGTAGGAAAGGTGCTGGGAGGAATGAAAAGAAGTGTTTAGATGTCGATCGCTGATAATGGATGTAAAGAGAAGGCTGTATGAGAGTGTGGGTACCGACTGCGTTATGTGGGGTAAAACATGGAAAATGGGATTTGAAGAGAGGAAGAGTTGGAATGTATGGGAGATGGGGTGTCTGAGTATTATGTGTGGAGTGATGCGTATGGATCAAGTGAGAAATGATGAAGTTTTAAGAAGGGCTGGAGTTATGCGGGAGACGGCTGATCGAGATGAACAGTGTTGCGATGGTTTGGGCATATGGAGGGAATGGATGAAGAGTGACTGGTGAAAAAGATAACTGGATCGGATGGGAGAGGTGTAAGGCTGAGAGGAAGACCACGAATAGGATGGATGGACAGTCTAAAGAGAGCGTTAGATAACGAGAGGGATGTATGCAGCGCAAGGAAGAGTGGTTGTGCGTGATGGAAATGAATGGAGAGAAATAATATTGTGAATGAATAAATGGTGACACAGCCCTGAGGGGATACTCTCATACATTTGGTCTGGTTTACTGATCAGGTCTGGTGCGTGTAAGGGGATGGGTTCATCACGATGTGGCAGGGGTAAACCAGCTCTGCTGTCGGGTGCTGCTGCCTAAGTCGCTGATAGCACTGCGCAGTTGATCCTCGTGCGGTGTGGTAGGGTGAGGATTTGTCCCTTCTCCCCTTGGGACTAAGAGATGAGTACATGTGTGAGGGTGGTTGAGTAAATTGAGAGTGTGTCGTCCTGTCTCAGCTACCCCCCATTTTTTTTTGGGGGGGGAGCAGCTTAGGTGTATATATATATATATAATGTACACAAACTAGTGCTTACCCGCAAAAATTTGCTGGTCTAATTAATAGCCTTTCCAACACCAAATGCTTGCAAATATCATTATCATTTTCTCCATGTCCCTATTGCACCCACAATGACCAGCTCTGACCAGAGTGTAGAAAAAATAATTTTTTCATATTTTTGCATGCCGCTGTTTTCGACAATTTCGCGCTGTCGCGTCGCGTGCAATCACCAGATTTTTGTGTTTGGAATTTTTCTGTCACTCCCTGGATTAACGCCGACATAATGCAAAAAAAAATAGGTCAACATCTATTACCATTCTCGTGAAAGAAACGAACACACGCACATACAGATACCAGCATTTTTTTTTTTTTTTCAAATAACAGAACAGAGGAAGGAAACACAAATGAAAAAAAAAAAAATCCAAACACCAGATTACTGGTGACCTCTGTTCATAAAATATCTGTAACAATTAGACTTGAACAGCTGTGGGTTGAATTTTGGAGGAAAACAACTCTGGGGAGGCGAGTTCCAGAGAGATGCAGTTCGGGGAATGAAAGAATTCTGATAGGCAGAAGTTCTGCAATATGGTTGAGTGACATTCCAGTCATGAGCGCTACCAGATGCCCGTGTAGCACGAGGGAAGACATGGAGAGGTGGCACCATGGACGCAACTTCGTCTGAGCATTTGCCATAAAAATATCTGTAAAATAATGCAAGGGAGGCAACATTCCTTCTTATTTGTAGGGGAGGTAGTTTATTTGTAATGGCAGGGTTGTTAATAATTTTAACAGCTTTGTTCTGAATTTTGTCTAGTTGTCTTAATGCAGCCTCTCCAAATCCATTCCACAAGGGTGAGCAATATTCAAGCTGAGAGCCCACATGACTCTTATAAATTATAACTAACTGCTCGTCAATGAAGAAGTTACGGACTCTGTACAATAATCCATGTTTCTACGAGGCGGTTTTAGCAAGTGATCTAACATGAGAGGTCCAGCTGAGGGCATTGTTAAGTGAGACGCCGAGAATTTCAATACTTTTGGAGATGGGAATATTAGTAGCACTGAAGGTAATGTACGAATCTGGCAATATCTGTCTATTAGTAAACGGTATATATTTGGTTTTACTAGCATTAAAAGAGACAAGGTTGTTTTGTCCCCATTCAGTGATCGTAGATAGGTCTTGATTTATGGAGATGGCTGTACTGAGTTGAGAGGTAGAGAAGTTAGACTTTGTAAATGGGTGACTGAGTGTGAATGAACTATGTAATGTTGAGTCATATGCATATGAGTGGATGGGATTGTGGGTCACAGTTAAGAAATCATTAATATGAACCAGGAATAAGGTTGGCACCAGAAATGATCCCTGCAGCACGCCAGCGTTCACTGAGTGGAAATTGGAATATACATCATCTACTTTTTCTCTTATTTTCCTGTCACTAAGATCTGAAGAAATCAAAGGAACAAAAGACGTTAGTTCATAGCGAGGGAATTTGGACAGCAGGGAATGTTGCCATACTCTGTCGAAAGCTTTAGAAATATCAAGGGCTACGGCATGAGTTTCTCCATGTAGATCAGTTGATTGATGGATGGTATGAGTCAGGAGACTGGGTATGTTAATGGTGGATCTTTCGTGGCGAAAGCCATATTGTCTATCACTAATTAAGTTGTTGGATTCAAGATGTTTAACAATGTGCTTATTAAAGTTTCAAATACCTTACACAACTTGACGTTATTTACCCGTCCCAGCCCCGGAGGGGCTAGGGGACTGGTATTGTTTTCACTCAGTTTGTCTGTCCGTCTGTCTGTCTGTCTCTGTTAACAACTTTAAGCAAAAACTACTGGTGCGACATTGACCAAAACTACAGGGAAGATAGGCTACGACCAAATTCGGCCAAGGCCCAGGCTGTAGGACCAAAAAATATACAAACAAAAAATGTAAGAAATCGTTGTTCCATCATAACCCGTTTCAAATTCGTCATATCGACATGAAACCAAAACCTAAAGGTGCATCTTTCAAATCTGCATCCTATAACATGCTTCATTACATTAGGGGGGTCCCCCCCCAGTAAACAGTAGGAGGGGTGGTTAGTGTCAGGTGGGTAGGGCTTAAAAAATCAAATGGGTATAAAATCGTCAATTTTCACCCGATTTACTCCAATTTTGATGTGTGACATCTTTGACTAGATATCCTGTTTTGTTTTATGTCAGCACTAAAATGACTGGCGGGTTTTATGCGCCTTGCACCGAGTCTTGTTAAACATTTTGTAATTATACATGTGTACAGTATGTATATGGATAAACAGATATAGATAGATAGATAGACAGACAGATATAGACACATATATTGATTGGTATAGATAGATAGATAGATAGATAGATAGATGTGTGTGTGTGTGTGTGTGTGTGTGTGTGTGTGTGTGTGTGTGAGTGTGTTTAATCGAGTAACACTTGCTTATGATCTTATTCTCCTATGTTTTGCATTTGACATCATTCATTTCTTAGTACGGTACCTGCCTATGCTTGAAATAAGCTCCAGTACTGTCTACCATGTTCTTTTTATTCAGCTTCATGCATTTTATTCCCATTTCTTGTACATCATCTGCCGGTTTTGCCTGGTTTATATTTGGCCTGTTTACATTTGGCTCGTTTATATCCACCAATCCCTATTTACTCAAATGACTTGTAAAATACGGTTGTCAGTGTGCAAGATCCTTTCGGTGCGGTTTAACTAACCATGTTTTGTTTTTCTCCGCATTGCAGCGTTCACCAACATTTGCTACACTTTTCTTCACACACAAACACCCTCTCCTTCAGATTCACACTCCTCTTTGCCCTCTCTCTCTCTCTCTCTCTCTCTCTCTCTCTCTCTCTCTCTCTCTCTCTCTCTCTCTCTCTCAATTTTCCCATTTCCTGTTTTACCCTTTCCACCCCTTTTAGTTCTTTTTTTACCTTTCTTCTGCACAGTGTATCCTTTTCTACCTCCATACGTTCTGCTCGACCTCCCTCTTTGACCCATCAGGTTTTGTCCTCCTGTCTTTTCCTCTTTTCCTCATTATTTCTCTCTCTCTTTTTTTCCCCTCCATATCCTGAAACAGACCAACTTTTCTTCTTCCCATTCTTCTTCTTCACACAGTCATTTTCCTCCATATTTTTGCATTCCTCCCACCTCTCTTTCTGTCTCCCCCTCCCTTGCTTTATCATTCTCGTCGCCCATTTCCCCCTTTTTCGTAGTATACTCTCCAACCGTGCCTTCTTTTTCCCTTCTTCCTCATCACAGTGTGTCTGTTTTCCCTTGTCCCCTCAACGCACTGGGGCGTATGATTCCATCCCCTTTACCAGCCACCACACCTTCCTTTATCAAATTTCATCCTGGTGTTCAATAGCGTTCCCTTAATCATACGCTGTTTTTGGTTTTAGTCTCTTCATGACAAGGACATCACATAATGTTTAGCTTTTGCTATATCTGCACGATGTTATTCAGCCTAAGAGATATTTTGCTAATTGGAAGCCTTCATAATTTCCTTTAATACCAGATGTCTCTCCAAAATAGAATTAAAATTTATCTGGTGGAAACAAAAATACACACACATTCACAAAAAAAAAAAAAACGTGGTAAATGGGACTAAGTTAAAGTAATGGTCGGCACACCGTATAGGGATGGCACCATAGACGCCCATTAGCCATAACAAATAAAATAATTCGTAATTTCTAAACGCAAACGCATTAAGCTTTTACAGGATTCTATCCTGGGTCCTAAAGTATTTCTTTTCCCAAAGTCATTCCCAGAGAAGATAAAACATAATGTTAGTAGGCTTAAATAAAATTACCTCTACAACTGATATCTCCGTCTTCTTCTCTCCTGGTTTATCTTAGAATAGCCTGCCTATAGGATAGCATATAATGGATTCACTTGGTTTCCCTGTAAAGGGGTTTCGGTCATTCTTTCAAAACTAATCAAATAAAAAAAAGGAGCAGGTAGCTGACTCAACGCTTTATCTATCTGCTGCTCACAGGGCCCATCACAACAGTTACTTCAACAACAACACTGTCTGCTTGTATCCCTCCTCCATTACGGCGGTGCATTTCGCCCGTCTGGTTGCAACCTCTCATTTCGTTTCTGCCAGCTCCCTCTTGCAAGAATTAACCAGTACTTTCATTCATTTATACATGCACCAAGACAACTCTGCAACTATCCTCCAGAATCGTATTTTCTTCTGCCTATGGTCTCCAGTTTTCTAAATGTAATATTTCCAGGGGTATTGGAATGAATGGATCTTGAATTCGACTCTTTTTTTGTTTTTCTTTTCCCTGTAAGTAACAACATTGTGGGCTTCTAGCTTCTGGTAACATGTCTCGAGAGAAATGAAGAGAAAGGGGAGTGAATGTGTGTAGGGGGTAGGGAAAGGGAGCATGAGGAGCAGTGCCTGACCACACCCCGCCAGTAGAAAGATATTGACTCACGGTGTCCCTTGCTGCCTCTTCGCTCGCCACCGCTTGGCTGCTAGTTGCTAATGGTCGTCAGTTTTAGTCGTATAAGCCTATGTGATTTTTTTGTTGTGACATGCATACACATGTCAACAGTATACTTACAGTATACCTATATTTATATGCACACACACACACACACACACACACACACACAATATATATATATATATATATATATATATATATTTATATATATATATATATATATATATATATATATATATATATATATATACATATATATATATATATATATATATATATATATATATATATATATATATATATATATATATATATATATATATATATATATATATATATATGAGGCCGAGGATGAGATGGAGGGATGGGGTGGAGAGGTATATGAGAGAGGGGTGTGTGAGCTGGGAGCGGGGCAGTGAAATGGCGGGGGACAGAGCGACGTGGAGGCGATTTGTTTGTAGCCACCCCGAACGGGATTGAGGCGTCTGGCAATAGATAGATGGATAGATAATATATATATATATATATATATATATATATATATATATATATATATATATGGAGCCTCTGTGGTATAGTGGTAGAGTGTGCGTTTGGGACACGGGTGAGCCATGGATCGCGCCACGCCAGGGTAATAAACTTTGGGAGTGTTCACCTGGCCACGTACTGCATTGGCGGACACAAGGGGTGCTGTGGTTGAAGCAGTGTCGCTTACTATAAAGTATGCTTGCACCCAATCGGCTTGCGCGGGCAGATTACACTTGGTTCACAGACTACACACACATCCAAAGCCATTCCAACATTACAATTACACTTATAAGCACTTCTCACCCTACATACAATCTCTACCAGACAGCCTAAGCCATTTGGTAGAGATAAATTGGCTGTATTGTCCCCACTTCGGTCGGGATAGGCCGGTCCTGTAGTGGATTCTCAAACGGCTGATGATGATGATGATGATTATATATATATATATAATCATTGTCGAGTCCTACATTGCCCCATGAGGAGCGTAGGAGCCCGGGGCTATGCAGTTGGTTCCGACATTTAAGATGATAGTGACCAGCCACACTTATTCCTGAGTGCCATTTCATGAGCAATAAACCTCAGCCACCCCTTGGATAAAAACCTTCACCGGCTCAATCCGACTGGAGCGCAATAATTACTCACTAAACCATGAGGCGCCAAATTCTGATTATATGATTACCACCGAGCCTAGTAAATGGTTTCCTGGTGTACAGGAAATCATTTGGCTTGTCACTCAGTGTCGAGTCACCCACGGGCAGAAGGAAGAGGAAAGAATGAAGGAAAGAAAGACAGAAGAAGGACTGTAAAGTCACCAGTAGGCAGAAGGACAAGGAAAGAATGAAGGAAAGACAGAAGAGGATGGCAGGAAAGAAGGATGGAGGAGAGGAAAGGGCAGACACCCGGGAGCAGCACTACATAAAGTGAGAGGATATATATATATATATATATATATATATATATATATACACCGGTATATTCATTTATAATGAAGTGTGAAGAAGAATTTGTAAAAAAAATATATGGGGGCACAAATGAGACACCCAGGCTACGACAGAGTGAGCTGCACTACGATGCACCTGAAGTGGCTGCAAGCTGGCATGCCTGACAGACGTCGAGGTTCGTAGTTCAGTTGCTCAACAACTCGGTAACTCAGTGACAATGGCGTTCTTAGGTCCAACCCCTAGGTGGGTCGAATAATTAACAGCAAACACGGATATTGCACTGACTAATTCATGCCAAAATTTCTCCTATCCAAGAGAATTATAGTTTCACGACAATCGCTCGTACTGTTAATTATATTTGTATTAGGACTAATTCAGCACTTATCAGTGTAAGCACAGAGTATACAAAAGAGTTGCAAGATTCGTGTTTATGCTACAAGAGATATAGCAGGAAAACACAGAAATATAAAGTTGGTGCAGAATTTTTGAAATTTCAGAAACAGCTTCAAAATGAAAGAAAACCTAAGGACATTTTACTGTATGTTGACATTGAACAATCACCACATGGAAATGAAAGCACAATAAAGACAGAAAATAATAAGGAAAGACGATATATACCTTTGATTAACTGATAACAAATTAGTCGTAAAGGAGAAAAATTGGAAAATTCTTAGTAATGTTGTTGACTATCACAGGTCGACAATGCTCTCTCTCTCTCTCTCTCTCTCTCTCTCTCTCTCTCTCTCTCTCTCTCTCTCCTACGGTCACCACATCGCACACGAAAATGTCAGAATCGTGACGTTAATAACCCTAATTACCCAACTTTGGACCCTGCACCGTCTGTGCTTCACCTCTCTCATTCCAGCGCTTTCCTTCTTCCCTCCATCCATCCCTCCATCCATCCACCCACCCACCCTTTCCCCCATCATCTCCCTCCAGACACTTCTCAACCCATCACCTCCCTACATCCTCGTTCACCCTAGCACTTCCCATAGTAACCTCTAATTTCATCGTCTCCCTTTGGCCATCTCTTCCTCAGTTTCCTTTCCCCATTCACCTTCATATATCAGCTCTCCATTACTTCCGTCCTTTTCTTACTCTTCTCCATCCCTCTTCCTATTACTTGTCTCCTTTATCTTGGTCCCCTTCTATTCCCCACTCAATCATCCTATCGTTTCTCACCTCTATAATCTCCTCTCACTTAATTTTTCTCACTCCCGTTATCTTAGCTGTACCTTCCTCCACACCCCAGTTAATCCTCATCCCTCTCCTAACCCCTTCATCCTCAGCCATATCCCTTCATTCTCAGTCCACTCTCCTCTTCATGCTTTCTCCCACAAAACACAACTCCCCCGTCTCTCAGTCTAACATCTTCCCTCTCTTCATCCTTATCCAAACCAACTCTCGCTCCCTTTCCCTCAACTATCACTTCCTACTCATCCACTCTTTCTCATCTTCCCCCTGCTCACACCATTTCTCTCAACTTCTCCCTCCTTGTTGAATCTCTCCCCTTCAGTCCCTTCCTCCTCCTCAACCCCTCCCCCATTCTCCCCTCACTCACACCCTCCTTGCCAAGCCTTCCTCTTTACTGTTTCTCACTCGTACCCTCTCTCCCCTTCCCCCTCTTTCCCCTAATCCTCTCCCTGCTCCTCACCCCCGGCCCGTCCAGGCACTTCCAACCTCTACCCTGAAATTTATGTCACTGAATTATTGATCGTGGTGTTTGTGTTTCATGGAAATTCTTGCGCTAGTTTTTATTGTTTACAGTGAGCGGCCAAAAGTCTTAGCCTGCAGAGTAAAGCTGGCAGGCTTTGTAAATTTTTGGTATTCATTTGTCCTCTTGTTCTTGTGGTTCATCTTACAGTGTAGTACTGATGGTGTTTTGGTTCTATAAATGTTAGAAACGTTGCTATGTAGAAGATATACTTCACACTGCCATGCTTCTGTCATCCCTCACACTACCACACTACCTCACGATGTCACACCTCACAGTTACAATTCACACTACCAGCCTCACATTACTACGTCTCACACGTACATCTTACACTCTAACGCCTCACAGTTATACATCACACTGAGATACCTCACATTTACAATACACGCCAATATACTTCACACCATCACATCTTCACACTGCTACACATCACAGCCACAGTTCATAATTTCACACACATCATACTGCAACACCTCACACTGACAACTCACATTTAAGCCTCATATCCTCCCCTCATGTCCTTTGCTTATATCCTACCTCTTTCTGCAATGTTGCCTTATTCAGAACTATCTGTTACATGATTTTGCTAATATATACTGGTTATGAATAATTACAACATTACTGTGTCCATGTTTTAATGTCGTTATGTGGTAAACTGTTAAGTTGTGTGTGTGTGTGTGTGTGTGTGTGTGTGTGTGTGTGTGTGTGTGTGGGTGTGTGGGGGTGGGTGTGGGTGTGTGTGGGTGTGGGTGTGGGTGTGTGTGTGTACAAACTTTTCATCATGAGACAGTATTATTAAGTTGCCATTCAGGAAGGTCCCTCTCTATCCTTGTGAACGATATCCTCTCGTCAAGTGTTAGTGCTTTCCGAAATTTTCTGAAAGTTCACACATTTTCCCTGAAGACGCCTATTCATTTTCCTGAAATTCAGCGTATGATCCTTTCTCAAAAGTGTTTGTTGCCGGGTATCTGTGGCGACTAGAAAGTTAGGTTGCTTGCCGTTACGGCCATAGACCTTGTTGCAAATTATACACTGGGACTTCAGATCTGCTTTCGGAACATAAGACGTGTGCTGCATCCAGATGAATGGTTACATGCATGTGAAGAAGTTGATGCTTCTCCAGTGCGTCTCTTCTTGGCACACTCACAGCTCTTCTGGAGGGTGTAGACGTTCCTGCATTCTGCATGCCATGCCACAGAGGAGCTTTCTCTTGGAGGAAGGTGTCTGATGCTATGTCCTGTAGAAGTCTAATGGCTGCCTCATCTTGTCGGGCTTCTGCAGCTGTCAATAAACGATTGAGACCAGACAGTGTCACATTATACAGCTTCTGATTCTTGACTTTCTGACAAATTATACATCTACTGTAATCCGTGATATGTGACTTGGGCCCTTCATGTTCTTCCTCTACATCTTTAGACTCGAAACAAGCTATCTTTAATTTGATTCATGGAACGATCCTGTAAACAAAAAGAGACTCTCTCTAAGGATTTCTGGAAGAACAGAAGTAAGACCACAGTGAACGGATATACATAGTACTCGTAAACTGAGTAAACTAGACATATGTTTACCAGCATGAATATATACCGGTACCAAACTGGACATAAAAGTATTGAAACAACAGTATCTAACTACCATAACAAGCAATATTCTGTACTCTGTCGTATGTTTTCTACTTGCTATGTACAGCTTTCCAATATACAGTAGAATCATTTGGATTAAAAAAAAAATGATCATTGTAACTTTCCATTGCTGCTAGAGTAAATGATGTATAAAGTGTCATGCATGAACTCTAATTTCATTAAAAATTCCTCTAGAATATTCAACTTGGTGTCAATACAAAGCTATTGAAATCTCAAAAAAAAAAAAAAATTATACCTCTTTTTTGATAACAGTTATCGTTTGCACGTGACCATCAAAGAAATGCCGATCATCATGGTTGCACCAGGCATTTTTAACATAAAAAAGAGCTTTCACGGTTTTGTGGTGCATTCAGTAAGAGAGATAATGGTAAAATCTGATTCCTCATGCCTTGACACATAGAAAATGATGCTTCATTTATGTTTGAGTCTTATCTGGTTGTAAAGATATGCGCACTAAAGAACATATGTGACTCACGCATAATGCCTCCAGTTTACGTCAAAGGTATATGCATATAAGGTACCCTGTGGAATTTTCAAGAGGTTGTCCACCCAGAAATTGTTCAGGAGGGTCCCTAGATATGAAAAAATACCACCAACCTTTCACAGCAAGACCTGCACCTTTTTCCCCCAAAATGGGCCTTTGGCCCCCCGGGTAGGTGTGATGTGTAAGGATGGAAGTTTGGAGGATGAAATGCTTGAAAGCGTACAACAGGGAAGAGAGGCTGCTGGTTCTTTGAATGCAATGCAAAGAAACAGGGAAGTACGCATGGAAATAAAAAAAGTTGCTGCATGATAGAACTGTGATACCAACTCTAACGTATGGAGGCGAAGCTTGTTGAAAGGACACAAAACAAGAGTGGATGCAGTGGAAATGAATTATCTGAGAGTAGTATATGGAGTTCCGAGGAGAGACCGAATTGCAAATGAGGAAGTGAAGGAATGTTCTGGTGTGGATGTGGATGTGATAGAATGCGTTAGGAGAAATACTAGTATGTTGAGGTGGTTTGGCCATGTGGAGAGGATGAAGAGCGAGAGACTAACGAGGATAGTGTATGTGAGTGAAGTGAAGGGGGGGGAGGAAGAGGGTGGCCGACGATAAGATCGAGGGATAGAGTGGAGAGGTTTATGAGGGGGATGTGAGCTGAGGGGAGGGCAGTGAAATAGCGGGGGACAGGGCGACGTGGAAGTGATTTGTTTGTGGGCACCCCTTGTGGGATTAAGGCGTCTGGCAATAAATAGTTTGATTACGTCACTGCATCGCTTTTTGCAACCGTATGATGATTTTCATTCAGTAATGGGTAGACAACTCAAGACAAAAGAATTATTTATTCAATATGTTTATAACCACTTAACCACCCGACATGTCTTATATAGACAGTATAACAGTTTGGTAGGATGTCCACAAAAATACTATTTATGACTTATTGTATCTGTCTATTCATCTGTCTATCCATCCATCTATCTATCTATCTATGTATATATAATTTAAATTACATATATATATATATATATATATATATATATATATATATATATATATATATATATATATATATATAAATTAGGATGGGATAATTAAGGTTAGGCAAATTTAGACTGCATTTAGGTTAGGTTGGGATAATCTTGAAGCAGTGTCCATTTTTGTTTAAAACTTTGGATAACTGTTTCATGAAACCTCATTTTGTATGATGAGGTGGCAAGAGATTCGACTTGGGATCAACCTGATTTTTACAAAGTGCTGTTCCTGGATTGAGGCTTTCTCGTACTGACTGCTTTATCTTCACCCAGTGCTAGTCATGGACTCTGCAATCTCACTCGCAGAGAAAACAAGGTATCTTTATGTAGCCAAGCAGCCGACCCAGAAGCATACCAACAAAGTTAACGTTCCCACAAAGTAGCATTTGATGCACTTCATATTTAACCTTTTCAAGAATAACTGCAAGATTCCCGTTGGACTCTTTCAGATGAACAGAATGGACAACTGGAACCGAAGCAATGTTATTTTCATTGTTAAAAACTTTGCCCGGATGACTCAACCAACAACCTCCAGATGTTTATAAGTTCTTTCTCCAAAGACAGTCACCAATCCAAAGATGCTAATGCAGTACCGTATATCAGGCCACTCTCTTGTCCAAAGTAAGGTGTAAATTCCATTTAACATGACCTGTGCCAAGAAAACGAAGTCCCTTGTGCATGCGGGTTCTTTGTATTAACCGCTGACTGCAATACTGTATTTGAGCGGAACTTTTACTAGGTCTAGGTCCTACTAAATTATCTAGTTAATTCTGTGTGAAATATTTGTGTACTACTAACTAATTCAGATTATAAACTTTACATTCATTACCTTTACTGTCATTACTTTCTGATTCAGACTATTCGTGCAGAATGAGATGCTTCTGATGGAAAGGATATGGGAAGATATCGTCCATGACCTGAAATATTTTGGGTATGAAATGAGTTTCTTTTTTTTTTTTTTTTTTTTGGTGTGTGTGTGTGTGTGTGTGTGTGTGTGTGTGTGTGTGTGTTGAAATTCGTCGGCCAGTAATAGCAGTCATCCCCATGACTTCTTGGTTTAAGCAACACCATTGGAAAGGACTTCAATTGACTTTTGCTCCATTTTCAGCGACCTATGCGCAGAATGCTATGATGCAGCCAACCGTACCATTATTGCGTAAAATGGCTGAATCCAGTCCAAACTAGTTACATATTATTTTGTTTAAACTGTATGTGAAACTAAAGCTTGCACTAGGTTATACTCTGGTATTGTCTTTCCTTTATCACTATAAAAATACATGAAATAGCTGGTTTATATACCATTGTAGTGCCAAAACTGTATGTGATGCAAATAAACAGGCATAATTTTTGTGTTCAGCACGACTGAATTAACACAGAACACCTATAGCATTACAGACCACAGAAACAATGTAGACCCATTTTACCCAAAATAACAAGGAACTATGTAATGAAAAAATGTCTAAACCAAGTAACTGGACAATGTAAAAGGAATTTACTTTTCAAATTCATTGATAACAAGAAACTGCCTAGTACAAAAATTTTAATGACAAACGTCCAAAATAATTATAAGGAAATTTAAAAAAATAAAATAAATAGGAAACAAAACAGTGATTAGTAAACAAGGATTTATTTAAAACAGGAATGATGCAGAAAATTATAAATAATTTTAAAACACAAGAAATTATCTAAAAAAATATTTAAGACACAAGAGAACAACCGCATCAGAAGGAATACTGTAAGAAATTATGGGAAACAGAAAATGACAAGCAATCGTTTTGTAAAAATTCCGAACATTTTTTCCCTTCCGTGTAGCAGCTTCCGCACCACTGAAGTCGTCGCAGTGCAAACGAGGATAATGGCACGATTTTTATATGAAGACGAGGATTAGCCACTTATTTTCACAATCTGGTCGAGAGAGAGAGAGAGAGAGAGAGAGAGAGAGAGAGAGAGAGAGAGAGAGAAAGACAGACAGAGACAGAGACAGATTAATATTACTGTGAATATGTGCGTCTGTGAGAGGCAGAAAGAGCGCGCGCGCGTGCGTGCGTGTGTGTGTGTGTGTGTGTGTGTGTGTGTGAGAGAGAGAGAGAGAGAGAGAGAGAGAGAGACCGACCGACCGACCCAATAAATACCCACAGTCATATACCATTAAAACAACGCCTTACAGACGACGTGGCCCTAATGTAAGAGTAAAGGCCATCGTGACCATCTTTCTCCTTTCCCTGTCTAATAGTTTGGTAAGAATAATACCCGGCCAAAAACACCCGGCCAAAAACACCCGGCTAAACGCTGCTCCTAATTATTCAGCGGCGAGAACAACAGCCAGGAAGCAGCCCCACATCAGGGTAATAGTTCGCATTTCACCGCAAGACCCAAGGGAAGTGGATTGCTTTAAGGCCACCTCCACAGCCTCGGCATATTGTAATGGTGCCAGCCAACGAAACCTTCACTTGCTTCCGATTCTATGGTTGCGACTTTTAGTTATGTTGGCATCTAAGGAAGCTTTTCATTCTTCTGTTACCGTCACCGTTTGACTTACTTCATTTGTGATCTGTGTTTGGCAAAAGGTGTGTGACTGTGATTTTATCTATTTTATATCTCTCTAAAATGAACTGAATGACGGCACTTATAATACTAGCAAAATTTTATTTTTGCAACATAGCATACTGAGTAAACTTCCTTGGAATATTTTTCTTCATGTGGCTGAAACTACCATTTAAAGCACTCATATTTGTGTGTGTGTGTGTGTGTGTGTGTGTGTGTGTGTGTGTGTGTGTGTATAAATCATTTGCTACTACGGATCATTATAAAAGTTAACTTTCGTGCTGTAGAAATCATAACCTGACCTCACAATGCCATTTTAGATGCTGAAGCATCTCTACAAATCGGGCTGTCCGTCCGTTGCTCACAAACGATTTTCGACTCTAAAACTTAATGAAGATATCCGTACCGTTTCAGATGTGCGAATATCTCTGCGAACAAGTCAGTCAGCCACTCATCAATGATTTGTGAATGATACACTACAAAGCTGAGAGACTGGAATACATAAAGGATTGAAGTTTAGAGGACTAACTTAAGGGCTATAAAACTCCTGCTTCTATTACTTTTATATTTTTTTATTCTTTATAGTATACTCTGCCACACTGCATAATCACTCCTCCCACTGCTGTACCTCACTCTGCCGCAGCACACTCAGTAATACAACACATTGCCACACTTCGCTCTGTCACATTACATACTCCCTCACAACAATCTGCCACACCTTACTCGGCCACACCACACATAACGGTAAAACACAGCCACACCTCATTATGTCACACCATGCACTAAAATACTACACATTGCGACGCCTCACTCTGACGCACAACACACTAACAACAAACGCACACAGGCACACCTCACACAGGTACACCCTACACACGCTTCAGGATGCCACATCTAGTACTGTGACACTATTCATTGTTACTTTCCTCACACACCCCAGTTTCACATCACACTGTACAAATCACGCTGTCACTACAGAAACACACACACACACACACACACACACACACACACACACATACACACCTCAGTCAAATCTCAAACTGGTATATCTTTTGTTCCTCACTATAATCAAAAATCTTCACTTAACCCTAATAAATATACTTCATTTGACCCAGAACTGTTTTTAATTCAGTCTAGCTCACTGACATATTATTAACTGATATGCTGGTAAGCGAGGGAGAAATTTACTCTGTTGTATTAAAAGTATGGTATGCATTTGAAGAACACACAAGAAAAATGACTACTTCTCCTCCTCCTCCTCTCCACCACACCCCCCACCAGAACTCTTCAGCGCACCACCACAACTGTCTACACCACTTCTCCCTTTACCACACCCCACCACACCTCTCCCCATCATACATCTCTCCATCACACCCGCACCACACGATACTCTGGGGGCCTATGTTTATTTCAGGTGATATACTGCACTCGGGCTCTGGCTGGTCTGACTATGTGATTGGCTGGGGGCGATAGATATACAGTGACAGATAGACAGATACATAAGGAGACAGGCAGATAAACAGATGGATGGGTGCACAGCTAAGAAGATGGATAGGTGAATACAGGAAGATAGGAGTGAATAAATGGACAGAAGGATGTACAGAGAGATGAAAACAGACAACCACACTGAAGAACGTAGACGTGCGAGTATAAACTGAGAGATAAACAAGCATGTGGACAAAGAGACAGGCAGATAGAGACAGACTGAAAGGAGGACACGAAGACAGACAGGAAAACTGACAAGTAGTCTGGTAAGCAGGTAAACATAAGGATAAAAGACAAGCAGAAAGACAGACAAGCAGGCAGGTAAACAGACACAGGCAGATACCTAATAACCGACAGATAAACATACAAACTAGCAATGCGAGAGACAGACAAACAGAATAACAGACAGACACGCACAGCCAGATATTAGTAGTAGTAGTAGTAGTACTAGTAGCAGTAGCAGTAGTAGTACTACTCAAGTAGTAGTCGTTGCTGTTGTTGTAGTAACCCCTGGTTACAAACCAAAGGAGCGCAGGCTGAAGTTGAGTTGCTCTTGGTGAAGTACACCATCCCACCTTCAGGGGTTAAGAAGGGAACTAAGGGCGTTTGCACAACGAGTTAATGAAGCTGCCCAGCTATGTCAGTGTCGTCGCACGAAAGGAGTCCTTCTTCAGCACCAGTCAAACAGATCATGCCCAGACACACACAGAGACAGTCAAAGACAAGCAAAGAATAAAACAGACGACCAAATATTAGATACTATAGATATATATAAGGGACAACATAGACAGACTGAGAG
The DNA here is from genome assembly GCF_032717465.1 of Coenobita brevimanus. Classification (NCBI taxonomy): domain Eukaryota; kingdom Metazoa; phylum Arthropoda; class Malacostraca; order Decapoda; family Coenobitidae; genus Coenobita; species Coenobita brevimanus. The sequence goes on along the minus strand of NC_137069.1, from coordinate 49,471,788 downwards.
AGAGAGAGAGAGAGAGAGAGAGAGAGAGAGAGAGAGAGAGAGAGAGAGAGAGAGAGACTGATGGAAGAAATAAAGGGATACAGACAAGACGATTTATATGAAGTAGGCTACAGACTGGTAGGTGAAAATGAAATGTGTCTGAAATAGGTTTATTATCATTATTAATATTATTATTATTTAGACAGTGTATGTGTGATCATACTAAAGATCACAGAAGAGGCTATATCATATATCACAAAGGGTCTCGGGTATGAGAGGTGGGGCAGAAATATTCGAAAATTAGTATTCATAACCTTGCAAAAATGAATTACCCAAGTTCGAATGCCAGGGAACTTTCCATAGTCACAACATCATTGAATAAATTCCAGAGGGAAAACGCGGGAGTACAGTGACGTACAGGATGATTCACTACTCTGAGGCCTCAAAATGATTTTAATATTTCCCTTATGACAGAACCAAGTTAAGTGAAATCTGGTATTCCCTTTCTTCAGTTCATTACAAGTTATCTGCCTTTACATCAGGTTTTGAAAGCGATCTCATTCAGCGTTTACACAATATTGAACCCAGAGTTCCAAAGCAATTTTGGTGCAACTTATCCATTGGATTTGCTGCATTTTCCCTAATAATCCTTCTTAATAGCTAATGAAATCTACACGGCCCTCTCTTAAATCTTTTACTCATGGTGACCCCAAAACCAGCCTGACAAAATGACAAGTTAAGTCAATAAAAATAACAATATACGGTCAGTTATCCGCTATGGCGTGATCAATGACCCAAAGCAGTTGATTAACTGATGCCCACTCACCGCCGCGCTGGTGAAAGAACGTAATTTTCCTGTATGTCTCCCTAAACTTAATGTCGGGGAGTTTTTAAAATCCTGTATACACCATATAGCCTATGGGCCGAAATTTGTAAGTACGGAGTTTCATTTAGACCCATTCATTAGTAACGGACATACTGTCGTTATTCTGGGACATCAGAATAATGAATTACCCTGTATTATACACCTGTAAAATGCGCTTTGTAAGTGCGTGTCGAGTGAGCGAGCGTTTGTACATACTCCTATCATCACAGTTTCATCTTAGAGTAAGTTTTCAACATTTCTGGTGAAGCAGCTGAACAATAACAAAAGAATAATTGGGCTAAAATATTTATTTTCTCACGTGTTCCCTCTCACGTTTCCTCTCTGGGTGTGCATATAGCGACGCGCCGTAGCATTCATCACACGGCAATGTTCAGTTCGTTGCTCCCGATTCACCGTGTAAACGAACTGCGCCGGTAAATGCTCGGTTATTGGCTGAGTGATAAAACCCAAAAATGGGGCGATTGCCCTTGCTGATTTCACCCCCTGAACATGGAAAAAAATTTCATGTAAAATTATGAGCGTAATATCCGATATCTAATTGTTAGGATTCATGCAAGAAAACAAGTTCATATAACAGGAAATCTTTGCAAATTCGATTTCATTGTGGAGTATGTCAATTGAAGCCCTCGGTACATTCCCTTGGAAAGCAAGCATTCCGAGGGATTTAGTTGGCCTCATGAGTAAATATGTAGCTCAAAACAAAATTTATTGAATGTATCTAATACCTGCTGAAAGAATCTCTTCTCTACCTCACTTAGAAGAAAAGTTATTAGCCTATGAAAGCCATCGCGGCCGAGCCTTGTAGTGTCAGGCCGCTCAGTTCTCAGGTGAATGTAAAACATCCCTTCGCTACGCTTTCTCGCTCATAATAACATAAGAAAAGTCCTGATTTTTATACCTAATTGATATCTGGTCACACAAATTGGTCAGTATATGGACAGTCGAGTAGAAAAAGAAAGAACAAAAGGTTATTAGCAGGATGAAAAATTTGGATGGGACACGATGATGATAATAAATGTATATAAATGAAGATAATCTGGCAGAGTAAGTAAATGTGACCGTAGCGTAAAGGAGCATGACCCCTCAGTAGAAGTGACAGGGCGTGGTAATAGAGTGGTGGCAGGAAAGCTGATTATATGTGAGGGTAAGGTACCCAAAAGAATATTAAGGGCCTTCTGAGTGTTATTAAGGGACGCAGGAGACTAATATGAGTATAATGGGAGGGAACAGACCATCGGAAGGAAGGACAAGCCATGGAATAATGTTAATGGGCCAAAATTACTAAGGGAAGAAATACATAACAGCACAGAGATACGAAGAGGAACCTAAAGTTATGAATTAAAAGAGAATGTGGAGAACAATAACAAAGATAAAGGTGCAAGTACTGAGATGAGGTATTTAACACCCACAGTGGAAAGGGCTGCAGCAACGTAGAAATAATATGACAACAGAAGTGCAAGTAAGTAGAAGCAGAGAAGAGTGCGAGAGTGGCGAATACAAAAGGCTAATAAGAGTACTGCGACAGTAGAAGTACGTGGGCGGTATACCAGTAAGTTTGGGTGCATAAAAAGAAAGTGTGTAAGCAGTGTGGGGGAGGGAGGAGTGAAGAATTTGTTACGTGCATAACTATGGGAACAGAGGTATAAAGGAAAAGGTTGGAAACTAGTTTTAAAAACGTAAGATCAGAGAACAATAAAAGGTAGAAAAAAGCACAACTAGATACAAAATTTAACTAGACGGGCACTCAGTGGAGCGCATCTCTCCAACAAGGGCAACGTAATGTCAAACCACTCTTCATAATGGGTTAGGTTTTCTCATCACTGATTAGGGTTTCACAAAAAATGTTTTCCGGGTCGGTCCCAAAAGTCAATCGATTGTTCCCTGCGACCTGGACTATCTACCTACCAAATTAGGTCCAAATCTCTCTTGTAGTTTTGAGTAATCCTGTTACAAGACAAAACAAACAAACAAACAAACAAACAAACAGGGGTAAAAACATACTCTCCTTGTCGGAGAGAGTAAAGATTAGTAGTGGACAGGAAATCGAGCAGAAGAGAAGTAAGTCTGGCAAAGGAAACGTGTGGTAGAAGAAAGGCAAAATGAACATTTGATTTTGCCCTGTTTTGTAGCACAGAGAATCAGGCAGAAGTTGATATTAACACAGAGAGAAAACAGGACAGACGGTGTCCCCCCCCCCCCCGCTCCCTCAGGTAGTATGGCAGCAAAGAAATATGAAAACTCTAACAGTTTTGATTTTATTTGAACAATACTTGTGGAAGGAGTAAAAGTCAGGCACGAGAAAGGGATTTCAGCGTTGATCAGTCAAAGGTCAAGGTAACAGGGCAAAGTTAAAGTTTGATCTGTGCACCTGTGTGTAAACAAAATTAGCATATCAGTTTTGATCAGATTCACATCTTACCTGGTTATCTTACCTGGCGGGCTTCCCCACCCTGAGCCTGCCCAAAGGATGGGTCCACAGAAGCCACATACTGCTGATGCGCCAACCCACGGGAAATAAATGAGTAAGGGAAAGCAAGGCAAAGATAGGCTGGAAGGTGCACCATATGAAGCTAAAAAGTAATTACTAGCAGAAGAGTGAAGTGATATGAATCACCCAAGGGTCTGACCTCCTGTTTTTTTCAGAATAATAGATTATAGGTCAAGGTCACCGCCAGGTTAACTTGGACTGCTCTTATCCAACTTAAATAACATTTTTGGAACGTTTGAGATTAAAACAACTATATACTGATTTGATAAAATCAGTATATCATGATTAAGAGGGGAGATATAAGTTAAATGTCAAGGGCACGTAGTTACGGTGAAAAATATTGATGTGATTTAAAGCAGACTTGGTGGAAGAAAAAATTGACAGCAATCAGTTGAAGGATAAGAACACAGGACAATATCAAATGTTCGACCGTGAACTTTGTTCGTGCGCAAAGGAGCTGCACTCTCTAAATGCTCAGCGTGTGAGGTGGTTTGTGGAGTGAGGAGGAGATGCAAGGGTGTGCAAGGGACAGCATGGTGGAATGATGAGGTGAAACGAGCTGTGGAACAAAAGAAGAAGGCATATAGTGAATGGTTGGCGAGTAGAGGTAGGGGAGAAGATGAGAGAGAGAAGAGAGAGGTATATGTGAGCAGGAGAAGGGAGGTTAAGAGACTGGTGAAGGAGAGTAAGAAGAAAGTGGATGAAGAGTTTGGGAGGAATCTGAGTGTGAAATGGAGGGAGAGTAAGAAATTGGTTTGGAAGGAGGTAAAGAAAGTAAGGCAGTGTGAAAGGGGAAATAGTAGGGGAGTGAAAGATAGGAATAATAGATTGTTGGTGGAGAAGAGAGAGAAATTGAGGAGATGGAAGGAGCACTTTGAGGATTTGTTGAATGTAGAGAGTGAGAGCAGTGTGAGTATAAGTGGTTGGGGAATGGCTGGGAGAAGAAGAGATGAGAGGAGGGAGGAAGAGCTCAGGAGGGCGGAAGTAGTGGAAGCGATGAAGAAGATTAAGCTGGGAAAAGCCCCAGGAATTTATGGAGTGTGTGGTGAAATGCTTAGGTATGGGGGTGAGATTGTTGTGGAGTGGATATGGAAGTTGTGTAGATTGGCTTGGGAAGAGGGAAGGGTTCCAGAGGACTGGAAATCAGGTATAATTGTTCCTCTGTACAAAGGAAAAGGGGAGAGAGAAGTATGTGGTAACCATAGGGGTATTTGCCTTCTTAGTGTGACTGGTAAAATATATGGTAGAATACTCATTGATAGGGTTAGGCATATGACAGAGGAGCTAGTTGGAGAAGAACAAGGGGGATTTAGGAAGGGAAAAGGGTGTGTAGATCAGATATTTGTTCTAAGATGTTTAGTGGAGAAGTATCTAGAGAAGGGAAGGAAAGTGTATGCTGCCTTCATGGACTTGGAGAAAGCTTATGACAGAATAGATAGGCAAGGTATGTGAAAGGTATTAAGAATATATGGAGTGGAGGGGAAATTGTTGAGTGCTGTGAAGAGTATGTACGAGAGAGCTAGGGCTACGGTGCGAGTGGATGGTGAGCTGAGTGAGTTCTTTGATCTCAATGTGGGACTGAAACAGGGGTGTGTGATGTCTCCATGGCTGTTTAATATATATATGGACGGGGTTGTAAAGGAGGTGCAAGGTAGGGCAGTGGATGTGGGGGTGGCCCTAATGAATGAGGGTGAGATTTGGAAGCTTCCGGTGTTGCTGTTTGCTGATGATACAGTATTGTTGAGTGAAGATGAATGGGAGTTGCAAGGTTTGGTGAATGAATTTGGGACAGTGTGTAGGAGGAGGAAGCTGAAAGTTAATGTAAACAAAAGTAAAGTTATGGTGTTTGAGAGGAATGAAGTCACAGAGTGTGCAGTGAGGTTGGATGGTGAGGATATGGAGAATGTGAGTGCATTCAAGTACTTGGGTAGTGTGATGAGTAAGGATGGAACTTTGGGGGATGAAGTACGTGAAAGGGTACAGCAGGGAAGAAAGGTTGTTGGTACACTGAAAGCAGTGATGAGAAATAGGGAGGTCAGTATGGAAGTTAAGAAGTCACTGCATGATGGTATTGTGATCCCTACCCTGACGTATGGAAGCGAGGCGTGGACCTTGCAAGAGGGGAACAAGTCAAGAGTGAGAGCAGTGGAAATGAGTTACTTGAGAGGAGCATGTGGAGTGACGTGGAGGGACAGGTTGACGAATGAAGAAGTGAAGGAACGTTGTGGGGTAGATGTGGATGTGGTTGAAAAGATTAGGAGAAATACACTGAGGTGGTTTGGACATGTGGAGAGAATGGAGAATGAAAGACTGACTAAGAGGGTGTATGTAGGTGAGGTGGAGGGAGGGAGAGGGAGGGGTAGACCGAGGATGAGGTGGAGGGATGGAGTTGAGAGGTATATGAGGGAGGGGGGGGTGAGTTGGGGGGAGGGGAGTCAAATGGTGGGTGACAGAGTGACTTGGAGGCGTTTTGTCTGCGGCCACCCTTTGCGGGATTATGGCGTCGGGCTATAGATAGATAGATAGATTGACTGTCTGAGAGACTGATGAGGAGAGTGTATGTGAATGAGGTGGAGGGGGGGAGAGGGAGGGGGAGGCCAAGGAAGAAATGGAGGGATGGAGTGGAGAGATATATGAGAGAGGGGAGCAAGGAAGTGAAATGGGGGGGGCAGGGCGACGTGGAGGCGATTTGTTTGGGGCCACCCCTTACGGGATTAAGGCGTCTGGCAATATATAGATAGATAGATATATAGATAGATAGATAGATAGACAGATAGACAGTTTTCATTTACTTCAGTGGATGTGAGTTCCACCATCCTCTTATTCACTGCACCTTCCATGTACTTTCACCACCCACCATTCCGCCTACACCATCCTTTCACTTACGAGCATGCCACCCACCCATCAGAGTGTGACCCCCTTGGCCCGCTTCTCCTGCGGGCGAGGTGGCTTCCTTTTCTTACGAGCGAGCAAAGCGAACAAGCATAACCAGCAAGCATAGCGAATCGATGTCAACTTTATATTCAGCTGAGATATGAACGGCCCGACATGACAGGGCTCGACCGCCATGGTTTTCAGAGACTAATAACTTTTCTACTATGTGAGATACAGAAGAGATTGTTTCAGCAGGTAGCAGATACATTCAATAAATTTTGCTTTTAGCTGTGTATTTACTTATAAGACCAAAGAAGCCCCTTGGAATCCCAGCTTTCTAAGAGAATGTACCCAGGGCTTCATTTGACATGCTCCAATCTGAAATCGATTTAATGCACTATGAAAGTGACATATGTGAAGTATGAGTTGCTTTTCACTTTCGTTTTTTATTACACTCGTGTGTGTGTGTGTGTGTGTGTGTGTGTGTGTGTGTGTGTGTGTGTGTGTGTGTGTGTGTGTGTGTGATGATTCTTTTTAAACCATTGGGATAATCACCTTCTTTTGTGCAACTAATGTGCTAGCCATGCGGAACAGTGAATCTGGATATCAGTGTAAAAAATTAATCAACAAATATTAGACTGGCAACCCATGTTCTTCATCTAGCTACAAAATATTCTGAAATTAGTCACTAGCCAGGCTACCTTCTGTTGCGTGCTAGTGTATCATCACTGCCCCTGTGACACCGCGACCTCTCATCACCAGTACGAGTCACATCGATCCCTTAACACCTGTCCTGCCTTCGTTCTACATTTCACCCTCCGTGTCCTACCGAGTCATACTTTGCCCCCCTGTTGTCCTGCCTTCCTACTCTACTTCCTTTAGTTTCTGTGTTATTATTCTTTCACTGATACTCCTTCTTATTCTGTCACCCTCGTTCTTCTTTCCTTTCTCTTCGCCCCTCTCCGACCCTACTGCCATGCCCATATCGTAGCTATAGATAACATTAAATCTATTCAAACATCTTCCAATTGATCTCACTGTACAGCATCTCTCTCCCACCATCCATTCATCCTGTAACAGAATTCTTCTTACTGATCCCACAAATTCTCGCTCCGTTATCATCAATTCATCCCTACTACTCTGCTCTTACTCTCTCCTTTCCAACTTTTTTTACCCACATTTTTTCTCTTTTCCCTCGTCATCACTTATTTTCTGTTACCAATATTTGTCTTCCATTTATTCTCTCTCTCTCTCTCTCTCTCTCTCTCTCTCTCTAGCTGCTAATTATACTTTTAATATATTAATTAATTCTCCATTCTTTTTTCTTAACTTGTCTGGCTTCTAATTATCATTCCCATTATATTCCCGGCACTTATTTTAATTGTTATACCTGCGAGAGAGCAGGTATCATGTTGTACTGAAAATGTGTGAGTGTACGATCAACTTAAATAGTTTTTATTATCTCTGGGTCAAAATTGGTGGTAGGGTTGCGGTTGCAAAAACAAAATGAATTAATTCTGAGAATAATAATTTAAAGGCCAAGGTCACAGGGCAAGTCAAAATTCAGTCCGTGTGTTCCAACAAAATAAACTGAAACTCTTTTAATCTGAACTGGACCAGAGTTCATGAATGGGCTGGGGGTCAATCATGGGGTTCGCATACAGGTTTCGAGAAAAATGAATAAAGGTAATAGTTACAAATGTTACCGCATATGGCAAGGTCAGCTAAGCCATTTTGAAAATCCTAATTGAACCAAATATTCTACAAGGATTCAAGTACTGTAAGTCGAAAATGAAGGAATTTAAATTTGAATATAGCTAGTTAAAAGTAATGGTCACAGGGAAAGGGTTGATATCCTGAAGGCCACAAGGAAAGGATAGTTGACACAATTTCGATCTTATGTTGACCCAGTTTTTGTGGATGGGTTCAAGGTAAAGAAAGGGTGACGGATTCGATATCTAGAGCAATCGGTTGAATATCAGGGTCACAGGGTAAAGTATAATGTTTGCTTCTTGGACCAGTTGAGCATTCAGGTATTGCACTTTCTGACTGCCCGTTCTTGGTTGTACTCTCCGTGCTCCTCCTTACTTATGGGTCTACCTCCTCCTCCTCCTCCTCATCATCATCATCATCATCATCATCATTTTGTTTCTTTTTATTACCCGTCCCCCCCCCGGAGGGGCTCGGGGAAAGGTATTGTTTTCACTCTGTTTGTCTGTCTGTTTGTTTGTTTGTCTGTCTGTTAACAACTTTACGCGAAAACTACCTTTGCGAATTTGACTAAAATTTCAGGGATGATGAACTATCACATTCTGATCATGTGAATAAATTTTGATCCAAACTGGGCCCAGGCCCAGGCTGTAGACCCCCAAAATTTAAAGAAAAGAAAATCGTTTTTTCGCCATAACTCCTTCCGTATTCGTCTTATCGACATGAAACCAAAACCTAAAGGTGCATCTTTCAAATCTACCTCCTATAACATGCCTCATTACATCAGAGGATCATCCCCTGTTAGCGGTAGGGGGGTCGGACCTAAAATTAAATGGGCATAAAATCGCCAGTTTTAACCCGATTTTCTAAAATGTTATGTGTAACATCTTTGACTAAATATCCTGTTGTGTTTATACGTCAGCACTAAAATGAGTGCCAGGGACGGGTTTGCTCTGCCTTGGCACCGCTTCTTGTTTCCTTTTTCTTCCTCCTCCTCCTTTTTCTCCTCATCTTCCTTTTGCTCTTCCTCCTTTTCTTCCTCCTCCTCCTCCTCCATCTCGTTTTTCTTCATTCTTCCACTCTTCCTTTATATCTTTTTTCCTCTTCGTTCTTTTCGTCCTCCTCCTTTTCATCATCATCATCATCACCAGGAGCAGCAGCAGTAGCAGCGATTTTTTTACAACAACAGCAACAACAACAACTCTATATAAACTTTATCTTGCATTCTATTTGCTGGCTTCCTTTACCTTCTCATATCCTTCACTTGCTCTTCCTCATCTCCCCCTCGTCGCAGTGGGAAGTGACTCCTTGTAATACGAAAGCCACTTAACTCCCAGCTTCCTGGTTCGCTTTCACTGCAAACATCCTTGTTATCCGATAATCTCAGGATGAAGAAGATGATGCACTAAAAGAGAGTCAGAAATTTCGACTGTACCCTTAAAACTGACATGTCGAGTGTGAAGACGAACCAGACATATATAACATACGACAGTTTACCTCTTAGTTCCAAATATGTGAATTAAATATGACTATCAAGAAAAAAATAAAACGAAAACAAACGATAATCTTGCATCAGAAGAACAGAGAAAACTTAAGCACCGGAGGAATTTTGAAGGTAACCACCGGGAGCTTTTTAAAGGTAAAAAAAAAAAAAAAAAAAAAAAAAAGTCGCTCTAAGATATGTTAATGGGGAGGTAACAAGCAAAGTAAATGATCTAAATAGCAAAGGAATTTTATATAAAACTTTATAGTAGTAGCTAACACCATGACCGAAGAATCAATATTTCATTAGAAAACTTTTAAAAATGCGTTGAGACGGATGAAAAACGGTAAGAATGGAGCTGATAATGTTTTTTTTTTTTTTTTTTTTTTTTTTTTTTTTTAGGGAATGGTAAGTGGGGTGTGCCTGCTGAGATAGATGAGAATTGCATTGCGTTAGTGGACATTTGTGCTGGGAGGGGGTTGGTGATAGCCAATACCCTCTTCAGGCATAAAATGATCCACAGGTATACATGGCGAGTGATGAGAAGGGTGGGTGGTGAACTGAATGAAAGGAAGGCAATGACTGATTATGTGTGTGTGGATGAAAGGATGCGAAGATGTGTAATGGATGCAAGAGCTTATAGAGGTTGGGGGAGTGGACTTTCTGACTACTACTTGGTGGTGGCCAGAATTAGGATCCAAGTAAGATGGAGGAATAGAAGAAGGGAAAGACAAGAGGAAGGAGTAGTTGCAAGGAGAGTGGAAAGGTTACAAGAGGATAAGAAAAAGGCAAAGTATAAGAGAGAAGTGGAGGAACGATTGGGCAAATATGAATTGGAGCAGATGGGGGACGTGGAAGGTGTGTGCAGGATATTTACAGAAGAAATATGTGCAGCATGTGATGTGGTGTGTGGGAGGAAGAGAAGATGGAGGGGGGTGCAAGGGTGGTGGACTGAAGAGGTGAGACAGGCTGTGGCACAAAAGAAGGAAGCATACAATGAATGGATGACAAACAGGGGCGTGGAAGAAGTTGAGAGGTGGAAGAGAGAGTTATATATAGAAAGAAAGAGAGAGGTGAAAAGATTAGTAAGAGAGAGTAAGAAGAGAGTGGATGAGGAATTTGGAAGGAATTTGAGTGTAAAGTGGAGGGACTGTAAGAAAATGTTCTGGAAAGAGGTGAAGAGAGTAAGACAGGGTGAAAGTGAAGTTAGCAGGGGAGTGAAAGATAAAAATGGTAGATTACTAGTGGAGAAGGGAGAAAAAGTGAGCAGATGGAGAGCACACTTTAGGGAATTGTTGAACATACAGGATGGAAGTAATGCGAGTATAAGTGGTTGGGGAATGGCTGGGAGAAGGAGGGAGGCGAGAAGACAGGAAGAAATCAGTAGGATAGAAGTTGTGGAAGCAATGAAGAAAGTTAGATCGGGGAAAGCCCCAGGAATTGATGGAGCGTGTGGTGAAATGCTGAAGCATGGGGGAGAGATAGTAGTAGAATGGGTGTGGAAGATGTGCAGATTGGCCTGGGAGGAAGGTAGAGTCCCGGAGGATTGGAAGTCAGGTATAATTATTCCCTTGTACAAAGGAAAAGGGTGTGGTAATCATAGGGACATTTGTCTTCTTAGTATAATAGGAAAAGTGTATGGTAGGATACTTATTGACAGAGTTAGAGAAAGAACAGAGGAATTAGTTGGAGAAGAACAGGGAGGCTTTAGGAAGGGAAGAGGTTGTGTAGATCAGATATTCATTCTTAGATCTTTAGTGGAAAAGTTTCTAGAGAAGGGAAAGAAGTTGTATGAGGCTTTCATGGATTTGGAGAAAGCATATGACAGGGTGGATAGACAAAGATTGTGGAAAGTATTAAGAATATATGGAGTAGATGGGAAGTTTTTGAATGCTGTGAAGAGTATGTATGATGGTGCTAAGGCTGCAGTGCGTGTGGATGGTGAACTAAATGAATTTTTCTCTTTGAAGGTTGGGTTGAAACAGGGATGTGTCATGGCTCCATGGTTGTTCAATCTGTATTTGGATGGGGTAATAAAGGAGGTACAAGGTAGGGTAGTGGATGTTGGAGTGGCCCTGATGAGATAGGATAGTGTTTGGAAACTCCCTGTACTGTTGTTTGCAGATGATACTGTGTTGTTGAGTGAAGACGAAGGGGAGCTGCAAGGCTTGGTGGATGAGTTTGGGAGAGTGTGTAAGAAACGGAATCTAAAGGTGAATGAAGGGAAGAGTAAAGTGATGGTCTTTGAGAGAGGTGAAGTCAGTGAATGTACAGTGAGGCTGGATGGTGAGGAATTGGAAAATGTGAGTACGTTTAAGTACTTGGGTAGTGTGATGAGTAAGGATGGAGGTTTGGAGGGTGAAGTGCTTGAAAGGGTACAGCAGGGAAGAAAGGTTGCTGGTTCTTTGAAAGCAGTGATAAGAAACAGGGAAGTGAGCATGGAAGTGAAAAAGTTACTACATGACAGTATTGTGATACCAACTCTAACGTATGGAAGTGAAGCTTGGACGTTGTTGGAAGGACACAAGTCAAGAGTGAGAGCAGTGGAAATGAGTTATTTAAGAGGAGCCTTTGGAGTCACATGGAGAGACAGGCTGACGAATGAGGATATAAAGGAGCGTTGTGGTGTGGATGTGGATGTGATAGGATGCGTTATGAGGAACACACTGAGGTGGTTTGGCCATGTGGAGAGGATGGAGGGTGAGAGACTGACGAAGAGAGTGTATGTGAGTGAGGTGGAGGGGGGGAGAGGGAGGGAGAGGCCGAGGATGAGATGGAGGGAGGGGTTTGGAGAGGTATATGAGAGAGGGGGGTGTGAGTTGGGAGCAGGGCAGTGAAACGACGCGGGACAGGGCGACGTGGAAGCGATTTGTTTGTGGCCACCCCAAACGGGATTGAGGCGTCTGGCAGTAGATAGATAGACAATTCACTCTGCATTAAATGAGCAAGGCAAATATGTAGGAAATCATTCAGAAGTCAATGGAGCCACACATAATAAAACAAATGTATAATGTCTCTCCTCAGTAAAGAAGAGATTAGTCCTAAAGACCTAACGTCAAGTTAGATATCTCCTAGTAGTAGATAATCTTTTTCGCAAAAATTATAGCATCTCAAACTAGGCATTCTCTAGATACAACCTAGCATTCATCTCAGTTAAAGAGAGACTGTGATAATAGATAATCAAGGACAAAACATTACAAGATACTTACCATAATGTCTTTGAAAGTATATTGATAACCAGGATGTACCAGTAAAGAGACGTGTTAGACAAGGAGACACAATTTCGCCCATGTTATTCGCTGCATGTTACTGAGAGGATGTGGTGATTGGTTCCTTTGGTAAATGAACCAACATAAACAGTGACCAATTCAACAATTTTCGATTTCCTAATGAAACAATTTTCAGTGAATCAGAAGAGAATCTAAAATATGGCATATGGTCTGAGTGGTAGAGTCTGAAATAAGAGTTCAATATGAGTATTACGCAGACGATCTTTATGCTGAAAATAAAAGCTCAATCATTCCCAGTAAATAAAAATGGAATCCAGAACTAAACTGTCATAAAGATTACATATACCTACAGCATGCAGACCAGAGCGCTCCAGCTCATAACTACGAGGTCAAGCTAGGAATAAGAATGGGGTGGAGTGCTTTTGACAATTAAGTAATTACATGAGACATAAGTAATTTCCTTTACATCAGATGAAACGATTATGTAATTGGTAAGCCCTCTCTATTCATCATATAATTATATAGGAACCAGGTATTTACCATTTTTGTAAGTAAACCTATATATAAAGAGACAGAAATGAAAAGGATAATGTTTAAGTGTCACGAAGAAATATATGTGTGTGTCTGAGAGAGAGAGAGAGAGAGAGAGAGAGAGATTGTAAACAGGCGAAAGTACTTACATGATAAGAAAACGTACAATAAATTAATGTTGGCAAGTCACGTCCGCCGTAAAATAACAGTTGGACAACCAGGGTCCCTGAGCTGCAAACCAGACATGGTGTGACAAGAAAATGCAGGTATGTAACAAAAAGTGAGAAGAAATAAGTTGATTTACTGGGACTGGATGGAAGTGGCTACCAGCTACGAAAGAGAGATGGGATTTCCTTCGTCCTGCAATAAATTAATTTAAGATGGTGATGATGATGCTGAAAACATCTTCAACAATATATTATGAAAGGCTTTATTTGAGTGATGTGATTAAACCGAGAAGGGATAAGCAATTGCTAATTTTTCTATAATCATTCTGAAACACAATGTAGATAGAACATTTAGCCTATCCATAACGTTACTTACTACACTCTGTAGAAGGCAACCTCACCACAACTTCGACCCACAGGTGATACATCAACTGGGATCTTCTTTACACAGTTGCTCTTTCAGCTTGAAGAATATAACTGATAACGTCCAAATGGTGGCGTGTGAGAGCTACTAAGTCCTTCACTGGCCTGTGTGTGTGTTTGTGTGTGTGTGTGTGTGTGTGTGTGTGTGTGTGTGTGTGTGTGTGTGTAGATTACACTTCAGGACGGGCTTATTAAATTACCTCAAGACTGGAAGGCATTACAAAACTTGTGTAAGAAGTCAGTGAAGTATTGCCACGCAATACAAAGTCCCCTACCGGATGATCATAATGTACTAATGTGGGTATGACAGCAACACGTATGTACTGTGCACACAAAATGGGTAAGTAAAGATCTTGACCTTGGGAGTAGATGGCTGGTTGTTGATCGCGACACACCCTCGGGAACAATATTGTGTGAAATTATCCGTCCATGTACGTGGAAGTTACAGAGCCGACGCGAAATTGCAAACTGTTTGACAGACGTACTGGCTTACTGATTTACTGACGGAACCGGGCAAAACCTATAGTCCCCTACCGGTTTGACCAGTAGGGGACCAATGATGCTCAGACGACACAGCGACGTGGAATTTAAAGTCTGACCCTGACTCTTGACCTAGACCTCTGAGCGATCAGGATCAAACTCGGATGACATCAACCTGTCCTCGTGTTGGGTATACGTGCCATGTTTGATCCCAAATCAGAGCATGAATTCACTACATGACACCGTGCTCTGAACCTTGACCTTTACTCGTGACACAGACCTGTGATCGAAATGCACCAGAATCGAATCATATGTTTCCAGTTCCCCACACATCGCATTTGCCAGGTTTGATTTATATCTTGTGACGCAGTCATATCCAGTAAGACATTTTGTTAAGATAATGTACAGTCGATCAAAAAAAATTATGGTGCTCATTTAGCGCGAGACAATTTGATACTACAGATGATGACTGTTGATAAAGACTCGATTATTTCACTTTCCGCTGTTAAACTTGCCTTTATAAAAATCCATTTATCACTTGCTTTTGACATTTCTCCTTGTGTATTGTAATTACATCCATATCCAGATGATATTAGATTTATATTTTTAGGACTTTCCAAGCTATACTGGTCATTTCGGGTACCATCACACCCCTCCAGCGCCATTGTTTATTTGAAAGACTGAACATATACATACTAAAAAAAAATGGTTATTACAATAGCTACGAGGTTTTATTATTATTTTCTTTTTGTGTGTGTAGACTCAGTCTCTTGTGTGCGTGTGTGTGGTTATTGCTTTTGTATCTGTATGCGTTCGTGTGAGTGTGTGGGTGTGAGATACGGCTGTTATTAATGCCATCCCACATTTCAAACCTTCCATTTCCACTCTCCCGATTCCCTTTCCTGGATTCCATTATTATTTTCATGCAACTTTGATGAGCTTTATGTTGAGTTTCCGTGGCTGTCATCTTCACAGAGATGAAGTTCCTCCTCAGTTTATTTTCTTCACTTATTTCTTTCCTTTTCCTCTCCGAAATAAATCCATCTCCTCTGTATTTCTGTTTCCATGATCCCTTCTTCTCCATCTATGCATTTGTTTCTTATACTTTTCTTCCTCACCCCTTCCATCACTTCACTATTCCTGCTACCTCTCTCTTTCCTTATTCACTCAACTCCCTCCAAATCCTTACCCTTTCCCCACCCTCATTCCTTTCTCCACCTGCGTGCTCGTTCGTCTTCTTACTCTTTTCTCCTCCTCCCTCCTCCCTCTACCCCTCCATCCCACCAACATCCCATCCCTCTCTCCATACTAAATCATTTTGGGTCGATGGCATACTCCTCTATTCAGTGACTCTTCTGAAGTGCTATATAAAGGCTGAAACAAAGTCATTTCTGAACGTCTCCCCTAATCAAAGCAATTTGCCTGAATATAGCATCAAGATTTATTAATCTTTATTTTCCGTCGAGTAATTTCATTTCTTTGGTCTTCCCACAATGTGTATAAAATTTTTACGTAATTCTGTCCGTATTTTTTATGCCTAAATTTTTTGATGTACTCTCGTATATCCTCCACTCTATTTATGTTACAGTTCATTTATATCATTGTACAGTAGCTAACTTACGACCAATTATGTCACTAATTTAAATGTAGTCTGTATTCTACCTATCTTTTATAAAAATATTTCCACTTCTGTTTCTATCCGAATAGGTTGACATTTTTTTTTCTTACCTCCAAACAACCATTTGCAACGGTGATGGTAAACTTCACCGACAACCATTCTACCGATATTAACATATCCACGATTGATTGTGTTCTGTTTACTATTAAGCAGAAGTTAAGAATCAGAGAAAGTTTCAGTCGTTTGGTAACTGCATTTTTTAACTATCATCCCATCCACACATGCTTCCAATACCAAAAAGTACAGAAAATTCAAGAGTATTGGTAGTGAAGGTGTGACTGTTAGCTGATTTGCTATGACAAAGACTTTAATCTTAAATTTTGGTCACTGAACTGACTCCTTTGCTTAGCTTAGAGCGCCTCGTAATGGTAATGAATTAAGTGTGGGTTGTATCTAACCCGTCCAGTTTTGAAAGTCTCCTCTTCTGATGAACAAAGTTAGGTAAGTGAATGAATAGGATAACACAAAAAGACAGTCACACTGAATCGGCTAACGATTACTATCTGTAAAAAAGGTTGGAGATAAATATAAAAATTCGTGGAACATGAGAAGTGCCAAATCCAACTGATAAAACTGTGCTTAAACGGAACATTCAAAGGGAAATACTGATCATGGATGAAAGTAATGAAAAAGTACATGTCAGTCTGAGAGTAGGGCGTACAAAGCCAAGAAGACGATGGCATTACATGTTATGGTACTGTGTGAGAAAAAGAGGTGCGGAAGTTACAGTGCAAAGAGAGGGATGAGGGAAAGACAGGAATGGAAAAGTAGAACAGTTATGCCAACATAAAGAACTTGTGATTAATGTGAAGATACAGCACAACAGTTTTAGCTAGATCTGCAGCCTCTCCAGGTGTGATGCAGATGGAAATATATCTACGGTATGTAGATGCACATGACAAGGGTTGCAACTCTGGTTTATCTTTGCAGGCGACAGAATAGTTCTGTACTCTAAAAGCATTGCTAAATGGTTAACCTTTACAGACGAATAGTGGTTTTATTATAATATTCCTGCAGCTGACAGGCGTTTTTATTCACTGAAGAATAAACCATTGTAGTGAAGGAGCTAATGGATATTCATTCACGCTCCTTCATAGCTCGGTAAATAAATAAAACTGTTTGAGCCCAACGAGACAGAAAAAAAAAATCTTGGTGAGGAGGTTTCTCTAAAAAATGGCGATTTTTTTTTTTCCTGATTATAATCCTGTAATTTCGAGAATCTTATTAAACTCTGGTTTGGCTTTTCAAGCAGTAATGATCAGAAATAGGTTTTATTAACACCTTGACTATAAGGCAGTTTTCCTAAACTGAATGTGAAAGTCTGACGTTTGAAAAAAAAAAAAAAAAAAATCATGTAACGAAACTTTGGCAATACTGGCTTCTTTCTAAATTGGTCTGGTGGTAGCACAAGAAAACTTTATGTCATCAGAAAATGAGTTTTACCAGAACAATATGACCTTCACAATAAAGGGATAAATCGTTTAAAAAACTGGAAAGGTGAACGTTGCCTCCCAGATCGATGAGACTGACCGGCTGTGTCTAGTACTCGAGTGGATGTTGTGGTATGGATAACTGCCGGAATACTAGATGATTACCGTCCTACTGTACTGCACCGCTAAAACTGCACCATTTATGTATCTCTACTTATTTTGATACATTCTTTTCCTCTGCCTGTGTCTCTGACTATGTAAGTGTCTGTCTTCCTCTCTGCCTGCATTTCTCTATTCTCTCTCTCTCTCTCTCTCTCTCTCTCTCTCTCTCTTCTCTCTCTCCACACACACACACACACACACACACACACACACATACACACCCATACCAATAATTATAATCTGCTTATTACCATGCCTCATACTGTGGGCTCACCTTACATTTTAACTTCTTCTTGCAAAGAGCGAGTTCGTTCACAGTGACTGTGTGATAAAGGCTAAATTTCCCTCACTCACGCCACACACACACACACACACACACACACACACACACACACACACACACACACACACACACATTTTGGATATGGTTCCCCTAGACTACATAACTTCGTTTAGAGCCACCATAGATATGAAGATAAAAAGGTCATGGAAGGAAAAAAAAAAAACAATATAAAACAATATATATATCAAAATCCTGAACGGTGCTTAGGGAAGAATGGATCTTTGTACGAGTATATGAGTGCGTGTCAGTCCATACGAGGCACTGCCCATGACTAGGGCTTCTTACCAGAGAGAGCGTGATGGACAAAATCAATCGACACCCATGCTTCCCAAGAATGAATATGGAAATGGTGCTTGTAGTGAGTAAGGAGCATGTGAAAGTGGGAATATTTTACTGGACGTATGTATGTGTGTGTCAGAGTCAGTGTACATCTCTCTCTCTCTCTCTCTCTCTCTCTCTCTCTCTCTCTCTTTCTCTCTCTCTCTCTGCTTTGGCATTTTCTTTATTTTTCAAATTTATTTACTCTTTCTGCTATTTAGTCTCTTTCTCCTTATTTACTTCCTATTAATTTTCTTAATCTATAATTCTTTTTCACTTTCTTTCGTCTATCAATTCACTCCATCAACATTTTCTCTGTCTACCCTCCTCTCAGCTTATTCCATCCATTCTTCCTGTTACTTTTATTACTTTTCTTTTTACTTCGGAGGTTCTACATTGACACATCCAATGGTTCTCTCTAACTCAGGAAACCACTTGCAACGCCGGATGGCAACCATATAATCAAATCATGTGGTGATGTGGAGCCTACCCTAGTGCCCTTGTTAACTGGGTGGAGAAACACAAATGAGGTGTCCATCCGGAACCAAACCTGCACATACTGTACTTCGCCTCATCTGCCGCAAGGGAACATCAGTTTTCTACACGGGATGACCCTGAAGGAACGGTTGTTTGCCAGACAGGTCGGGGTTATTAAACAGCAACTCCCTCACCCCCCCTCCTTTTCAGATTTTCTCAATGCACATGATAAGCCTTCCTCTTATCTATTATCTTATTTCTTACGCCTTGTTTATCTCTCCTTACTTTCACCTATTATTTCCTTATTATCGACCTCTTCAGTGTATTCTCCTTTTTATTTTCAGTTTTGATGTAACTTACCACAGAATTTCCACACATCGAATTCTTCTCCTCTCATTATCTGATTTTGACATCGTCCACTCTCCATTACACACCCTCCCCCTCCTCTCCCGTCCTCATCCCGTCCAACTCTGATTCCACTTGTTATTATCATCATCAGCAGCAGCAGCAACAGCAGCATAAACACCCCGAGTCAGTTTACTGCAGGACAAAGCCTTTGTCTGCGGTGGACTGAATCAGACTGTTGCTGGTGGGGATGAGGATGATAATGGTAATTAATGGTAGTGAAACAACAGGACATGGGAAGGTAAGGGAAGCAAATGAGAAAGAGGGAGATGGGGAGGAAATCGGATAGGCGATAATGGGTTGGAGATGATGAGTGGATGAGGTAATCAGAGGAAAATGATACGAGGGGAATATATACTATTTTCCTCCTTCCCCCCTCCTTAAATTCCCTTCCCTAGTCGACTTTTCTACTCTCCCATTCCTCCCATTTCTCACTTCCTCCTCCTTTTACCTTTCTCACTCACCTCCCCCCCATCACCTGCCCTTCTCCCTTCCACTTCTTTTCTTCCCTTCACCTCCCCTGCTCTGCCCATTCTACCTCTCTAATCTACTCTGGTATCATCATCCTCTCCCCGCCTTTACTTTCCCCTCCCGCTTATCCCATCCCAATTCTCTCTTTCTCATTTACTCCCCGATCTAGTTGCTCTTCCCTATTCCCCTTCTCTCCCCACCCTATGCTGACCTTCCCCTTATCAACTTTTATATCCTTTTCTCACTTAATCACCCCACCTCACCTCTGCCCTCCAACCTTCTCTCAACTTCACCCACACTCTCGTCCCCCCCTCCCTCCCCCACCATTCCCTCCATATTTCTCTTCCAATATTGCTGCTCCTTCACCCTCTCCTCCTATCCTCCTTGTTCCACTGGATTTCGACCTCAAGGTCGTTACCAAGTGGGGCTGATAAGCAATATTGGATGGGTCGGAAAATCCTCAAAATATGAAAATATAATACGTGTTCAATTCCCGAATCTGAGATGTTGTCAGCTTATACTTTATGTCTGTTAAAATCCAACGTTTGTTGGACGCTCAGCTACATAATACACAGCCAACGAACATGCAGAGTGATCTAAAGGTTCTATTAAAAACTCTTGATAACCTGGTGAATTTTATTATTCTCATGCAGCTGTTAAGAGTTAAGTAAATTACCAACTTTGATTCATATGTTTCAGCTGACAGCCAGAACACCATAGGAGCCATTTTGCGTGCAGTGGTAGGAATTATACTCCTTTTGTTTATCGTCTCATGGCAAGCAATTGTATTTCTACCTGTACTTTACAATGAGGGTGTTGTGTACAGTAATCTGCAGTCCTTCCCTTTTTAGCGAAAATGAAAACGCTGTGTGGTGTCACACGAAATAGTGTGCAATTACCTTGAAAACAATTTTGTTTTCCAGAACAGGTAAATAAGGACGCTTAGTCAAGGACTTGTTTTGTAATTTCAAATGTTTTTCAAGCACATTATTAGCTGTCACCAGTGGCATATTCCTTATCAGACAGAAACGGTCGTCTAAAATTTTTGTAAAGCACAATGCAAAAATAGGCAAGTAAATAACCATGGATGTCCTTTTTCCTTTTACAGACTAATCTCAGTATAAAATGACCAGCGGGGTCGCGGTTATGGCTTAAGGTGGATGATTGTGGTGGCAAGGAATAAAGTTGGGGATCATCTGCTCTCTGTTCTGTACCCTTCCCAACTTCCCTGTCTCGACTACTTCCTTCACTCACCTTCCATCACTTCCCCTCCTCGTCCCCCGCCTTTCCTCTCATCTACTCCCCCCTCCCTTCCCTCCCTTTCTCTCTCATGGCTATATCCCTGTAATGATGTCACACACTCTGCGTATCGCGGAATTAGATATTGGCAGATTTCAGTTATTATATCGCGAAGCAGTTTCTGTCTACTTCTGCTTGTTAATGATGCTGACCAAATAAGGTAAAGTAATGGAAAAGTTGGCCTGCGAATCCAATCTATTTTTTCTTTATTACACTGTAACAGGAAGCAAAAATTGAATGCCGGTGTTTCACATGTTCATTGGCCTACCTCAGTGGGTATACAGCATCATAATACGAGCTTCATGCCCTAACTTTACCCACTGGACACTCTCGAAATTAGATTGTAATTGTGAAACCCAGAATATTAATCACGCAGAATAGTTTTCATCATTCATTTTTGTAATACTGCTGGCATTTTTTTCAAGTATTTTATACCTGACTGTGGCTGTGCGGATGTGCTTTCACGAGTACAACGCGGTAGTCTTTCTTCAACAGGAGGTTCAAACTAGTCTTTGTGTTAGTTTACGGTAATCAGCCTGGTAGTGTGGTTGTGACTGATTCTTGTGACTGCCAGTTGATTTTACTCAGTTTAGAAGAGATGTCTCGAGTGAAGGACTTAACCACGAAGAAAACTGTAATCTTAGTGCACATCTATAATCCTACGTACCAACTTGTTTTTCTTCGAGTTTATTAATGCCGTTTTCACGTTGGACTAGCTTAAAGTAATTCTTACGGTAATTACACACACGCATACATTAATAAATACACACACACACACGCACACACACACACAGGTTGTCCCAGGACCTGTACTAAACTTCTAAAGGTTTATCTTAGATAAATTTTGAGTAAAAAAACATATACCAACATGTATTTTCTTCTAAATCGTTACTGATTAATACTGATGAATATACAAGCAAACCTGGCCACCCTCATAAATAACCCATAAGGTGACACTAACTGTAATGCCGTAATGATTGGGACACAGACCCACATTGATACAATATTTCTTACTTAAAATTAGCTCATAAATCACCTGAAGTTAACACATCAAGTCCTGGGACATCATGTACAAATATATCGTGGGACACCATGTACAAATACATTCTGGGACACCTGTACAAATATATCCTGGGACACCATGTACAAATATATCCTGGGATACCATGTACAAATATATCCTGGGACACCGTGTACAAATATATCCTGGGACACCATGTACAAATATATCCTGGGACAAAATTTACACATATATCCTGGGACAGCATGTACAAATATATCCTGGGACAGCATGTACATATATATCCTGGGACATGTACACTTATATCCCGGGACAACATGTACAGATATATCCTGGGACAGCATGTACAGATATATCCTGGGACACCATGTGCAAATATATCCTGGGACAACACGTACAAATATATCCTGGGACAACACGTACAAATATATCCTGGGTCACTATGTACTGATAAGTCCTGGGACACCATATACAGATATATATAGACTTGGTCACCAAGTCCATCAGTAAACGGAGGGAAAAACTGCAGATTATGAACATCAAAGTCCAGAAGAGAGATTTTTGAGAGAAAAGAAATGAAAATATATGCTTTTACATTAGCACTGTGATAGAGAAAAATGGATTTTCTATAGACTGAGAGATACGTAAGCAACATTAAAAACATTTAAATTTCGACAACTTCGAACCTACAGTGTATAACTAAAGTATATTCAAGTAACTTTAGGAAACATGAAAATTAGTAAGGTTATTATGCACAAACATACAACCACATTCAGTTTGGAAACTGAGAGAGAGAAAGCAAGATGCACAAAGAGATTTCTCTTGATGGTCTTAGACGGCTGGGACTGACTGAAGAAATTAATGTGAGACTGTATGGGATACGTGGTGATCCACATAAAGTTGATAAAGGTAAAGGCCATAAATGTCATGGAAATTCGTGGAAACTGAATTAGATAATGGTTCAAGGAAAGTCACATGATTGTCATCGGTAAAAAGAAACGTTGATTAAGACAATGTGTGATCCAGTCCGTTAGGGACTCTCAGCTCTTAATTTTTTACTCTATTATATACCAACGAACGAGCAATATGTTCATAGTATTATGAGGTTCGATAAAAATGGTAAGGGCTGTTTTCAATATTACTGCAACAATAATGAAAGATCAGCAAAAGACGACTGCCAGAGTTAAGGTTCAGATGACTGGTTGTCTTAACTCCTCTTGTCGTTGGGAAAGGAACTACTGTAGGACGGATACTGAGGGAATAAGAAAGCAGTCCGTATTTATCTGTATCCTAGTGTAAGGTGGTCCCCCCATCTGGAAGCAGATGCGACACAAACAGGAAGGCACAGCACGATAAATATATATATATGCACGGCACTAACGGGTAAGGTTGAAATATACTGAAGCGTAGGTTTTGCATCTTGCTTATATGGATCCATCGGTGCCATCTCCTCCCACCAAAGCTCTCAAGGTAGTATACGGTGGATATGGAGGTTGCCATAATAGTCATTTTCATCTAGTATAATCAGCAGCAGTATCTCACTAAATATGGGTTAGATAGGCCTCAGATCCAGGAAAAAGAACACATAATAGTAAAACTATTAACTAAAGAGAAATTTCACATTTGACAATAAATTCCTCTTCTGGGGTCACGAAGAAGGTCTATGTCGGACGAAAACGTTGTATTTTAATGATAAGTATTTTACTACATGAGAGCATAATTCTTCCCCTAGATTAATAATATTCATGGTACTGTGAAATTAAAAGTCGTATGCTTAAACTTTAGATCTCAAAGTGGAATGCCAACCCTTGATTATTAAAGGTCATTTACGGAACGCCTATAGCTATTAAATATGGTCTGCCTGCATCCAGTACTACAGAATGCAGTCACCAACCATTCAGGGAAGGCAGGTAGAATATCTCCTCGTCACGTACTTCAAAAATCATCATAAAAAATCGGGATCAGCATCCCATCTTGCAATTTCACGTTTAAGCATACAAGCCTTAGACACAAAAGTTAAGGTTGAATGCTCAGACCATATATTGGAACAGCATTGCCAGATTACAAGCACATAATTATCATACAACAACAAGAACAGCAAAAACAAATGGATTTGACACCAAAATAATCGTACACACACACACACACACACACACACACACACACACACACACTATTATATATATATATATATATATATATATATATATATATATATATATATATATATATATATATAGATAGATAGATAGATAGATATAGATATAGATATATAGATATATATGTACACCAGTAGGGGTACCCTGCATCGCTGGGCTAAGAAGGTGAACACTCTAATCCTACAGTATTTGTTCTAGTTTAATCTTTCTTTCTACTCCAGAAAACCATGTACCTCTTATACTTTTGAAGGAGGTCCAGGAACTATGTATTTCAGCTTTTGCAGACTAATGCACAGTACCTGTGCGCACTAGTTTACTATTACCGGTGACATCAACTTACCTCTGACCGGTGACCTCAAATGACTTCGGAGGTCAACCTCACATAGCCTACATCCGAACCGTCATGTGAGTCTCCATGCCAAAAATTGGGCTGCTGGGTCCGGTCATTCAAGCGTGTACTATCGGTGACCTCAAATGACATCCGGCGGGAAGCAAGCAGTGAGCGTAAACACAGCTGTTCGGCGCTGCGCACCAATTTCCGAGTACGGTTGAAAAAAGATATCGTATTTTTAAAAATGTTTTTTGGCCATTTTTGTGTTCCAAAGGCCCGGGCCCAAAATGTCCGGTAAGTTGGGAGTCCGGATAGTGGGCACCCAGATAGTACAGGGATTACTTTCTATGTCCCCTGGGGGTAGGGGGGATTCAAGAATACTCCCCCAATATCCCTGCTTGTCGTATGAGGCAACTAAAAGGGTTGGTGGTGGGTTAGTGCCCCACCCTGTAAAAAGAACTAACTAAACAAGCGAATAAAGCATCTTGGACCATGATGGACCATACGATGATGACTAAGGAACAGGCAAAGACTTTCCACGGGTTGGGATATGGAATGTGAGAGGAGTGAATGATGAAGTGAGAGAGAGAGATTGTTCAGGTGCTTGAGGATGCAAGAATGGATGTATGTGGATTGACTGAAACTAAATGCAGAGGTTAAAGGGTGAGAGAATGGGAATTCGGTTTAGGAATATGTGCAGGAGTTAATGAGAATGAGAGGGCAAGAGAGGGAGCATGTTTGATGATAAGCAAAAAGTGGAAGAAGAATATAAGAGAGTATGGAACAGTGGGTGCAAAGATTGTATGGGTGAGGATGAAAGTACATATACAACCTTGGGCGGTTGTATGTACAGCTTCAGCCAAGTGTAAGTATCCACCCTCTCCCAGCTAAACCATACATGTGGCACCGTCGCAACTACGGATTTGACAGGTGAAGCAGGGCAAGACTCATCAATCAGAGTCGAATCAGTTACTTGAGCTAGCGAGATGGTAATAAAAGGCAGTGTTCCTCATTTTGACAGAGATGGGCATAGAACATTATTGTTATATAATACTCATAATTATATTGTCACCTATACTATTCATGTGGTATCTTTATGTGCCATATAATGCTCATGCCATTTTTGTAGCAGATGGAATCATGTAATATCTATCATTTTCAGGCGTACCATTAACAATATCTTGTCTCTAGGTTCCCATTTTGCAGAACCTCGAAGAAAGTCGTTCAAAGCGATAAAACACACACACACACACACACACACACACACACACACACACACACACACACACACACACACACACACACACACACACACACACACACATGCTCTTGCTGATCCGACTCAGGTTGATGAGTCTTGCCCTGCTTCACCTCTCGTATCCACGAGTGCGACGGTGCCAAATGTCCGGTTTGGCAGGGAGAGGGTGGATACTTACACTTCGCCGAAGCTTTACGTATGCACCGACAGAGGACCCAGTGGTAAGAATGAAAGATGAATTTGGGCAAGTGTAGAAGCATGTATGGACAAGTTTGAGAGGAGTGAGAGAGTGTTTTTGATTGGAGACATGAATGGCAAAGTTGGGAATGTACGAGTGGATGGAGTGGTTGGTCATTGAGGTGTGCCAGCTGAAGTAGATGGGAATGGTAGTGCCTTGATGGACATCTGTGCTGATAAGGGGTTGGCAATAGCCAACACCTTCTTTCGGCATAAGATGATCCACAGGTATACATGGAGAGTAATGAGGAGGATGGACAGTTAACTTGCTGAAAGAAAGGCAATGATAGATTACATGTATGTGGATGAGCGAATGAGAAGACAAGTGATGGATGCAAGAGTGTCGAGAGGGTGGGGGAATGGAATCTCGAAACATCACTTAGTGATGGCCAAGGTAAGGCTGCAAAGAAAATGGGTAAAGAGAGGAAGGGGAAAACAAGAGGAAACAGCCCCTGTGAGAAGAGTGGAGAAGTTGCAAGATAGTGAGAAAATGGCAGAACATAATAGCATAGTGGAAGAAATATTGGGAAGGTATGAGTTAGAGCAGATGGAAGGGGTGGAAGATGTATGTAAGATATTCACGGAAGAGATAGGCCCAGCGTGTGAGGTGGTTCGTGGACTGAGAAGGAGATGCAGGGATGTGCAAAGGACAGCATGGTGGAATGATGAGGTGAAACGTGCTATGGAACAAAAGATGAAGGCATATAGTGAATGGCTAATGCGTAGAGGTAGGGGAGAGGATGAGAGAGAGAAGAGAGGTATATGTGAGCAGGAGAAGGGAGGTGAAGAGATTGGTGAAGGAGAGTAAGAAGAGAGTGGATGAAGAGTTTGGGAGGAACTTGAGTGTAAAATGGAGGAAGAGTAAGAAATTGTTTTGGAAGGAGGTAAAGAAAGTAAGACAGCGAGAAAGGGGAAATAGTAGAAGAGTGAAAGATGGGAATAATAGATTGTTGGTGGAGAAGAGAGAGAAATTAAGGAGATGGAAGGAGCACTTTGAGGATTTGTTGAATGTTGAGAATGAGAGCAGTGCGAGTATAAGTGGTTGGGGAATGGCTGGGAGAAGAAGAGATGAGAGGAGGGAGGAAGAGATCAGTAGGACGGAAGTAGTGGAAGCAATGAAGATCAAGATGGAAAAGGCCCCAGGAATTGATGGAGTGTGTGGTGAAATGCTGAAATATGGGGGTGAGATTGTTGTGAAGTGGATATGGAAGTTGTGTAGATTGGCTTGGGAAGAGAGAAGGGTTCCAGAGGTCTGGAAATCAGGTATAACTGTTCCTTTATACAAAGGAAAAGGGAAGAGAGAAGTATGTGGTAACCATAGGGGTATCTGCCTGTTCAGTGTGACTGGAAAAATATATTGTAGAATACTCATTGATAGGGTTAGGCATATAACAGAGGAGCTGGTTGGAGAAGAACAACGGGGATTTAGGAAGGGGAAAGGGTGTGTATATCAGATATTTGTTCTAAGATGTTTAGTGGAGAAGTATCTAGAGAAGGGAAAGAAAGTGTATGCTGCCTTCCTGGACTTGGAGAAAGCTTATGATAGACTAGTTAGGCAAGGTATGTGGAAGGTATTAAGAATATATGGAGTGGAGGGGATATTGTTGAGTGCTGTGAAGAGTATGTACGAAGGAGCTTGGGCTACAGTGCGAGTGGATGGTGAGCAGAGAGAGTTCTTTGATCTAAATATGAGACTGAAACAGGGATGTGTGATGTCTCCATGGCTGTTTAATATATACATGGATGGGGTTGTAAAGGAGGTGCAAGGTAGGGCAGTGGATGTGGGGATGGCTCTGATGAATGAGGGTGAGATGTTGAAGATTCCGGTGTTGCTGTTTGCTGATGATACAGTATTGTTGAGTGAAGATGAATGGGAGTTGCAAGGTTTGGTGAATGATTTTGGGACAGTATGTAGGAAGATGAATCTGAAAGTGAATGTAAACAAGAGTAAAGTTAAGGTGTTTGAGAGGAATGAAGTCACAGAATGCACAGTGAAGTTAGATGGTGAGGATATGGAGAATGTGAGTCCATTCAAGTACTTGGGTAGTGTGATGAGTAAGGATGGAACTTTTGGAGATGAAGTGCTTGAAAGGGTACAGCAGGGAAGGAAGGTTGTTGGTTCACAAAAAGCAGTTATGAGAAATAGGGAGGTGAGGTGAGTATGGAAGTTAAGAAGTCACTGCATGATAGTGTTGTGATCCCTACCCTGACGTATGGAAGCGAGGCATAGACCTTGCTAGAGGGGAACAAGTCAAGACTGAGAGCAGTGGAAATGAGTTACTTGAGAGGAGCATGTGGAGTGACATGAAGGGACAGGTTGACGAGTGAAATGAAGGAACGTTGTGGGGTGGTTGTGGATGTGAGATAATTAGGAGAAATACACTGAGGTGGTTTGGGCATGTGGAGAGAATGGAGAACAAAAGACTGACTAAGAGGGTCTATGTGGGTGAAGTGGAGGGAGGGAGAGGGAGGGGTAGACCGAGGATGAGGTGGAGAGATGGAGTTGAGAGGTATATGAGGGAGGGGGGAGTGAGTTGAGGTGAGGGCAGTCAAATGGTGGGTGACAGAGCGACTTGGAGGCGTTTTGTCTGCGGCCACCCTTTGCAGGTTTAGGGCGTCGGACTATATAGATAAATAGATATATTATAAAGAGTGAAATGGCTGGGGTCAGGGCGACGTGGAAGAGATTTGTTTGTGGTCACCCCTTACTGGATTATGGCGTCTGGCAAGATAGATAGATAGAGAGAGAGAGAGAGAGAGAGAGAGAGAGAGAGAGAGACATAAACATATATTTATTAGGCTCAGACTTAATACAAAGTATGGAGCACACCTCCCGATTTTAGTACACAGTATAGTGTATCTTAGGGTTATCAATACAAATTACCTAAAAATATTAAGTACAGACTTGACGAATAATGCTACTTTGCACTGTATGACATAGCTCTTTGAAATAATTGTGCTAACTTTCATCTTCTGGGATTATTTCTGTAATACATTGGTATATACCTAAGCCTTAATGCTGTGATGTCTTCATTAGTCATTCTATCTATCTATCTATTGCCAGACGCCTCAATCCCGTTTGGGGTGGCCACAAACAAATCGCCTCCACGTCGTCCTGTCCCCCGCCATTTCACTGTCCTGTTCCCAACTCACACCCCACTCTCTCATATACCTCTCCACCCCATCCCTCCATTTCATCCTCGGCCTCCCCCTCCCTCTTCCCCCCTCCACTTCACTCACATACACTCTCTTCGTCAGTATTTCACCCTCCATCCTCTCCACATGGCCAAACCACCTCAGTGTTCTCCTCATAACACTTCCTATCACATCGACATCCACACCACAACGCTCCTTTATATTAGTACACTTAACTAATACATGATACTCGTCTCCAAGGATATTATCATTACATTTATTGCAGAACCTTTCTTCCCTAGGAATTCTGTTGAACCTACATGTTACAATGGGTAATCTGTGATTATTAGTTCTGAATTTACATAGGCTAATCCTGTGCAATTTTGGTAATTTTACTAGATAACTTTCGAAGACAAATCTATCTTTATGAGAAACATACATGCTACATGATGATTTACTATTCAATACTGACTGCCATTCAGTGATCCACTGGTCCTTAACCTTTCTCTCAAAAGCAAGTTTCAACCATAAACGATTATTAACTTCTTGGCCCAGCCATATGCCTGACATACCTGAATTATTCAACAAAGTTTTTATATAGTTCAACCATTGTGATTTGAAACTGTTTTCATTATACAGTTTGTAAAGACACTGATACATTACAAAACAAAGTTTATCTTGCTTTCCAGTAATTATTCTTGACCAATAATTCAACATTGTACTTTTAACATGCGTACTGATAGGATATTTACCCAACTCCGCATTAATTATGGCATTGCATGTGGTTTTACGAATATTAAGTATATGTTTCAGGAATGTAACATATACTTTCTCTATATCCTTAATACATCTGTATCCCCAAACCTCACAGCCATACGCAACGATCGGTAATACCATCGAATCAACTCTAGTTGCAAGTCAATAGGCAAATCAGATTTACGACACTTTGCAATCAAACTGTACATTGCTCTCCTACCCTGCTGCACCAGTTGTTCCTGGCATGTTTTAAAACTTCCATTATAATTCATGATAACATCCAAATATTTATATTCCTCAACAATTTCAATCTTTTCTCCTTTAAATTGAAGTTATAATCCTCTGCTCCACATTTTGTCTTGATAAATATAGTAATCTTTGTCTTTTTTACAATTGATATCTAACTTCCATGTGTCACAATACATTTCCATAGCTTTAAGTGCATTGCAAATATCTACTTCACTCTCAGCTAATATAATAGTATCATCTGCATACATCAAGACGAGAACTTTAAGCATATTATCCACCCATTCGTCATCAATATTAATGTAATTACAGCTATGTTCTAACAGGTATTCTTCAATATCATTCACATACAAAGAGAAAAGAGGTGGTGACAGATTTTCTCCCTGTCTGACACCAGTATAACTTACAAAATAGTCAGAGACCTCTTGATTAACTGAAACACAAGATTTTATATTGCTGTACATATTCCTTATTTATTTACATCCGAAACAGACTTAAAATTAGCATTTTCGAGTACCTGAGCCACAAAATCATGGTTTATACTGTTAACATATTCAGTAGCTCTACGTTTATCCCACTTTCCTGGTTTATTGTTTCCCTGAGAGAGAGAGAGAGAGAGAGAGAGAGAGAGAGAGAGAGAGAGAGAGAGAGAGAGAGAGATGGTCCTATAATAATGGTAGTATATCCATTATTAACGAACTGACTGAACTGACTCCCTGACTTTAGAATTTAAGAAGATATCCCCGAGAAATGAAACTGTCCTTTTGCCAGAGCACTGCTGGGTGGACACCATTTGGAGCACCTGCAATTAACTGATCATGTGATGATAATTTAATCAGTAACTAAGCTTGTATTCTTATTATAATTTAACTCCAAGATGTATTTTCCATTTAGGACCACAATTAGAAAAGAATTTAAAAACAAATATCACACACTTGATATCTTAGAAATCATCGTTAGGGAATTTGCAACCTTCTCAAAGGAAACGTTGGACCCACTGGTTCAGTTATGCTTCAGTGTTAAAAACGACCATTTCACTGGTGGACGAAACTGCGCAGATATTGTAATGAATTCACGTAGGTAAATGAATTTACTGCACCAGTTCGTTAATGACAAAAATATTGGCATTATTCTGGGGCATTAGAGTACTGGACCACCGTCTTGTACCTGAGGCAAGTGTATGACGACAACCACATTTAAAGATTATTTTCCCCTCTACACTCGACCGTACAACTCACCTGAACGAAATCAAGACCTATAAAGCTAAAACCTATTTTCATTATCCTAGTATACTATCAACGCTTAAGTTTTGTTATGGCTGGTGCTTTTGTCTTTTTTATTTATTTATTTAACTTTGTTCCTGAAGAACACGTCAAGCTCGGAAGAAAGTAAAAAAAAAAGGATAATCTGGGACCATTATGCTGGAATGTAAGCGATTAACTAATTCATTACGATGATGTCTTTGCACCCACGCTCGTGGAGCGTGTGATGCTTGCTTGCTAAGTCTACTAATACCAAGTCGGTTCACTATTCCAGCAGGGCGCAGGGAGGCGTGGCTTGTGTGTGACGTCATTGGCTTAAATAAGGCAAAGTGTATAAAAGGGCAGACTCAAATTAAACGTTTATACTAAGGGAAAACGAAGAAGGGGAAGAAATGCAGACTCGTTTAACCTTATGATAAAGCAGCAGGTTCCCTCACACCCCTACACCTTCCCTCACACATTTCAGTCCCTTCCCTCACTTCTATCTGTCTATCTATCTATATACCTAGGCTGCTTCCCCCAAGGAAAGGGGACTGAAAATGTGTCATGATATGGTGAGTGGAGCAAGCATACACTCACCACCATGGTCAGGAGTCAACTGAACTAACTGGGGTTTCGTAATTCGTTCGTGCCAGCCAGTCGACGTCACTCTGATGCTCCGCCCCCTGCGCCAACTTGGACGAGTTTTAGAAGCAAGTGATCCGACTTGGTATTAACAGACTTCGGCTTGCTTGAACGCGCGTGCGTGCATGCGTGCTTGCGTGCGTGTGTGTGTGTGTGTGTGTGTGTGTGTGTGTGTGTGTGTGGACAAAACAACTCTGTTTTTAAACACAGGCAATGTTCACTGTTGCAACCTTACATCTGACCGAGCATATACCCTCCCAACTCTCTGCACACCTAACCAAGCACATTACGACCCCCCCCCCCCTTTATAACACTGACACATTAAAATTTTTAAATTTCTGTAGTTTATCCGTGGTAAAAATGGAGTTATGAGCGGATTTGATGAAATTAAGACCAGTGCTTTTTTTCATTTAGTCAGCCATTTTTTTATGATTACATAATAGGTACAGTCATGACACTTCATTCATATTAGATATTCATATAATAATTTACCATGTACTATTTCTGCCTCCTAGGTGTAATAGTTGCAAAGTTTTAACATAGAAGTACATTAAAATAATTAGCTTTATGTATTTTTGCAATTTCATAACATTATATAATCTCATGGCATTCTACCTACCAAAAACCATCAGGAGGCATATTAACACATATTTCAGGAGGGTTTGAAGCCTGTACCTATATTAGTTTCTGAGCCGTTGCCAGAAACGAAAAAATATTTTTTCTTTTACTTTTCCATTATTAAAAAAAAAAAAAGAATACAAGACACAGCATTCTGCCTATCTAAAGGCACCAGTTCACCATAAGACACATAACTATGTGAAATTTCATGAGTCTATAGTGAATACTTTCTGAGCTCTGGCCCGTAAATGAAATATCTACACCTGGCCAGACGCCCTGCTGCCCAACTCTATGGACGGACACCTATTGGTCCCAGTGATAAAAGCATCCCCGTCTGACTTTGTCAGGTGGAGGATTAGAAACTATCTAATAAGTCAATACCAAACATAACCTTGGCCCTTCAGATTCCTTGCACAAGTCACATTGAAGACCGAGATTTTTTATTACGTTTTCATTACTCAAAAAAAAAAAAAAAAAAAAATACTTAAGACGCAGCATTCTACCTATCAAAAGGCGCTGGTTTACTATCGGACACATAACTATGTGAAATTTTATGACTCTATAGTAAATACTTTCTGCGTTCCTGCCCGGAAACGAAATCTTTACATCCAGCCAGCCGCCCTATCGCCAGGCTAGCTGCCTTGTCGCCCTGCTACCCACCTGTACAGACGGACATCTATTGATCCCAGTTATAACAACACCCTCCTTTGACTAAGGTGAAGGGTAAAAAAGTAGAAGACTTAAGGAATAGCCCATGAGTAAACCTGTTGTATTTGAAAACAACAGGTCAAAGGTCATGGTCACACAATGGCCTAGTATTATCACTTTTGCCAATTTTTATCCAGTTTCGACCAAACTTGGAGGAGATGTTGAAGGTATTGCTAGAATGAAACGAATTAATTTTGAGAGCAATTAGTCAAAGGTCCAGGTCAAAGTGCTAGGTCTAAGTTCGACTCGTGTGTGTGTGTGTGTGTGTGTGTGTGTGTGTGTGTGTGTGTGTGTGTGTGTGTGTGTGTGTGTGTGTGTGTGAACAAAAGACTTGCTAGATAGGATGAGGGTCAGCCAGGAAGTGCACCAATGATTTTTTCGAACAACAGGTCAAAAGTCAAGGTCATTGCAAATTCAGCTCAACCACATTTTATCCAATGTAGACTTAACTTTCCGGATGAGTTGAATATAAGTCTAAAATATGCGGACACAATTTTGAGAACAATCAGTCAGTGGTCAATGTCATATGGAAAGGTTAAAGGCCCAGGTCACAAACCAAGGCCAACTCCAACAGTTTTGATCTGATTTGAACCACGCATAATGGCAGTGTTACGAGTTAGACAAGAACGAAGGAATTCAGATTTGAGTAGAATCAAAGGTAAAGGTCAAGTTCACAGAATAAGGTTACTTTCGACCAGTGTGTCGGTGTGCAAACAAAATCAATAGTTTTGGTCTTATCTGAATCACATATAGTGAATAAGTGTCATGCTGCAAGTCAATGGTCAAGGTCACATGGTAAGGTCTGCTTAAATAGCTTTTATACGCTGTATGCTAAATTTGTGGCATCTTTCAGGTTAAAACAAGGGATGAGTCGATTTTTAGAACACTCAACCAAATATCAGGGTTACAGGGAAAGGTCAAAGTTTGGGCGAAGTAACCTCAAACACTTCTGACCTGATTTGGACCAGAGCTGGTGGGAACAATGACTGGGGAAAATTAGGCAATTAACATTTGAGGGAAATTCGTCGAAAGCCAAGGTACAGGACAAAACCAAATTCGTGGCCATTAGGCCAGCTGGTGGGAGCGGGTGTTGCGTATCTGAGTGCTCCTTCTTGTTCCTTTTGTTTTTGTCATCTCCATTTTTTTTAAAGAATCACAAAGAAAAAAGTGCAATCAAAATTACTGAAGGTAATATCTAATTTCTCCTATCCAAAATTCTCTCCTAAGTTGAATAAGATGGTTTGGAGCTAACAGAAATACATAAAAGATGCTCTCGTTTTGAGTGAGTTGTCTCAAGCAAAGTGTAATTAAAAACCTGTAGCAATGTCAAGTGGCGTAGTGGTTTACGGCACCAGTAGTGATGAATGTCATATACCGTGCGATTTGCACCAACTGCTTCGAAGCCCTTGACGTGACATGATTATTTGTTATTTATTATTTTATCTTTTTTTTTTTTTTTTTGAGCATGAAATATTACTTTGAACATAGGAAAGACATTTATTATTTAAAAGCTATGAGCAAGAGCAGACTAGCCTCAGGAACCTTCGCCCACAAGATGTAACAGGGGCACAAAACCATCACTCTACGGAGTCTTAACTTCGTGCCATTATACTTCCTTACCATGATCCCTCGTATCAGTATCTACGAGGCAATAGGAAACTTTCCTTGTAGGTGGTGATGAAGTGTAGCAGTGTGTGTGCTGAAGCTCTGTGTTGAGAGGCAGTGTGTGGTTTGGCAGTGTGCGTTGTGGCAGAGTACGGTGTGGCGGTGGGTGTTTTGGCAGTGTGCGTTTTGGCAGTGTATGGTGTGATAGTGTGTGGTGTGACACGCAGTGAAATGACGGTGTGTGGTTTGGCAGTGCGTGATGTAATAGTGTGTGACGTAGAAAGGTATGGTGTGGCAATGTATGGTATGACAATGTGTGATGTGGCACAGTGTAGTGAAGCAAGGTATGGTGTGACAGTGTGAAAGTGGCAGTGTGTGTGATGTGGCATTGTTTGATACAGTAGCGTGGGGTACGGCAGCGTGTGGTTTGGCAGTGTGTGGTATGACAGTGTGTGGTATGGCAGTGTGTGATGTGGCAGTTTGGGGATGTAGCAGTGTGGATTGTAATAATATGTGGCGTGTCAATGTGTGGTTTGTTAAAGTGTGATGTGGTTGTGTGTGTTAGGTTTGAGCTGTGATAGTTTGTGGTGTGTGGTGTGGCGGTGTTTTGTGTGATGGTGTGTAGTGTGACGGTGTGTGGCGTGGTGGTATGTGGTGTGGTGGTTTGGTGGTATGTGTTGTGTTATTGCGTTGTCGTAATACGAGGTCTGGTAGTATGGGGTGTGGTTGGGTGTGCTATGTGGTGGCGTGTGCTGTTGTGTGTAATATGTAGGTGTGTAGAGGTGTGTGGCGCAACAGTGTGTGGTGTGAAAGGTGTGGTGTGGTGTGTGGTTTTGGAGGTGTGTTGCATGGCAGTGTGTGGTGTGGAGTTGTGTTAAGAAAGCGGGTGGTATGATGTTATGTAAGGCGATAGTGTGTGGTGTGGTAATGTGTGGTGTGATGATTACGTGCGGCAGTGATTGTAGTTTTAATATATGGGATGACAGTTAATATCTCAGTGTGTGGTGTGGTAACTTATGGGGTGAGGTGTGGTGTGATGATTACGTGCGGCAGTGATTGTAGTTTTAATATATGGGATGACAGTTAATATCTCAGTGTGTGGTGTGGTAACTTACGGGGTGAGGTGTGGTGTGGCAGTTGCGATGTGTCTGAGTAATGTAGTAAAGTGTGTGTGGTAGTATGTATTCTGGGGAGGTATGGTGTAGAAGTGTGTTGTGTGGCAGTGTGTGAAGTGGCAGTGTGTGGTGTCGTAGTGTGTGGTGACAAAATGAGGTTTATGGTATTGTGTGGTGTGGTAATATGTGGTGTGGTAATCTGATGTGGAAATATCAGATGTGGCAATGTGTGGTATGAAAGTGTGTGGTGTGGTAATGTCTGGTGTGGAAATGTGTGGCGTGGAGGTGTGTGGTGCAGCAGTGTGTGGTGTTTCATTGTGTGCTGTGAGTGTGTCCCAGTGCGTTGTGTAACGGTGTGTGGTGTGACAGAGTTTGTGGTGTGGTAGTGTGCATGTGATGTGGAGATATGTAGTATGGAAATATGATGTGGCACCATTGGGAATGGTAGTGTGTGTGTGTGTGTGTGTGTGTGTGTGTGTGTGTGTGTGTGTGTGTGTGTGTGTGTGTGTGTGTGTGTGTGTGTGTGTGTGTGTGTGTGTGTGTGTGTGTGTGTGTGTGTTACTGAGTGATTTAGTAAAATATGATGATAGTGTGGGCTGTGGCAGTGTGAATTATTTTGTTCTGATGTGTGATAGAGTGTGGCATGGTATTGTTAGATGTTGAAATACGTGGTGTGCAGTGTGTGATGAAGTGTTGACTATTATGATATGGTATATTGTGACAGTATGTGGTCTGATACGGCCATCTGTAATATCATGTACTGCAGTAACATGTGGAGGAGATTGGTCAGGTATAGTGGTATTTTCTGTGGTATCATGTCGTGTAACAACATGAAGAACGTGTGAGGTGGTAAATTTTGGTTTTGTAGAGTGAAGTGAAACTGTGAAAGCCGTTGCTGTTGGGAAGGGGCAGCGTGAGGTGAGGCAGTGTACGATATGACTTTAATATCTGTCAACATGAGGTGTGGCTGAATGAAAGGTAATAGTCGATGTGCTGCGTGTCAAAATTACCAGTGCCTTTGAAGTGGAAGTGGGAAGTGTAGCTGTGATATGTGCTATGTGCTGTGTATAAATGTATGGTGTGTGTAAGGTGTGGCAGTGTGGGTGTTGTAACTACGAGACGTGACAGTGTAAGGAGTGGCACCAGTTGGTGTGCAAGTGTGTGGCTTGGCCGTGTGTGGTGTAGCAGGATGTGGGGTGTTAGTGGTGTGGCAATGTCTTCTTATCTCCGACTTCTCTATTAAAGTTTCTGGCCCGTGATAAAAATAAACTTTAACGTTCATGGTGGCAGAAGTTATCGGTAATGTTGGGCAGGTCTGTGCAATATATTTCCGAGTGAGCTGCTTCTCGCCTCCCACTCTCTTCCCACTCAAGAGAATAAGTTACTTCTATACCTCTCATGTATACTAATATTTCTTTTCTCTTTCTGTGAAGTGTGGCAGTGTGTATTGTGGCAGCGTGTGCTATGTGTATTTTGTGGCAGTATATGATGTGCAAATATGAGGTGTTCAAGTATATGGTGTGGCAGTGTGTGGTGGTAGTGTATAGTGTGTGGTATGATAATGTTTTGCGTGGTGTGTAGTTTGGCCACGTATGGTGTTATAGTGTGCCAGTGTGTGGTCGTGGTGTATGGTATGGCACTGTGTGTCCTGGTAGTAAGTGTTGTGGTAATGTATGAAGTGGTAGAGTATGGTGTGGCAGTATATGATGTGGTACTGTGTGGTGTGGTAATGTTTGGTGCGGTTGTGTGTGGTGTGGCAGTGAGCAGTATAGCAATAAGTGGAATGGCAGTGTGTGGTATGGCTGTGTGGAGTGCTGCAGGGTATGCAGTGCAGTAGGGTGTGTGGTATGGTGGTGTTTGGGGTGACAGTGTGTAGCACTGATGTGGTGTGTGATGTGGTGTGTGGTGGGTGGTGTTTGGGGTGACAGTGTGTAGCACTGTTAAGTGGTGTGTGTTGTGGTGGTGTGTGGTGTGGCAGCCTGTGACAAAGTTGTGTTTGGTGTGGCAGTGATATGGCAAAGTATGGTGTGGTAATGTATGGTGTGACATTGTGGTGTGGCAAGGTATGGTGTGGCATTGTGGTGTGGCAAGGTATGGTGTGGCACTGTGGTGTGGCAAAGTATGGTGTGGCAGTGTGATATGGCAAGGTATGGTGTGGCATTGTGGTGTGGCAAGGTATGGTGTGGCAATGTGATGTGGTAAAGTATGGTTTGGTATTGTGGTGTGGCAAGGTATGGTGTGGCATTGTGGTGTGGCAAGGTATGGTGTGGCATTGTGGTGTGGCAAGGTATGGTGTGGCATTGTGGTGTGGCAAGGTATGGTGTGGCATTGTGGTGTGGCAAGGTATGGTGTGGCATTGTGGTGTGGCAAGGTATGGTGTGGCGTTGTGATGTGGCAAGGTATGGCGTGGCACTGTGGTGTGGCAGTGTGTGGTATGGCTGTGCTTAATATGGCAGTTATTTTAATTGTTGCTTAATCTCAATCTTCATGCCCGTGCAAACCCATCGACCACATGTAAACAGCTGGTTCTGCGGTGCCGGCCTACAGGAACATTCCAGTACATACACCGTGTAGGAATCACACATCCCCATGTGGCAGGCGGCGCCCAGCCAGGTTCGGGCCATGGTCCACCCCGTGGCGAGGTTCAGGGAAATATGGGGAGGTTTGGCTCTTGTTGGAAGACACAGCTGCTCCATTCAGGGTGCACAACTCCACCACACGTAGGCATCCTTTCAGCGTTGATGGGGCAGTGCATCTTGTGACAATGTAGGATGTCGCAATGTGTGATGTGGCAGTTTTTG
The DNA here is from genome assembly GCF_032717465.1 of Coenobita brevimanus. Lineage (NCBI taxonomy): Eukaryota > Metazoa > Arthropoda > Malacostraca > Decapoda > Coenobitidae > Coenobita > Coenobita brevimanus. The sequence goes on along the minus strand of NC_137069.1, from coordinate 49,433,078 downwards.
ATCTGAGAGTGGATTATGTGTCAGTGTTTGGTGTGGTATTGTGGCGTGACTGTACGGAGTAACAGTGTAAAGTGTGGTGGTGTAAGATGTGGTAGTGCAAGGCGTCGTAATGTGAGATAGATGAGAGGATGATGAGGTAGTGTGAGGTATAGCATTGTAAAGTGTGACAGTGTGACGCTTGGCAGTGTGAAGGGTGGTGCTGTGAGATATGGCAATGCGTGGTGTGGCAGTGTGTCGAGTGACGTGACAGTGTGAGGTGTTGTAGCCTACTGTGAGGAGTGGCACTGTGAGGTGTGACAGTGTGGGAGGTGGTAATGGAAGGTGTGACAGTGTGACGGGTGGTAATGGAAGGTGTGACAGTGTGAGGGGTGGTAATGGAAGGTGTGACAGTGTGATTTGCAACAGCGTGAGGTGTTGCAACCTACTGTGAGGAGTGGCACTGTGAGGTGTGACAGTGTAGGGGGTGGTAACGGAAGGGGAGACAGTGTGATCTGCAACAGTGTGAGGCGTGACTGCGTGGCAAGATAGTGTTAGGCGTTGTACTGTGGTGTGACAATTTGAGATGTGGCAGTATGAGGTGTGGCAGTGTGAGCCGTGTTTGTGAGATTCAGCAGCACGTAGTGTGGCACTGTGAGATACGTGCATGGGCTGCGGTAGTGTCCTATGTTTCAAAGCTACTTTTTTGCCACGCTAAATAAGTTTCCTGTCAGTGGTAAAAATAATAGCGTTCGTGGTGGCACAAGATATAGGTGATGTGTAGCATATTATCCCACGGACTGCCTCCTTACTCTCTAGGCACTAAGAAATTTATGCCTCTCTTTCCTTGCTCACTCAAGTATTCCAGCCTCTCCCTCCTCTCCCACTTTAAAACTTCAGCCTTTCTGCCTTCTTTCCTCTCACTCTTTTCCCCCTCACAGTCCCAGTTTCCCTCTCTTCTTCCAATAAAGATCTGTTTATCCTTTTATTCCTTTCTCATACTCTTTTCCTACTAAGTGGTCAAATCTCGCTCTCTACTCCAATTCAAGATTTTTTTTTCCTCTCTCTCTACAGTTTCCAAGCGGCAAATATCAGTTTCTGTCTGTTCTTTTCACCGACTTTACTCATTTCTCACTCTCAACTTCATTTCCCCCCTCTTTTCCTACTGAAGAACTGTTGTCTCCCCTCCCCTCAACCCTGTCATCGTAATTCCTTCACAGAGCTCCAGACCTTTTCTCATTTCCCAATTTACAATATCTTTTTCTCCTCTGCATTGAATCCTTCTCTCCCAGACTCCCTCCCTTCCTTCCTACCTTCCTTTCTCCCATTCCGGTTCCTCTCACGATCCAGTTTTCCATCGCTTCCCACCTCCCTTTCTCCATCTCAATCGCTAATCTACGAAAACGTAATTTTTTTATGTCTATACTTCAGACGATTATATTTACTGACTTGAAACATTATATATAAGATTCATTAACCTCTCCACAACAATGGTGATCTCAATAGCTAAAAGAAAAAATAAAGTTCGGCTGCAGAGCTTTTTACTTTCCTCTCTTTCTTCTTCCACTCAAGAACTCAACAATTCCTTTCCTCAGACCGACTCTCTTTGCTGTCTTTAACTTTCTTCTTTCCACTCACTATTAACCATTAGAAAAATCTAATCTCCTCCCATTTCCTCCCACTCCCATCCTTTCCACCTAGCCTCTGTCACGATTTACTTTCATTCCTTTTCCGTTCACCAGCGCACCTATTCCATTTTTTTTTTCCTGCACCATATTGAGATCCGTGGTCATGACGGTGAGGGGTGTTGTTTTGTTTGGTGCACGCGTGCGTGCGTGCATGCGTGCGTGCATGCGTGCGTGCGTGCGTGGTGTGTGTGTGTGTGTGTGTGTGTGTGTGTGTGTGTGTGTGTGTGTGTGTGTGTGTGTGTGTGTGCGTGCGTACGTGTGTGTGTGTGTGTGTGTGTGTGTGTGTGTGTGTGTGTGTGTGTGTGTGTGTGTGTGTGTGTGTGTGTGTGTGTGTGTGTGTGTGTGTGTGTGTGAACAACACAAAAATGAACGTTGCACAATGAGATGACAATGTTTTTAAGACCAATGGTCACATGTCAAGATCAAAGTAAACAGTTGTGAATCAATGCCGACCAGACATCGTGAAAGAGTTGTATGAACAGGAGCGAAGGGATTCGAATATGGTAACAACCAGTCAATAGTCATGACTACACACTCAAATCAGATTTCGACCAGTGTGTATTTACTAGTGGACGACACTAATGGAACCTGTTTTGATTATAAGTAAACTTGGTGGAAAAGTTGAGCGTAGGCTAAGAATGATTTAACTCTTGAGAACAGTAGGTCAAAGGTCAAGGTCTCATGGTAAGGTCAACTCATAAAGCTTTAATTCGACTTGTTCCACAGTTGGTAGAAAGGTTCTGGGTTGAAATAAGTCGACTGCGAGAACAATATGTCAAAGGCCAAATTCACAGGGCACAGTGCTCCTTTCCCCACCTCCCACCCTTATCCCACCATTCTCTCTCTCTCTCTCTCTCTCTCTCTCTCTCTCTCTCTCTCTCTCTCTCTCTCTCTCTCTCTCTCTCTCTCTCTCTCTTTCCACAGCCAGAACTCCATCATGTTTTCCTTCTTTGCCGAACACATTTCCATCAAGCCTCATCCTCTTTCTCATCTCTCCGGCTCTCCCTTTCCTCGATCATTCCGTTCTCCCTCCTCTGTCAGTCTTTCCCTCCTTCCCCTCCTCTTCTTCCTCCTCCGTTATCGCTCTCTCTTCTTCCTCCTTCCTTCACCATTCTCTTCTCCTTACTCCATGACTCCCTGCTCCTCCACGATTCAGCTCTGTGTGTCTCTTCCTCGACCTCTTGTTCTTCCTGTTCTCTAATCACTCTCCCCGTTACCTACTTCCTACTTCCTGCATGCATTCTTCCTTAATGTCTCCCTTCTCCGTTTTCTCCCTTTGCTCTCTCCTCTGTCCCACAGCATTCTCTCTATCCTCCACCACTCCAGGTTTCTTCTCATCCTCCAGTTTCTTTTATATCTCTACCTTCGTTCCTTTTTCTACTTCCTTATTCCTCAGTATCACTCTTCATCTGTCTTCATGTTCCGTCATCCTCAGTCTCTGCTTTGTACTCCTCTCCCAAAAGTTTCTCCGTTCATCCCCTTCTACTTCCTCCTCTTGTCATTCCTTTCCTCATTCTCCTTCCTTTTCTTTTTCCTCCATTTCTCTTTATTTTTTCTCCCTCTCTCCATTCTTTCCTCCTTGTTCCTCATTCTCTCCTCTCATACTGTTTGCTTTGCCTGTGAAGGAGAAAGCAATTTCGACCCCCTTCATCTCTCTCTCTCTCTCTCTCTCTCTCTCTCTCTCTCTTACATGTCCACAGTTCCCTACCTCTTCTTTCCAACTATTCACCCAGCCTGCCACTGCACGGCCGACCTCGTCACCATCTAATGGATCAGTGTAAAATTGTCTGGCCTCGGTGATCAGGTGAGTGGCGGGTCTGGAAGCCACACACCAGGTGAGAATAGCAAACTTCATTAGCACTTTCCTTCGTACTTCCTAGATATACCATCTTTACCACAGGAGATATATATATATATATATATATATATATATATATATATATATATATATATATATATATATATATATATATATATATATATAATTTTTTTTTTTTTTTTTTTGATGCAACACCCACAAAGGGCTGCCAAATCCAGCGTGTATCCCTAACTGTGTCACTCATTGACTCATTCATTGAACCTTTTTGGAAGATGGGCTCCAGTCTTCATGAGATGGGGTATGTTTAGGGATGGGGGATATTGAAGGATGGGGGATGTTGAGGGATGGGGGTATTGGTTGTGTCCAGTGTGCGCTTGTTTGTCTGGGGAACGTGTGATGTGCATCTTGTTGAACGTGTACCTGCATCGTGTCGAATTAACTGTGAATGTGACACTGGCGAGCAGGGCACAGTACTGGATAGCTGCTGCACTGAGACGGCCTGTGAGTCATGAGGGTGTCTTTATAGTACTTAACCTGTAAGTAATTGCTTCATCTCATTTCAAATACTGCAGGGGTGGTTACGGCTAACAAGGTCAGCTTTCTCTTGTTATTTAATTTATCATGCTTCCTAGTAATTTTCTTCACACTATAATAAGACTTTTAGAAAAGAGGCAGCTTCATAAAACCTCAACTAACCCTTCTTCTTCTCTTGTGACCTCTCTTATTTTGATTTAATTTTCCTAGGATGTCAGAATTAAATAAAATGCAAGCCATCATCATCATCATCATCATCATCATCATCATCACTGGCAAGATTGGTCGTCCCCTCATCAGTTAAACCTAAGCAAGTGCTGGTTGCCCATTCTCCCCTGTTCTCTCTCCCAGATAAATTTCATCTGTCATCGTTATCTGCTTCATCACCATCCTTGTCTTTATCATTTACATCACCGTCATCAACAGCGTCGTCAACATAATGTGCATCATCGGCGTAACTTATCCCCCGCTAATTGACTTATGCACTACATACATACATACGTATATATATATATATATATATATATATATATATATATATATATATATATATATATATATATATATATATATATATATATATATTCTTGCCATTCAACATTTATTACTGATCAGTGCAGTGCAATCAGCCTCGGGTCTTTCAGGTCCAGCAGGGTCCATCGAGGCCATTAAATGTTCATGGTGGTTCTTCACATCCACTCCCTTCATTCCGATCAAATTTTTCTTAAGACCTTTCTGGACTAATTAAGTATATGCAAATTAATTAATGTCATTTTGGGTCCAACCAGGCATCTGTTTATTTAGAAGTACTCGTCATTTAAGTCAGTTTAGGATAATAAAGATCCTATCAAGTCCAAGCAAGTCCAATTAAGTGAACAATATTTAGTCATTCATGTCCATTCTGCGTCTTCGAAATCCATTTAGGCGCACTTTATGACTGTCCTTGTTCAATCAGGTCAATCTCAGTTCATTCAGAGTCTTCACCTCCAGTAATGTCCAGCCATTTAATTTTGGTTCAGCCACATCCATCCATGCTATGTTAGATATTTTCTAGTCCTTCTAGTCCATTTCTGCCATGTTCATATGCAAGTAAATCAATCTTAGGTTATTTTGGGTTATTTAGGTTAATGCAGACTGACTCAGGTCACCTACAAAATTGGGTACTAAAATAACAACACTGTCAGTTCAGTGGTTTTTGAAATGCTGATTTGAATATATTAAGATACATGAGGGCTGGAATGAGGGTGCGTGTCTGGCCAAGGCAGGGTTATTATACCCTGTTATTACTGACTTCGTAGGTCCACTGGTAGTTGAGGCAATCATTTTCAGGATATTCACCACATCAGTGCTGAAATGGGTAGGATAGTTTGAAAAGAGTGGTTGAGATGGAATTGGATGGTGATATTTTATAGAAAATATTAATTCATGTGATGCCTATTAAACTTCTTACAAATATTTTTTCTTAATGGTGGAACAGCTAACAAATGTGGATTCCAGGTCAAGTGTTTCAGGAGTGGGTGGGTTAGGTGGGGACGAAAGGGTTAGATGAGTTGGGGTAGTTATGGATGGACGGCAGCAACATGGTAAGTACAACCTATGAAGACGGGCACTGCAAGTGAGTTGGATGCCGAGGAATTACTGAATTTTTATAATTTTAAACGTACATAGTGTGAGTGAAGAGGAGTGCCTAGGAGGTGGAGGGAAGTGAGGTATGACGGAGGCACATGATGTAAAGACTGGTGGTGCAGTTTGGCCAGTAAGGTGCACATCAAAGGCGTGAGGGCAAAAAATTCTTGCAATGGAATGTTAAATGGTAAGTAGAGCGAGAGGAATACACTCTGTTTACGAGAGTTTGGTGTGAGTAATGGTGTTGGCGGTGAGATGGTGCATGTTACACCAAATTGTCGTTGGTGGGGATAGAGAACGGAGTGGCTTGTGTGTAGATGACAGGGTGGAGCAGAAGGGGACAGAAGTGTATAGTGGACCCTGGCAGGAATATCATGAGAAGTTTAGGTTGGCCGGGTGGGCGTGGCGATGATTGACTTCTAAACTTAGTCTTAACGGAGCAATGCAATAAACAGGAAGAAAAGTAAGCATTCTCCACTCTCATACACTCTGCCTCTAATAAAGCTGGTAAACACACACACACACACACACACACACACACACACACACACACACACACACACACACACACACACACACACACACACACACACACACAGCTTCCATAAAGATGAGAAATGAAGAGACAAAAACGCCTGCGAACTTGGATCTTCCATAATACAGTAGGTTCTCGTCCCAAATATTAACGAAGACTCATTATAGTTGCTGATTTCCCAACAAATCTGTATGCACATCAGTCGTGTATGTGAAAGAAGTGTGACTCATGACAGCACCTGTGCCTGTTACAGAAATGCTAGTTTTAGGACAAGGCAAGCACAACGAAAAAGTTAAACCTGACTTTAGTGTTTCCCGGTCTTTGCTTTCTAAGGTCCGTGTTCTCGTCATCTTAAGAAACACCTACCATCTGCTTACTTTAATATAATCTGTTCACCTTATCGAAGCATAAAATTACCATCTGTTCATCTTGACTGGCAAGATATAAAGAGATTAACACTAGAATATGGTGCTACTTACAAAACGTGCAATGGATAGGTCGCACGGCCGTAGTATTTGTTATGATCACTGAGCTACGAGAAATAGTCTCCAAAAGGACGGAAGTCTCCGCTAAGTTCAGGCAAATGAACTATTGTTGATTACAGCAAATAGAGCGTCAGTGTTCTCTTCTGTGACAATTATTTAAATTCTGTAAGTATTATGAGAGAATAACGCAAAACATTGGACCATCCATCCATCCATCATCCAATCTTACCTTGTCCCACGAGGAGCGTAGGAGCCAGGGGCTAGGCAGTTGGTCCCGACATTTAAGATGAGAGTGACCAGCCTCACTCTTCCCTGAGTGGCATTACATGAGCAGTCAACCCCAACCATCCCTTGGATATAAACCTTCACCGGTTCAATCCGATTGGAGTGCAATAATTACCCACAAAACCATCAGGCGCCAAAACAATTGTAAGATGTGATTATCACATGAAAGGAAGAATACCAATCTATATTCTACAAACTTTGACCACTTCAGGGAGAATATGTCACAAGCTATATTCTTGATACCACACACACTAAATTAATACAGCTTAAGAATGACCGTCGTGTTGAAGTGTGTTATGATGGCTATATTTATAGTAATACGTCAAGCTCAAAAAGTGTCTCTTACTTTAAATAAAATTGTCTGCTGGTAGGAAGAATTTACTGAACGATACTTCATAAGGCTTAATGGTTTAACTTTTTTTACGAGAGTTGCCTTAATACTCACCTAATATCTGGTGACGACTCAGTTTGGCTCCGTATTCCTGGAAGGAAAAAAAACACAGGTTAGCCGTTTCATTTCTTGGAATTTTCTTGAATGCACAAAAATCGTCTGGTGTTAACCTAATTAAATTTTCTTGATATACTTTTCACACAGCCCAGGAAACATATTTCCACGATGGTCGGTAATCATTTATCCAAACGGACACCTGATAGTCTAGTGGGTTAAGGCACACCAATTTATGTGGCCCATATGCCTTGCTTGGTTTTCATAACGCACATGATGCCACTCAGACAGGCATGATTGGTCATCCTTGTATTTACTGTTGGGACTAAGCAACCTAGCCCTGCACCCTAGGCTATTTATGGGAAAATAAAGGACAAGACAGACAGCTTCATGAATATATAGCAACCTATAGAAAGAATGACAGATCGATATGTAGACTCACAGCATATGAACGTTTGTCAAGGAAAATTTGAAAGTCTCTGTCAGTTATGTTTTCTCCCATTTAAACAACAGGTTTCAGTGATAGTCTGAGTGTAATAGTCACATGCACTGACCACATTAGTTTGGGTAGCAGATGCCGACCTTCAGAATTAGGAAAAATGAAGACATCCAGTATTTAACTTCGCCCCCTCGGATAGAAAAACTCGTCCTGAGATAGGAAAAAAAATCTTCCTTTTGCGGGTTAATTTCGTCATTTGGCGCCACCACAGACATCTAATTGAAGACCTTGTCATGTGACCTTGCCCTTTGACCTTGCGCTGGGACCTTGACCATTGACTGAGTGTTCTAAAAATCGAATCTCTTCATCCACGTCCTACACTACACCTTTGTACAAAATGTTGTCAAAATTGGATAAAAACTGTTTACACTGACCTTCCCAAATGACTCTGACCTTTGATCTATGGTTCTAAAAAAGCAATAGATGAACCTCTTACCTGATCCACGATGATCCAGAATCCTTAGTACGGTTATTAGGAATGGCGGACACGGAAGGTATTTGATAGCCTCCCTTCCCCCCCCCCTCCAAATACTTGAAATTGCTCAGCGTACATAAATGTCCCCCGCTGTTGCCTTGACCAATGTATATGTATGTCGACCGATGTGGAAGAGTTATTGGAAACAAAAGAGCACAAACTATATTTTACAACATGTGCCGGTCAGACTGGTTACTTCAGTCTGTCTCCCCATAGTTCCTGTTCTGTTGGTGGGACTCTTCCTGTTCAGCTGGTGGGAATATCCCTGTCCAGTTGGTGGGACTGTCCCTGTGTCAGGACTCCATATTATAATTACAAATCATAATAGATAAATAGATAAATAGATAGATAGAGAGACAGATAGAAGCAGGAAGTCAGATGATGAGAAGGTATTGTGTCTGCGAGAATCGAGCAATGCTAAACATGCTTACACACTCTTAACTCAAGGAATGCTTTATAGGCACACGACAGCGCCTTATGACCATACACACACATACACACACATACACACATACTCATACACAGGCTTCTAGAACTTTCCAACCACAGTGTAACACACGTGACACGACCCCTGTTTCATCAGAATTTAGGACAGAGAGCTCAGAAGGGAGCTAGCCATAGAACAGGCAGGTAGTAGGGAGAAGGGCTTAGCAACTTGGAAGAGAGAGAGAGAGAGAGAGAGAGGGAGGTAGCTCGCGGGACTCTACTTAACTTCACTCGTGTGTGAGACTTTGTTAATATTTCCAAGACAAATAAAAATAGTCCCATACTATTCTTTACCTCTCCTGTCATTGCAAGACAAAAGGGAACCAAGATTATCTACTTACAAATCTACTCACTTATAACAACCGCTCGTCCACAAGACTAATATATATATATATATATATATATATATATATATATATATGTATGTATATATATATATATATATATATATATATATATATATATATATAACTTCTCTACAAGTTTGTACAAAAGTCCTTTTTGTGACATTTCTATTTATCTGTTATGATTTGTAATTATAATATGGAGTCCTGACACCTGTTCAGCTGGTGGAACTGTCCCTGTTCGGCTGGTTGGACTGTCCCTGTTCAGCTGGTGGGACATTTGTGGACAAAGATGTGGACCTATTTTTGTACAGTTGGTCGTGGTCTAGGAGAAAGCTAGAACTTTGAAGAAACTGAGAATCTGGTTAATGACACTTCTGATTTTTCAGCCAAGAGTCGTATTCTTGTTGAATTTTGATATTTTTGTAACTTTTATCTAAGCATTTAATATAATTACTACACATTATTTTCATCTGGTCTCTTGCTGGGGAAAGTACGTAGATCTGAACAGGCAAAACCAGAATAAAACAGACCAACAAAAACAGGCTCGTTATACATGACATGTTACGAAGTTTGCCATGCCAGATGGACATTAGTTCTCATTAGCTTTGGGAGATCTCCAAAACTTCTCCTTCATTTATTTACTTTGCATCTTACACATTGGATATTTCGTTTTTGTGTGAATGTGTGTCGATGTATATTGCACATAATAAATATCAAGAATAACATTTTGGAATACGCAGAAATAAACTGGCACACCAAAGGGAATGGAGTTACAAAAGCTCCACTGCAACAAGAATACCGCTGTTAAAATAATTATGGGGGTAAGGAGGTCCAAACAGTGTCATATGTATAATCACCAGCCAATTACAAATATAACCAGCCATAAAAATCAGTGCAACATGGATTGGTAACCACCGCTGACTCACTAGGAAGGCGAAATTCCGACTGTAAAACACACACACACACACACACACACACACACACACACACACACACACACACACATGGTCTCTCTCTCTCTCTCTCTCTCTCTCTCTCTCTCTCTCTCACACACACACACAGGGTCTCTCTCTCTCTCTCTCTCTCTCACACACACACACAGGGTCTCTCTCTCTCTCTCTCTCTCTCTCTCTCTCTCTCTCTCTCTCTCACACACACACACACACACACACACACACACACACACACACAGAAAGTATCCCCTAGCCACAGTCTTATCCTCGTAAGTCGGAACACTCGCTCCAGAATGAAGGAGGAAGAAATGTTAGGTCATATGATCATCAGGTCATTAAACAAGAAAGCAGTTTTTCCAGTTTCTGTTCTTCCTCTAGAACACAAACCTCAGCAGATGGTTTATGTGTGCTGTTTGACAAAACGAGATCGGATGTAACAAACTGAGTCTACCGGTCTGATCGGCCCAAGAATCAACTTAAGGTTCTTTCATTTGCAAGTTGAATGTGCTGTCAAATGCACTCTCACCCCCACACCTCAATCCTCAAATAGGCATCACGAGGATCATAACCCTGCCAAGACGCACTATGTTGTTAAGCATCAGGAATCTTGAACTTTAGAACGAGTACGTCCTTTCATGTACTTTTCGGAGTTTATACCTGTTGAGGGTAGATGATTTTGCTAGTTCTGAAGAGAACTCGAACGGAGTTCGAAACAATGTCCATTAAACTCTTTACTGCATTATTTCCCTCCCTAAATTGGATAGTACCACTGGATAGTAGATAGAATAATATTAAAAATTACCTTAATAGATTGAAGAGTTTAAGGCTGTTCATATTTGACATTCCATGAGATGGCTGTTGCTCTCATATTGAATCGAGACAGCCGGGCATATTACATCGTAGTTATACAACATGGATGTGTATAGCTGAGCTCAAATTTCTTGCTACTAAGGCTTGAACTATCAGTCTTTGTGAGTTAGAAAACAACATGACATGTTTTTCCAATGTATTTTTCCTGGTACCCGCGATTTCATTTAGCTTATAAGAGCAACTTGATACTGAAGAAAGTAATGATGGCTTCATCTGGTCCCATTCCCCAAATCGATAGACTATTCTAAGCTGAATAAAAGCGCATGATAACGAAATATAATTATGTCTTCTCCCTAAAAGTATTACATGACATTGCAGTCTTGCCAATATGACATTCTTTCGAACCATACAGACAAAAACATGATAAACAGCAGAATTTCATAACTGTTGTCGTATCCCACACATTGGCACACTCACTATACCACAGACTTGTTACTTCAGCTGTACTGTGATTAACTGCTCCACAATCTTCCACAACAGTATCTTCACGCCTGCGACAGCACAAACCTAATCCTTTCACGGTGTATCATTTGTTTTATGTGATTATTTTTGTTTGAGCTTTCTTGGAGAAATAATTGCTCTCTTGAAAAATGAGCCCCTCAGAGGTCGGGTGTCATAAACTGTCTATTTTTCAACACTCAACAGTTGGTGGCTCTTCATTACTTCACAAAAAGCACAACACTGAAGACCCAGGTAAAAGCAGCAAAGCTGTGCAATCGCACTACTGTGGAGTAGGCTTTATGAAACCTACAGTAGAGTCGCACAGTCCACGCATATAATACGGTACCATAGTTACCATTAAAATTATTCGTGTAACAATACTGCAGTTAGCTGTAAAATAATTTCCTTTAACACTTTTTATTAGAATATCATTATTATTATTATCATTATCAGTCGGTAGAGAGGTAGCCTGTAGTTCTTACTGGACCCGGGTTCAAATCCCCGCTGGAGCAGGGAACACTTCAAGGATCTGAATATCCTAAAATCAGACTTTACTGATCTACCAGAAGACCCGCCGACATGTCGTAAAAATACCCCCGCTACGACCAATACACCAGTCCTGCATGAGACACCCCTAGCATGTATTCAATATGGACGAACATGTATGATATGCGGAAGGACTACTCGGCCTTGGGAGCAGGCTGTTAAGTTTATGCCCAGAGTCGGACAAATAAATATATGTATATACAGTATATCTATCTATCTATCTATATATATATATATATATATATATATATATATATATAGATAAATATATATATATATATATATATATATATTTTTATATATATATACATATATATTTTTCTATCTATCTATTTATCTATATATATATATATATATATATATATATATATATATACACGCAGAAGTCCTTTGTCTCCCCCACTCCTTGTGAGCTGTGGAGTGGGAAAATCAATTGCGTAATAATAATATTCGCATCCAATCTGTACACAATAAATTCATCAAATAAGGCTAATTTGATGTGCCCTGCGCTGTATGAAAACCAGCCAAGAGAACAAGGCAGGTTTTATAGTAGTTACTTGCCAATAGGTCTTATTCAGGCTACTAACGAAGTACTGTAACAGTGTCAGAATATAAGAGACCTTTATGGATGTCATTTATAAGTTAGAATAAAGCATTTGAAGTACTTGAAACACCAGCCTCGATGAGAGCAGTTAGAATACAAGGTGTAGTTAAAGTAATTGAAATACTTTATGGAGATAGCAGTGCGACCACGACACGGAAAACAATAGCCAGAAAAGAGAAGTGTTAAACGACGATACAGTTTCATACAAGGTATTCACTGCATGATACGGCGTTTTCAGAACCTAGAACTTGATGCTAAATAAATCTTCTTTTTGGTGGTGAAGCAGTATATCGTTTCTGTGTGTGTGTGTGTGTGTGTGTGTGTGTGTGTGTGTGTGTGTGTGTGTGTGTGTGTGTGTGTGTGTGAACTACGAAATGAATTGTAAGAAATGCTACATGAAATGAAATGAGTGAGTTTCAACGCAGGCTTTGAAATTATTATGAAGATGATGGAGGTTATATTCAATCGACATATTCAATCCCTTTCCCCGTCCCTCCTCCCCACAGAGAAAAACATGAACTAGATTGCTCTGAAGGATATCTATACCTTCAGAAGGCTGTTCAGACAGTTCAAGACTAGGAAATCAAGCAAAGAACAGCAAATAGATTAAAGGATTTAGGTAAACAAAGTAACATCATAAAGAACAGACAGTTCCCTTTATGTGAAAAAAGGGACTGACAGTATGTTCTCCCTGTTTATCTTACAGATATGAAATTTGGAACTATCAAAATCCATAGAATGGATAATTACGGTTGCTCATTGAGGAAGGGCATGAATTATGCTGCCTGTCACATGAGAAGATAACAAAGAGAACTGCCTGATAAAGGAACAGCCGAAGTGGACGACATAATCGCTATAGAAAAAAAAAATGCAGAAATGGATGTTGACAGGTCTTTCATAAAAGAGATTACAAGTAAAAATGACCAGGCTACCTGAGTGACAACAAAGAGACCGACTGAAAGGAAGAGGCAGACACAGGCGTAGACGACCTACAGATCGGACGGGGTTGGACGGAAAAAAACATCAGACATTTGTTCGGAGTTTAGAAAGATGGAAGATGTCTTCGTCCTGCAAGGGAGTGTTTAAGACTCTTAACGATGATGATGATGATGACTGACGCTCCAAGGATGTGGCGATTTTTGCTGCCTTCATTCTTTAGCTAATCATTGTTAAAAAAAAAAAAAAAACTATGTTCCCTTCTCTTCACCCCCTTACCCCTTCACAGCCCCCTCCAGTACTACTCTGTGTCCTTCCAGGAAGCCTTCTTCCTGGAAACCCTAAGAAACCTTCCCCCCTTAATACCAAACATACTTCCTCCGTTCCCTTCACAACATGCCCTTATGATCATGGACGATCTAGTGATGAAGTCATGTCGTGTATATTTTAATTTTTTAACACAAAAACAACTGAATTCTTTCACCCGCCCTAGCGAAGATGGAGTGCGGTATTATATTACTGTGTGTGTGTGTGGGGGGGGGGGGGACAGTATCTCCAACAGTCTGGATCCGATTTTAACCAAACTTGGAGGAAGTGTCGTGGGTTGGCCAAGGGATACTGACCTATTGATTTTAAACCAATAAATCAGAGTCCAAGGTTACAAGGCAAGGTTATCTTAAAAGCTTTTAGGCAATTTGGATCAGTCTTTGGAAGTGGGTTACGAGTAAGGAAAAGGCGAAAGGATTGATTATTGAGAGCGGTCAGCCAATGGCCGAGGTTATTGGGAAAGATCATTTGTCAAGGTCACATATCATTACCAACAAATACAGTTTTTATCCGATACACACTCAAGCTTATTGGGAGGGTTGACGGAAAGGCAAGTGAAAAGAAATTCGATTTTAAGAACATTCTGTCATCAGACAAGGTCACAAGACAAGGTCAAAGGCCACGATCACATGGCAAGGTCATTCAGCATTGACAATTTTGATTCGCTTTAGAGCAAATCTGATGAAAGGCTTGGGGTGATGGAAGAACGAAGGCATTCGATTTCAATAACATTCTAAGGTCAAGGTTGCATGGCAGGGTCAAATGTCAAGGTCACACTGTAAGGTCAGCACAAACAGTTCTGAACCAGTTTACGGCAAAGATTGTGGAAGGTTTCAGAGTAAGGTATGGACGAAGGGATTCAGTTTTAAGAACAAGAAGTCAATGATCAAGTCTCTAGTCAATGGTCAACGTCATATGGCAAGGTTAACTTGAACAGAGTTGATGCGACTTGGATCAAACTTGGCTGAATTGTTGAGATTAGGGTAAGGAGGAAGTAATGCAGTTTTGAGAACACTCAGGAAACGGGCAAGGGCACAGGGCAAGGTCAAAATTCAACTCGTGTGTGTCTGTGAGTGAAATAACTAACAACGATTCCATCTGACTCACATCAAACATGGTGGAAGGGCTAACAGTCAGCCAACACCTTGGCCAATTGTTATCGGGAAACAATAGGTTACAGGTCAACGTTACATTGCAATGTCGAGTTTCATATTATTTATATAATTGGCACCAATCTGTGTGGAAGGGTTGATGGTACTGCATGTATGAAGTAACTCGATTTTGAGACCACAATGTCAAAGGTCATAGGTCACAATTCAATGTCAGTTTCAAATCTTCGACTTTTTAACTCAGGCGGTTTTGACTAAATTAGACCTAACTCGGATGACTTACTGAAGGTCAGCCAAAGATGAAGAGACTCGATTTCAAGAACAAAAGTACATAGGTCAAGGCCACAGTGCAAGGTCAACTCAAAGATATTATCTCCTTTGGACCGAACTTAGTACGAGGGCTTAGTAGGAGGTGTGTGTGTGTGTGTGTGTGTGTGTATGTGTGTGTGTGTGTGTGTGTGTGTATCTATCTATCTATCCATACAGACAGATAGATAGATAGACTGACTGACAGATAAACATTTTGATAGATTGATAAACACACTGTATCTATCTATAGATCTATCTATATTCATCTACCTATCTATCTGTGTAGATATAGATAGATAGATAAATATTATATATATATATATATATATATATATATATATATATATAGATATTTATATATATATATATATATATATATGTGTGTGTGTGTGTGTGTGTGTGTGTGTGTGTGTGTGTGTGTGTGTCTTACTATATAATAAATAGTTAAGTGTATTATATTGAGGAAACCTATCTCCGGACCAATATAACTCAGTACGGGTACTAAACGCATTTATTTTAGAATGATGCACGTGAATATACAGACATCTGTTAAATGTACTGGGTTAAAGTAGCCAATTCTTGAGCTCCTAGCCTACCTACACCACAGTGAGGGAAATATCTTACCAGCTATTGACAATTTCATTCACTCTGAAGACGTTTTCTGTATTTTACTTTTGCTGTCTTTAAGTTATTTTGTTGTCCAGACGATTTTCGAATCTCGAGGGTTACAATAGCCTTCATTAACTCTCATCAGCGCGAGACACTTTTGAACTTGAAAATTACATGAAGGTTGCAAAAGTAGGCCATATTAAAACGTCGTTACTGTGACGGGGTAATTTGGGAGGTCGTTATCAAGCAGTTGGTGACGTGATTGGCTGACTGAAAGAACGCGAGATCGTTCCAAGCCTGGGGCAGGGAACAGTGTAACAAACTGAGGTTCGTTCAAACAGACTTTACTGCAACTACCCCAAACTCAATGAAATGTACTGTAATTATGCACACTCCTACTGTATAAAAATGCCAGTCCTGAATTTGATAGTCCTTGTACTGTTTTCAGTAATAACAATGGTTGTTGGTGCCGACACGGTGACATGTGAAGCTGTTTTGCACGTAGGATGACTGGTAGTCCTCGGGAAATGAACCATCATGTTTACACTCACAGTCATATATATATATATATATATATATATATATATATATATATATATATATATATATATATATATATATATATATAAGATCATTGAGCATCTTAAGTTCCAAATAAGCCCAACTACAGATTTTTATCATTTACAAGAAGGATACCCGGCATTGCCCGAGCCAAAAAAAAAAAAAAAAAAAAAACGCGAACACACTAATCCTATTTGTTCTAGTTCAGTCTTTCTTTCTACTCCAGAAAGACAATGCACCTCTTATGATTTTGAAGAGGGATTTTATGAGGTCAAGGAACTTTCTATTTTAATTTTCCCAGACTAACGCACAGTATTTGTGCGCACTTTTTTACTATTAACGATTACCTCAAATGACCTCCGACCGCTGACCTCAAATGACCCTGATCAACCTCACATAGCCTAAGTCCGGAGAGGGGGTCATGTGAGTCTCCATGCCAAAAATTGGGCTGCTGGGTCCAGTCGTTCGAGCATGTATTACCGATGGCCTCACATGACCTCCGACTAGTGACCTCCAATGACCTCGTAGGTCAACCTCACATAGCCAACGTCCGAAATGGAGGTCATGTGAGTCTCCATGCCAAAAACTGGGCTGCAGGGATACCTGGCGTTGCCCCGGGCAAAAAGGCGAACGCTCTATCGGTGACCTCAAATGACCCAGATCTGAATTTTGACCCCCCTAAATCTATCCTTGGGTCACCCTGATGCACAATATATATGGGTCGGGGGATCTCTGGCACTTGGTTTGGGCATGATTAAAGGACAAACAAACAAACAAACATCGAGGCACTTTTATATATATATAGATTCATTCTATTTCGGTAGAGCTGTGCTGAGTTTAGGAGAGTCCGCTCGCTATGGTGAGGTTAATGTGGGCTGCCCCTTGTATTTCCAAAAATTATCTCCTAAGCTGAAAAGAAAAACTGTCTCTAGGTAGCAAGATTAGGGTTAAAACTACGTCCGATGAGTGTTTTTTTTTTTTTTTTTTTTTTTTATAACCAGTTTGTTTATCGAGAGAGGTTACTGACAGAACTCATATCACATTTCGTGTCAGCTGGGCCAACATTTATGCCTTAGTGTGTGTGTTTGTGCGGCTGAGTGGTTAGGTAATGGGAGCAAAGTATCCGATATCGACTGGTGATGGCTTGGCCGTATGTGTGTATGTTGTCTTAGAGATGTGGAGTTCTTAGTGGGTAATACCATAATGATGATGATGATGATGATGATCATGATGATGATGATGATGATGATGATGAGGAGGAGGAGGAGGATGGTGATGCAAGGAAAATCTCTCTCTCTCTCTCTGTTCAATGGGGATTACACTACTTCCTTCCTCCTCCCCTCCCCTTCCCCTTCCCCTTCCTCCCACTCCCATGCCTTCCTCTCCTCTGCATCATCTTCCCCTCATCCTTTTCTGCCCCTGTTGATTGGTTTGCAACTTAATTATTCCCCCAGTCCTATTAATCTCGGCCCCTTCCACCTCACCTTCCCTTATGTTAATTTTTCACTCCCCTCTTCTCCATCTCTCTCTTTGCCCATCATTCATTTTCTTCCCTACACTCCCCCTTCCCGTATTTCCTCGTTTGTTTGTTTTCTTTTCCTCCTCGTCCTGCCATTTCAGCCACTCTTAACCCCCTTCCTCTCCTTTACGTGCTCACCTTGCGTATCCTTTCTTCTACTCCAGTGGAAGGAAAGAAGCGAGAGGAAAAAGTGACGGGAAGGAGGGGAGCAAGAGAGAACTAGGAGGAAAAAGAAAGTGATGAGAAAAGGAATAAGGAGGGGTGGAGGGAGGGGGAATATGAGAATGAGGAAGGAAGAAGCATAAAACAGGGAAAAGGAAGAATCAGGGAAGGAAACAAGTTAGGAGAGGTGACTGTAGGAAGAGGTTAATTGGGTCGGGGGGGGGGAGAAGGGTAAGTAGAGGAAAGAAGAAAAGGAGCTCAGTGTAATATATATATATATATATATATATATATATATATATATATATATATATATATATATATATATATATATATATATATATATATATATATATATATATATATATATATATATATATATATATATATATATATTAGAGAGAAGTGGAGGAACGATTGGGCAAATATGAATTGGAGCAGATGGGAGACGTGGAAGGTGTGTGTAGCATATTTACAGAAGAAATATGTGTAGCATGTGATGTGGTGTGTGGAAGGAAGAGAAGACGGAGGGGGGTGCAAGGAACAGCGTGGTGGACTGAAGAGGTGAAACAGGCTGTGGCACAAAAGAAGAAAGCATATGATGAATGGATGAGAAATAGGGGCGTGGAAGAAGTTGAGAGGCGGAAGAGAGAGTTATATGTAGAAAGAAAGAGAGAGGTGAAAAGATTAGTAAGAGAGAGTAAGAAGAGAGTGGATGAGGAATTTGGAAGGAATATGAGTGTAAAATGGAGGGACTGTAAGAAAATGTTCTGGAAAGAGGTGAAAAGAGTAAGACAGGGTGGAAGTGAAGTTAGCAGGGGAGAGAAAGATAAAAATGGTAGATTACTAGTGGAGAATGGAGAAAAAGTGAGCAGATGGAGAGAACACTTTAAGGAATTGTTGAACGTAGAGGATGGAAGGGATGCGAGTTTAAGTGGCTGGGGAATGGCTGGGAGAAGGAGGGAGGTGAGAAGACAGGAAAAAATCAGTAGGATAGAAGTTGTGGAAGGAATGAAGAAAGTTAAATCTGGGAAAGCCCCAGGAATTGATGGAGTGTGTGGTGAAATGCTGAAGCATGGGGGAGAGATAGTAGTAGAATGGATGTGGAAGATCTGCAGATTAGCCTGGGAGGAAGGTAGAGTCCCGGAGGATTGGAAGTCAGGTATAATTATTCCCTTGTACAAAGGAAAAGGGGAAAAAGAAGTGTGTGGTAATCATAGGGGCATTTGTCTTCTTAGTATAATAGGAAAAGTGTATGGTAGGATACTTATTGACAGAGTTAGAGAAAGAACAGAGAAATTAGTTGGAGAAGAACAGGGAGGCTTTAGGAAGGGAAGAGGTTGTGTAGATCAGATATTCATTCTTAGATCTTTAGTGGAAAAGTTTCTAGAGAAGGGAAAGAAGTTGTATGCGGCTTTCATGGATTTGGAGAAAGCATATGACAGGGTGGATAGGCAAGGATTGTGGAAAGTGTTAAGAATATATGGAGTAGATGGGAAGTTGTTGAATGCTGTGAAGGGTATGTACGATGGTGCGAAGGCTGCAGTGCGTGTGGATGGTGAACTAAGTGAATTTTTCTCTTTGAAAGTTGGGTTGAAACAGGAATGTGTCATGTCTCCATGGTTGTTCAATCTGTACATGGATGGGGTAATAAAAGAGGTACAAGGTAGGGTAGTGGATGTTGGAGTGGCCCTGGTGAGAGAGGATAGTGTTTGGAAACTCCCTGTACTGTTGTCTGCAGATGATACTGTGTTGTTGAGTGAAGACGAAGGGGAGCTGCAAGGCTTGCTGGATGAGTTTGGGAGAGTGTGTAAGAAACGGAATCTGAAGGTGACTGTAGGGAAGAGTAAAGTGATGGTCTTTGAGAGAGGTGAAGTCAGTGAATGTACAGTGAGGTTGGATGGTGAGGAATTGGAAAATGTGAGTACGTTTAAGTACTTGGGTAGTGTGATGAGTAAGGATGGAGGTTTGGAGGGTGAAGTGCTTGAAAGGGTACAGCAGGGAAGAAAGGTTGCTGGTTCTTTGAAAGCAGTGATAAGAAACAGGGAAGTGAGCATGGAAGTGAAAAAGTTACTACATGACAGTATTGTGATACCAACTCTAACGTACGGAAGTGAAGCTTGGACGTTGTTGGAAGGACACAAGTCAAGAGTGAGAGCAGTGGAAATGAGTTATTTAAAAGGAGCCTGTGGAGTCACATGGAGAGATAGGCTGACGAATGAGGATATAAAGGAACTTTGTGGTGTTGATGTGGATGTGATAGGGAGCGTTATGAGGAACACACTGAGGTGGTTTGGCCATGTGGAGAGGATGGAGGGTGAAAGACTGACGAAGAGATTGTATGTGAGTGAGGTGGAGGGGGGAAGAGGGAGGGGGAGGCCGAGGATGAGATGGAGGGATGGGGTGGAGAGGTATATGAGAGAGGGGTGTGTGAGTTGGGAGTAGGGCAGAGAAATGGCGGGGGACAGGGCGACTTGGAGGCGATTTGTTTGTGGCCACCCCAAACGGGATTGAGGCGTCTGGCAATAGATATATATATATATATATATATATATATATATATATATATATATATATATATATACTCGTTCTTAAGGTGTCAAGATGTAATTTGCAAAATATATCACCAAATGAGAGGTGCTTGAGTGTGTCCCCTATGCCCACGACAATAAGGCTCCAGAAGTGTCGCACATGGTCTAATTCAAAGTGGCTTCGGAGATTTCGTAAAAATGTTCCCTTACCAATTTATTTGGCACAGTACACCTCAGTATAATCTTGGGTATTATTGTCGTTGTCCATTTCGAAATTAAAACGATATAAATTACATTAGAGAGAATGAAACATGTAATATGCAAAGCAAGGCAGTGCACTTAGAGTGTGTAGCACCCGCGCCCACCCACAGTTCTAAAGAGCCGAGCATTTGACTTGATCCTGTGGCCTTGACCTTTGACTGATTGCTCTAAAACTCGAATTTCTTCACTCTTGCCAACCCTTAAACTCTTCCAATAACTTTGGTCTAAATCAAATCAAGACTGTTTGAAACTTCCTTGCCCTGTGACCTTGATCTTTGGCCTATTGTTCTCAAAAAGATTTTTTTTTTTTCTCAGCTTTGGCAAACCGTCAGTCCTTCAGTCAAGTCTAGTCCAGACGGTACCAAAACTTTTATTTATGGGGTCAAATGTTTGACCTTGCATTGTGACACAGACCTACAACGGACAGTCTCAGAATCTATAATTTCCTCGTCTTGCCTTACTTTCACCCTTCCTACAGTGTTGGAGTTAACCACATCAGAACTGCTTACTTTGACGCTGCTGTTGGAACTTCATACTCCTGAAACATTGGCAAAAAAAAAAAAAAAAAAAATGCTTTAAATAGCGAATCAATTTACTCCAGCCTTTTACTGAACGGATAAAAACTGCATAAGTTGATCTTTCCCTGTGACCTTGGTCTTTCATCTGTTTTTTATTTTTCAAAAGGGCCGTTCAATCCCTTGGCTGATTCACAACCCTTCCAGTAAGTCTGGCTCAAATCAAACCAAAACTGTTTTAGTTATTCCGTTCACTCACTGACACACGGATCGAACTTTGACCTTATAATCTGACCTTGATCTTTCACTGACTTTTCCAAAAACTGATTTTTTTTCTTTCTCCCCTTGCTCTAAATCGGATAAAAAACTTTTTAAATGACCTTTCTCGGTATGGATTTGACTTAGTTCTGTGATCTTGATTTCTGACCCTTTGCTCTAAAACTAATGAGACTTACTTCTTGGCTGACCCTCACCCATCCTAAAGTTTAGTTAAATATTTAAAAATTCATTTATGTATCTATTGCCAGACTCCTTGATCCCTGTTGGACTGATTCTTAATAAAGTGGTGTACCTCCTCTAAGTCATTGCTTTATAGCCAATGAAACTTGTACCTCATATGAGCCCTGCAACGTGGACCATGCAGACCTTCACTGTGCATCATTTAAGGTCTGCAGCTCAGGAAGGCTTAATCCCGTACAAAATGGCCCACAAACAAATCACCTCCACACTGCTCCGTCCTCTGTCTTTTGACTGCCCTCTCTCCACCTCACACCCCCATCCCTTATATACCTCTCCACTCCATTCCTCCATCTCATTCGTGGTCTCCCCCTCCTCCTGTTCTCCTCCACCCCACTCACATACAAGTACATTCGTTTAGTCAGTCTCTCATTCTCCATCCCGTTCCTGTGGCGAAATATTCTCAAAGGATTTCTCTAAAACCTTTCAGTCACATCCACAACAGCACCACAACGATTTTTTACCTCCTCACTTGTCTGTTTGTCTCTCTCTGTGACTCCACATGCACTTTCCAAACAATTCTTAGCCACTGCTCTCTCTCCTGACTTATGTCCTTCCAGAGGTCCAAGCTTCATTTCCTTTACCCTAGAACACTACCCTGTAATTCTTGCCACACCTTCAATAACCCGGGTAAATTTTATCCGGAACGGTAAAGTAACAAAACAATACCTACAGTCAAAGTGATTATATATATAACAGTAATGCATGAATGATTTAAGTAATAGGGTATGCTCGCCCATTACGAAACTTTAGAAAAATAGTTGAACTTAACAGTGAGAGGTGCACTAAAAAAAAAGTGGTATTTTCTAGGGCTATAAAACAAACAAACAAACAAAAAATTTAAATTCCTGAGCATGGAAATGGCTCTAGCTATGGACTTGTTCTTGCTGCAGCACATCCCTCATATGTGTGAGCCTCACCACGGAAATGTTCTGCCTTTCAGCATCAACATGTACTGTAAAAGAGCTTAGAAAAAATGGTCCTTTTTGAAAGACATTTAGGTATATGTTATGATTGGCAATATGTATTTTTTACTAGTTATGTTTGTCTGTAATTGAAATGTAAATGTTGTTTATACATTATTAGTCTCATAATCAAAGATAGAGAAAAAATATTCTATATATTTAGCCTCCCTATGCATCACAAGCAGTAAATAAAGGCAGCATAGTAGTGCTGGGTGCACATGACCCGTCCACAGAGATGGCATTTAAGCTTTGTTTTCAGAAGGACTCGTTTAGCAGTCAACACACCTCACCATTGCCAGCTGCATCAGCTATGACAACACCAAAGCAGCAGTAGCAGGGGTTGGAAGGGCACACACTGTGCAGTAGCTCCCAAACAAGATGATACATGCTGCCTGACCATTTGTCGTCTTGGTTAGGTTGGCAAGAGTGGTTAGCTGTTGTAGGCGCTACTGCTAATGAGCAAATCAGCGTCACCATAAGACTGCAAACATCCATTGACATGTAAATGGTAACCGTTCCATAATATTTATACCTCTATGTTAAAGAATACAACCCATTATGGCATATTATACATGGATCTTGGGAAACATAATAACAACGATGGGTTGAGTTGCCATGATCAAATAGGAGTGAAACCACTGATCATGAAACAGTGTGAGAGAAACATCTGTCAATATTGATTAGTTATCACAATTACAAATGGGCCAACAATACTATCTATCTATCTATCTATAGCCCGACGCCCTAATCCCGCAAAGGGTGGCCGCAGACAAAACGCCTCCAAGTCACTCTGTCACCCACCATTTGACTCCCCTCCCCCCAACTCACCCCCCCCTCCCTCATATACCTCTCAACTCCATCCCTCCACCTCATCCTCGGTCTACCCCTCCCTCTCCCTCCCTCCACCTCACCTACATACACCCTCTTAGTCAGTCTTTCATTCTCCATTCTCTCCACATGTCCAACAATACAAAGGTTAATAATATAATTCCTGCATGTTGGACTGTTAACCACGCACATTATTTATCTATACCATGGGGGCAATGTCTCTGTGTCGGAAGGTATTGTGGTTTTGTGTTTTGCTACTGTATGCGAATGGCACAGCTTCGTAGTAGGTGCAGGCCTACCATATGCTGCCACTTCATGCAACATGTGTCAAATGACATCATCCATTGTGTTAGATTGTACAGCATATTATCTTAACCTGAGATGTCCCGTCGACGTATGGGTACGTTGCAACATTTTGCATTTGCCAGTCCCGTCGACGTACTGGTACGTTTTGCAATTGCAAGGTCCCTAATTTGCACAATTTTCAATTTTCGTGCGTGATTTTTCGTACATATACACGGGACACCTTCCTCTATTCCTCTACAAGATGCCAAGCAGGGACAATGCCTTACACCGCATAACCTCCTCCCCCCCCCCGCACGCCATTGTCTCGGCAATTCACCTGTTACCAGTGACCTGGCCAATAAAGACATTCAGGGCCAGAGTGATTCTCCAATCGATGGCAATGTGGAGGACAAAGTTTACATAGCATTAGAGGAAGAAACAGTCAGAAATGATGATCAGGTAATGTGGCAAAAGAAGGTCAGGAATGGTGATGAGTTAGTGAAACAATGCTTATAATGCCTATATTACTGTTTGAAAACCATTATACTCTCATACTACATATAAATTTGTACCAAATAAATAAATAAATACCGTTTAGGAGTGGTGTGAAATAGTTATCCTCCCATAGAACTCGTTTTCTTTGCAGCCAGCCTGATAGAAAACCCTGTAAGGTAAGTAGGTACTCCTACCTGTATCGAGTATTTTAAACCTCAGGTGAGCGATTTCTCTATGAATTTTCGATGTTTCTCACCAAAAGCGGAGGTTTTAGCCAAAAAATTTTTTTTCCAAAAATGGTAGGGACTGGGGGGTGTCGGAGGTGCGAAAGTGGTCGGGACGTGATGGGTTAAAGATAGTTTTAGGGGCTATGCTATGTACAGTATAGCATTCCTAAGCAGCCTTGACAGTGAAGGGGATATCAGTCTTTCTGTGGACCGTGGCTTGATAAAGGCTGATGCCAACTCCTGCATGATATATATCCTTTGAGGCACCACTCCTCCTTACTAATTGGTGTTCTGAGATTGGATGACCCATGCGTTGATGAATGAGGCATTTATCATCCTGCAAAAAATGTACAGTGGCTACCTCTTGGTTTTGTGACCACTGGAGCATTGTGTGCACATTTGATCAAATGTGTCCACTGATCCCTTTGTGCTGTTATAAAACCCCATAATTTCTGACCACCCAGTTGAACCTATGGACGGTTGAGAGTGCATGGTGGAGAGGAGCAGCACAATATTCTTCTTGGTGGAGGAACAAGGAAGAAGTCAGGTCCTTGGTGTGCAGGATTGCAGTAGAGCATGGACTCTTACTTCCCTTCGTGACCATCTCCATCGACAATTTTTCTTTCTTGATGGTCCCTACCATCAACATTCCACAGTTGAGAAGGGCGGTAACAAGAGGCACTTAGATAAACCCACTGTCGGTGGTCACGTTCCTGTTGGTGTGGTGGTACTCTTTCGTTAGTTCCTTGGCGAAGTAGTGTCCAAGTTGTAGGTCTTGCTGTGGTTGCGTGGTCTATTCCCCCAAGTATGGTATACCTGCCAGAAGGTACTTTCTATTGACGACACTGACATACACTAACTTCAGTCCACATTTTGCTGGTTTATTGGGGATATACATCCAGAATGAGCGTCTGCCCCTGAAGCCAAGCAGCTGTTCATCGACAGTGATGTTCTCCGAGTACATAGTGTTTATTGCAGTTGGCAATAAACATGTCCTGGATGTGTCTGATGGAAGCAAACTTGTCACAGGCCTCTCTCTGCTGCCTTGTCTCATCGTTGTCGAGGCAGAGGCAGGCAAACAGGAAAGTACACCTGCCCTCCGACATGGCAGCACAGTACATTGCTGGGCTCCAACTTGGACTCCACATCACCTTAGTTGTGAGATGATTATCTCTCTGATCTCTGCTGAAGATGAGGGGCCCCTAGCATAGCTTGTATCTATTCTGCAGATGTACTCAACAGTGCTGCCATTTCTCTAGTGTACTTTGATGCCTCCATAGCAATTTTCTTGTTGGTCCACTATCATAACAATTATCTGTTCCTTAAAGAGCAGTGAAAAGCACTTTTCAGTGGTGTCAGCACATGATGCCTTCTCCGTGGGCCCTGGTGTAAAAGAAGGCATAATGTGTCAAGCTTGTGTTTTTGAGGTTGCTGGTGACTGGGGCCGACAACTCCAACTGAAACCAGCGGTACTGCTGATCATGCTGGTTTCAAATTTAACCACTAGGGAGTCATCCTTGCAACAGTGATGGTGGCACCTCCTTCCACCGGATGGAGAGGCAGTAGCAGACATGGAGGGAGGCACAGGAGAGGCAGGAGAAACAGGTGTCAAAGGAGAGACCGAAGATGAGATGTCAGGTTGTAGGGTGAGTGGAGAGGTAACAGATGTTGTGGTCACTGGTCCGGGTGTAGCCACATGGCTGGTGTAGAGTCATGTTCACTTAGCCTGGCGAAATGATGACCTGCGCTCATCTGTGTCGATATCACAAATCTCTTCACCTAGTTCTGAGACATAGTCTTCATCAAGATCATTGTCATAAAGAACTTCTCCCTCAATTACATCCTTCATCTCTTCGACACTGATCTATTTTCTCCTCAATCTCTTCCTGATTGAAGGTTTTTCCTCCCTTAGGCATTTTTATATATAGTTAATATTACTGTCACTCTGGAAATGCACAAACACACTGTGAATCACACAAAAAACACATAGCATGCACTGTCCTTTACGTTGGATATTTACCAAAGATGTTGTTTGTAGGTTATCACTAGAATGGGTAAAATATACCCAAACATGATTCTATGGGAAAAAAAAAAAAGCGGAGGGACGAGGGCAGGATAGGGAGGAGATTCACGCACACTGCTTCTACAGTGTCTGGGAGGAAACTGATGGTTTAGGGGGTTCCACTGGTCTGCCTAAAGGGGAACCATATGAGATGCAGATGTGCTGCTTTTGCATGGACAAAATTTACCCACCGTTAGTGTTCTAGAGTTTTATTAGAGTGGGAATCACAGTACTGTCATTCAACAACTTTTTTATTTCTATGCTCATTACTTATTCCACATCACTGCTCTCAGTGAACCAGCAACCTTCCAACTATGCAGTAGCCAATGAAGCATAAACTTCCACCATTACTCACCAAACTACCTAAGTACTTGAATGCACTCACATTCTCCGTTTTCTCACCACCCGGTCTCTGTGCAAATTATGACTGTTTCTCTCTAAGACCAAAACTTACCTTTATCTACATTTACTTTTCTTCAGGGTATGGGGATAACTCAATCCCCGATCCCTTACTATGGCCTGTCTCTTTTTAGGAACTAAAAAAGTAGAGGAGGGGGTCCCTAGTGCCCTCACCCCACCCCTTTTATTACGACACGCAGAGAGTTCGGTGACAGAATAGGAGTGTTCGCGCCGAGTGGAAAATCTGCCAGACACCACCAGAAACTATGTCTCATTTTCATTTTGATGGGCTAAGGGGGTCTTAGTTAAACTTCAGTGTTCTTTTTCTGATCGATATTTACGATATTGGTTAAGCAAATACCTTTAAAAAAATGTAAATTACTCTTACTTGTGCTATTTCACCCAAAATATCGCCTAAAAATTCTTATATTTATATATTCTTCCCTAAGAAGGTTAGGACAATATTTGTCAATAAGACTGTTTTTGGACTGTAAGAAGCAAAAAAGGAGTATGAATAATGACATTCGTAGATAATCTGACTTGTACAAAAAATGGCAAATATGGTCTACCCATAGTTTAATATTTATTAGACTCTAAAATGTTACGGCGTAACGAAGCCTAGCGCTGCCAGACATACGAAGCAAGCCAGCTGATGGAGTGGGTCACAGAGCGAGTAAAGAGACAACTGTTTTGGTTTGCTTGGAAAACTTGTTGTACCAGAGGCAGCAACTAAATATCGACATGCTTTCTTGAAGTGAATTAAGTTTTATTCTTACTCGCAGGGAGTTTAATGTGTTAGTATGAATTATAATCAACTATTATTGTTGGTTAAAGATATACATATATATTTCTATGCATGCATAAACCAGGCTGCAACCGCTGTGAAATATTTTTTTATATTACTATAAATTTTCATGCTGCATTGACAAAGCACTGTTTTATACAGAAGAAATAGAATATTTGCATATTTTTACAATATATAAGATGCACGTAAAAGGCCATTCTATCATTGCCCATGTGATTTTTTTTCCGTCAGAAAAATTATAATACCGGTGTTATCTGGCATTTCTCCAGTCGCACGAACGCTCCTATTCTTCCTAACATAACCTGGCCGCAGAGTAGTAGAATCACCCCATAGTGTGGCTAGATTGTGTTCACCCGCGAGGAAGAGTGGCTGTGCGTGATAGAAATGGAGAGAAATTGTGAAAGAGTAAATGATGACGCAGCCCTGAGGGGTTATTCTCCCACATTTTGTCTGATCAGCTGATCAGGTCTGGTGCGGGTAAAGGGATGGGTCTATTATGATGTGACAGGGGTAAACCAGCTCGCTGTCGGGCCCTGCTGCGGATGTCACTGATTGCACTGTCCAGTTGACCCTCGTGCGGTGTGGTGCGGTGAGGATCTGTCCCTTCTCCCTTTTGGGGTTAAGATGCGAATGAATGTGTTTGAGTGGATGAGTAAATTGGGAGTGTGTCGTCCTGTCTCGGCTACCTCCCTTTCCTTGGGGGAAGCAGCCTAGGTATATAGATAAATAGATACATTCACTTTTGCTTTCTGTTTCCCATACACACTCCCAGACTCAATCAACAAGCCCTGCAGATCACATTCCTCTTCACTTAACAGTACAGTTTTATCAGAAAGTAACAGTACATGAGGTTTCCACATCCAACCCTCTCTCACTGGAGACACTACAACATCCACTGCCCCACTTGTATCCGTTATATAACTCCATCCATTAACAAATTAAACAACCACGGGGACGTGACACACCCCTTCTCCAGTCCAACACTCATATCAAAGAACTCACTTAATTCACTATCCACACGCAATACTCATCTCGTTCACATACACTCACACATACATATACAGACAGAAAGACACGCACACGACGAAAGAGCAGTACTCTTCTCTTTCTTGACAGGTACGGGTGTAAATAAGTTGCGAAGGAAGAGGCAATATGAAGCATCGTGTTGTCGTCCACAATACGCATCTCACCCTCTCCCACACAACAAGCACACGCATTTCATGTTCAAATTATCATCATGTTTTCTTTGTAGCCTACATTAGTATATTCTCACCAAAACGGCCTTGCTTTTATAATTTTACCAAATAAAAACAGATACGAACTGTAAACTATAACGATTGGTTTCCATGTGTTTCTCTCTCTCTCTCTCTCTCTCTCTCTCTCTCTCTCTCTCTCTCTCTCTCTCTCTCTCTCTCTCCAGACACACACATGCACCAAACTTTACTCTACCTACATACACTCACAACGCACATATATCACCAATAACACACACACACACACACACACACACACACACACACACACACACACACATGAACAAACAAACACTTAGCAATCATGACACTTTAGCAAGTAACCTGAGAATCACGGGAGGCTTTGTAGCACCTCATCCTTAACCCTTTTTTTCTTTTCTTTTTTCTTTATATTGCACCAGAACTTTATGATGTATGTTGCTGATATCCATTTAGTATTAAAAATAAGTACAAAAGAATATTGAGGTGTAATGTGCAGAATGAATAGCCATGGAGCGGGCGTTACGAAATTACCGAAATAGACAACGACTCTCAGCACAGTACACACCTTGTCATATTATCGTGGTCTAAGTCGCTTTTGTTTGTCCTCCTACCTGATGACTGTATGCATCTTGGGGGAGACTGGATGCATCTTTCAATAACTCTCTCACAACCAACGTCTCCACTAAAGCGAAAAAATGTAGTCTATAACCACGAATAAACAGGAAAAGTACGCCATCGGCTTGAAGGAATAACTCATTTCTAAGTTCATTTTCTTATGTTCAGTAGCACGTTGATCACTTCAACTCCAAAACGATATTTCTGTATAATTCTGACTTTCTGCAGACGATTTTAATTACCAAAGGACAAACTTAACGAGATGAAAGTGTTAGATGTCGCCTTCGTTAAGTATTTCCATACAAAAACTCTTTCATATATGAAAGACATTCATCCAGAATAAAAAATAAAAAAAACAATAAAATTACATTTAAAGGGAAGTATGCTCTTGCATGTTTCCTTCTCAGGTTCTGGCCACAGCAGAAAGATAAGAATGATATAGAGTAGAAGGGTCGATAACACTGAGGCTCTTATAACATACTCACATCTAAATAAAACCTTTCGGAGTTAGCTATAATACAGGGTGGTCCAAAAGCCTCCATGCATAGGAATAATTGTCTCTTTTGCGTACCCTTCGGGAATGCCAGGTATGTTAATGTGAGTTCACCACGAGGGGGGAAAGAAGCGTCGGTAAGTGTTTTCAAAGGAATGGCAACCATGCATAACATGTTTTGTGAACAAAGTTCAGTTTGTTTACAATAAATTGATTACCCTCCCTGTGTTTGGAAACTTGTAGAGTATCAGAGTTGTTCCAACCATGAGATGAATAATGGTGAAACCATACACAGTCTAAGGCTTTTATAAGCACATTCAGCTGAATAACATCGTCTGATGTTAGCTGCAATAAAACACTAAAGGTAATTCAACTGTACGGGAACTATGGTCTGATGTGAAAAATATATCGCTAAGGAAGAACAATGTGAAAGATGTACCTAAGCCCACGGAAATAAGGTGTTCGGCGTCACATTCTTGTGGATAAGGAGGCT
This sequence comes from Coenobita brevimanus, assembly GCF_032717465.1. Taxonomy (NCBI): domain Eukaryota; kingdom Metazoa; phylum Arthropoda; class Malacostraca; order Decapoda; family Coenobitidae; genus Coenobita; species Coenobita brevimanus. The sequence goes on along the minus strand of NC_137069.1, from coordinate 49,402,207 downwards.
TCCCGGCACCCCTAAAAAAACGCCTTCAGCACCAGGACGATGGTTTTATATTTGCCATATTCTCTTCACACGACTGTATAAAAGTTGGGTAAAACATTTCCGGCTGGTAAAGTGTGGACTGAACTTTCTTTAACCCCATCATTAACATGATCTCTTAATCTGAAAAATATTGTCTGGTAAATACAACAAAGGCAAATGACGTTCTCAGGCTCAGTTTAATAACATACCATGCACATTACGCCTTAATACACTCTTTCCATTTCATTATATCTTTTCAGTGTCAACGTGCTTTCATTACCCCTCCACTACGATTTTCTTCCTCATGCGACGAAGACCAGACTTTCAATTAAAGGATGTCTATTACTGAAAGAGATAATTACAAGAACATACTCCTCCAGCTAGGAAATTTCATGATGACGGCAAAATCCTGTCTAAACACCTCGTCGTAGTCAAGGGTTTGAAAATACAAGACATTATTTTCGACCAATACGCAACGATATATTGGTAAAGGAGAAGTGCTTGAGAGCCTGCTAAACCCTTCAAACTACGGCCTAGGTACACACACTCTCTCTCTCTCTCTCTCTCTCTCTTTCCCTCCCTTCGCCTGGGGGGGGGGGGCTTAGACGTCATACAAATTATGATAGTTGATACAAGCGGAACTCGTATTTCATTTGCATATCTTGAGTCTTCCTAGAACTGTTGCTGTGTCGTGAGGAGGGTGGGAGGAGGGATTAGTTAATGAGAGTATACTGGAGTACATAGGAAGTACAGGTAACAGGAGGCCTACTGTTCCATGATAAAGCTATCTGTTGGAAAAATAAGCTAGTTCTTATTTGATCTAACCAAGGTGTGAGAGAAAAGGTTAGAAACGGTGTATGTGTGTGTGTGTGTGTGTGTGTGTGTGTGTGTGTGTGTGTGTGTGTGAGAGAGAGAGAGAGAGAGAGAGAGAGAGAGATGGACTGAGACGCCAGGTAATGGAATGCTGGAATAATTTGTGGATCGAGATGTGGTTCGTTTTCATTGAGCAAATTTCCGATAGCTCTCCTACTTCCGTATTCTTCCTTCTCCTATTAAGCTTTTCAGTATGATGATGTCTTTTTATGGTGCTTTCGTAAGATTAACTTGTTAGTCCTCTACCGGTCAAACTGGTTGGGGACTATAATAGGTTTGCGCGGTTCAGTCAGTACAGTACGTCAGTCCGTCCGTAATTTCGTGACCGTCCTTTAACTTCCACATTCAAGGAAGATTTTGATATAACTTCACACAATTGTTCCCCATACCATGGCGGTGTGTCACGCGCAACAACCAGCCATTTACTTCCAAGGTCAAGGTCACACTTGGGGCTTAAACAAGGTCGGGTGCTGTCATACTTAAGAGCCATTGTTACATTAGTATTCGCTTTGTAACTTCCACATGCATTAGCAGATTTTGATATAACTTCGCATAATTATTCCCCATAGCATGACGGTGTGGCGCGAGGAACAGGCTGCCATCTACTGTCATATTTGGTTATCATCTGGCAGAGGACTTTGTATTGTTGGCAGTACTTGTTTCACTTTTATATATTTTAACCTACTTAGTGACCCCAATACAGTATTGCATTTATGAAGGCTGTATCTAGCACCTCATATTCAAAAGCTTTCCAAAGTTGAACAAAATTATCTTGAGATATAAAAATATGAAAACCGTCAACGTAATGCAGAAACTGAAGGCATTCTACTCATCCAATTCATATTTCTTGACAATTGGGTTAGGATGACGATAATGTTTAGGATCGAATCTCTGAAAAATTCGCAGCAACTCCTCCTTAGCACTGCATTCTTAAAATCCTTAAAAATCCTCTTATGTTACTGATGTAAACAATGCCCATATTAAAACGATATAAATAGTATACAAAGATGAGATGTAAGGTAGCCTAATGTGGGGAAAAAAAGTAAGGAAAAATGGTGGTTTCTTTTGCTGGCACCTTACAGTGTTTAAAAAAAAAGCCTGAGGGACCGTCCTGTAGTCACATGCTACTTGAGTGATCGCTGGGGTAGAAGTGAGGGAGGAGGGGAACGCTCAACTCTACTATCAGTACATCAAGCTTGAACTGTTGAACACAGTTTGATTCCCCTTACTATCCACCTAACAGTATAATTAAGGACCTGGGTGCAATATTAACTCTTGCGGGGCGTTTTTCTGAGAGTGATTCAAACATAGATTTTCTCAAGGACAATCGTGCTGACGATACTCATACATCTAACTCTGTCATACTGTGGTTACAGTCCAGTTGCTTTCACTGAAAGTAGTAATACTCAAGGCATAACTACCGATTCCCTTCATTATGATAAATGACGTACCAGAACACTGGCTTTTGAAACCCAGTTATGTCATATGTGGAAACCAACAGACTTTTCAGATAAGTATGTAACAGTGCCATTAATGTCCGACCGAAAAACAGTGCAATATTATTGAACACAAGTATATACAACCTGACCCGCGCTTGATAGCCGGTCTATCACCAGCTAAAGGCTTGACAACGTAATGATCAGACTTAACATCGTAGTTTTAATGCAATCACTATTGCAAAGACTTACTTTTATCTAATTCTTCTTACCTCATGACGACATGATTCAAATTCTGACTGGTGCCTCTAATGGATAACGATATATCAAACTCGTGCATTTTGGGAAGGAAATCTGTACAGTTAAATGTTATTATCTGAATGAGAGGGTCTGAAAATGAGAAATGAGAGTAAGCCCACAGTTTATGATCGCCATTTATGGAATACTTACAACCATTAGGTGTCACTGACCTGCATGTCACAATCTACAGTGGATTCACAGGGAGGTAAAAGGCAAAACTTGCTTTATTCACTTCTAAAAAAAAATAAATGAATAAATGTTTTGAGAATACTATCATTATTTGTATAAAAACACTACGGAACTGGCACCTTCAATACGATGATGATGTTTATAGGAGGTCTGTTCACAAAGTATCCGATCTTAGGCTCTATGAAAATAAATGGCCAAGCCGATGAGCTAGGACACTATTTCCCCTCAAAGTGGGCCTTTCTGACGACACATATAGCCCAGGATTCTTTCCACTGCCTGAAGCATTTTTCAAAGTCGGTTTTTGGTATCTACTGCTGGTGCTTCATCGCATTCGTCATGATCTCTTATTTCGTCTCAAACTGGGAACCCTTCAGCGGAGTTTTGAGCCTGGGGAATAACCAAAGTCGCACGGAGCCATGTCTGGTGAGTAGGGAACCTGCCGGACCTGTGAGATTTTGTGCTTGGCCAAAAATTTCGGAATCAGTTGAAAAGAATGGGCACGGGCGTTGTCATGGTGCAGCTTCCAACTTGCCGCTTCCCAAAGGTCTGGTCTCATCCACCGAACTGCATCACGAAGACTACAGATAATGTCAAGGTAGTAATAGTTGTTGACAGTCTGATGTTCTGGTGCGTATTCATGATACACAACACAACGGTAGTCGAAAAAATGATGTCAACATGCATTTCACATTGCTGCAGACCTGTCGTACTTTTTTTGGCCAAGGCAACCCTGCTTGCTTCCACTGGGATGACTCTAGGTCATACCCGTACACCCAGGTCTCAACTCCAGTGATAGTCTCAGAGTCTGGATCGCGATTTGCGCACTCCAACATGTCTTGAGCAACTTCATCCGAGAAAAGAGACGATGACGAATGCACGAAGGACCTGCAGAAAATACCGAAATCTGATTTTGAAACATGTTTTAGACAGTAGAAAGAACGTTAGGCTACGTGTAACAAGTCACAAAGGGCCTGCAATGAAGGGGATTAGTGTGCAAGCTCAACAGGTTAGCTATTTATTTTTTTAGAGCCTAAGTCGGATACTTTCTGAACAGATCTGGTATAGTTCTTTTATTTCCAAACATTTACATTTAACTTGGTGAGGACGTACAGTAGTGGGGGGCATTGATGAAGGCTATATCTATGCCCGCCAGTTCGTAAAGCCTCTCCTAAGCTAAAGTTCCCTGGAGACAGCAAGAATAAAATTGACTGACTCGTGCAAACGGATGCGAACACGGTACTACTGAGTTACTGCGTCTCCCTCATTATAATGTTTTGTTCTGTTATATTCACTTTGATTTATTCTAATATCTAGTATCATCATCTATATCATCATTATCCTGAGCGTGAAATAGTCTACTGTTTCTCACTTATTTCTCCATTTCGGTCTGTTGGCTTTTCGCCCCTTCCAACCTAGCCCAGAATATTTGTGAATTTTCTCTCTCCGTCTAGTTCTTTGTCCACTGTACTGTTCACTCGTCTGCTGGTTGCCAACGCATTAAAGTAACTGTCCATCTGTTATCATAACTAATGAGGACAGACAGACAAACAAACATATATACAGATATATGGACATGTAAACAAAGATTTACTGCCTCCATTATGGACTGTACATACCTTAGTTATTTGTATAAAGAAATAAATTACTTTATGGGTAACAGCCAGCTGATCTAATTAAAATTATCAGAAACCTTTCGTTGTGAAGGTGATAAAAACAATCCCCAAGAACACGTTTTCGACAAGAAGTCTCCGCTATGCTAAAGTCAATCGGTTGTAGCAACAAAAACAGGATAAGCAGAAAGAAATCGAGAGCACGTACCCTTTCTCAACGCCAAAAGATTTTTTTTTTTTTTTTTCTGCAGATAGACTTGATTCACCTCAAAATTTAACAAACCCCTCCTTGACCGACTGCCTACCTGTCACCCAGATTTCACTGAAATACGAGATCTTTTTGTGATATCTTGTTAATAAACAGACCAAATGACAAGGGTGAATACACAGTCTCCAGTCAACTTCTTTCGCAGAGGAAACAAGTGTCATAGATCTGAAGAAATAGGGGTACTAGGATCCTTTTCTATACAATACCATAATTATAACAGGTGGAAAGAGACTATAGTATTTAATGAAATTTATAATAAAAACGATGATTCACGTGACTGTGAATATTAAACACACAGTGAGATACAGACTCAGTGAAGGAACATGATGATGCAGCCTGTTTGCTTGTTTGCTAAAAGCCTCTTATTCACAGCGGACCACGCAACGGAGAAGCCTCAGTCACAACAGCATTACAAAGAAGAAAGACTGTGGTATATTGCCTCTGTGTGTTGATGGCTAAAAGTTCGTCTCTCTCTCTCTCTCTCTCTTTCTCTCTCTCTCTCTCTGTTGAGGAGAGGAAGTCATTCTCTCTCTCTCTCTCTCTCTCTCTCTCTCTCTCTCTCTCTCATGTCTTTCAACCAATTCCAAGTCCGACACAAACGTCACCGCCACCAACTCTGTTTTACAAATACTTCCGAGGAGAGAGAGAGAATTACTAGATGTTTTCTTTTCTAAAAAGGCTGTGTGTGTGTGTGTGTGTGTGTGTGTGTGTGTGTGTTGTGTCATATAACTTATACCAGAAGAAACACGATTTTTTTTATAGTCTGTATATGTCATTTTCAGAGAATTTGTGTCTGCCAACTGCATTCAGTACAATTTTATGCATTTTCTGGTCAAACTAAAAATTATATTTTTGTCAAACGACTGAAGCAACCCTAACTTGTGTATGAACTACTTTTATATTGCAAGCTACAGTTTTCACATTGCTGATTACCAGTGTAAAATATTGAATACGACTATCCTCGTTAACTCTGATTTAGTCTAGAATTGCAATCTACTCTGTTTGACTGATGCCATGTAGCAGCACATTAAAAGGGGTATAAGTTTGCTATTGTCCATTTTATATAGGCTTATAACACACCAAAATATACTTATCTTTTTCATTAGAGTTTGTTGATACCTCTTACGGTTGTTGTATAGAGCTTTGCACAATGTTCACACTACAGAGAGGCAGTTAGACTAATGCACATACAGGTGCCAACTTAGTAATAGGCCTACAGAATTACCTGTAATTTTTTGTGTATGTAAAGTTTTGCTCTACTCTGTGTCGTATTTATGGCTACTCTGTCATGACGCAAGTAAACAATAAACTTTTCGACTACTGGACAATCCATACTTTCCCTAACTTTTACTTTAGCAATTTGTAGTTATCTCACCGTCAGTGTATGACGATCCACAGAATCTTCGGATTACAGACAGACACTGACACATAAATGCAGAATAAGATGGTGGTGTACTGTTTCATATAATATAGTACTGATGTTGCGTTGCAGACTACTTTTTATCTTATTGCACAGTTTCTTGGCATACTGAAAGTACTGTTGTCAGAATGTTATTCTGCAAGGTATTGTTGTCATTTGCCACAGCCTTAGTAATGCTGATATTATTGTGGCAATGAAGAGTGCCAATGGACTATTGCTGAATACTTCAGTCAGAGATTAACCTGGGAACTCCCGTAGTCTTGTTAAGTAAGGACGATGACTAGTGGACCAGCAAAACGAAAAACAGGATTTGTCAAAGTGAGAATGAGCTTCTAAAGCCGACACCCTTCCTATTTGGTAGAATTAGGACATTAGATGTGACTGGCAGACCACCTCCAACTGGATAGCCAGGTCTGATAACCAGGGAACCTACATTCATGTCCTCGGAGTAGTGGCGGGTCCTCTCATGTCTTGGGAAGTTGGCAAGGGATTTGCATCCAACGCCCATAGAAACTAGTACCGCCCCAGGCATTAACAAGAGGAAATGGGATCATGGTAAACTGAGTTTGGTTAATTCCAGTCAAGGCTATATGTCTGTGAGACCCTTTTTACTTTCTGGTGATGCAAGGCTCACCTCCCATCCTACCCAGAGGCCCTGTCGGGCTACCACCAATCATGAAGGCTGAAAGGTAATGCTTATGAGATTCCAGCTGTCAGCCATAGAAATTGGGCCATAGACCTGCAACCTGCTTTTACAAGGCGTCATGGAAGTATAGAGGACATACAAGCACCAATTTATGCAGAGAGATTCGAAGGGCATTGTAGATGGGGAAAACCAACTAAGTTTGTTGTCACAAGATTTGATGTGACAGGGGTTCGGCACTTCTGCACACTGCAAGGTGAGTTGGCTTGTCCATAGCGCGGGCAACAGCGTTGACTACACATAACATTGTTCTGGGTGTGATAATGGTGCACATTTTAGGGCCGGTGCTGTTCCAGTTTTCACTTGCATTGCATTTTCCATCGACAAGCTTACTCCAGCTGATAACTGTCAATATTGGTGAGGGAGAACCAGACATTGGGTTTTATCATTCTTACTGCAGTGCACTCGTATGATTCAAAAGAGATAAGTGAAATCCAAGAGAAAGAGATGATCTGCAGCAAAGTCGACTCATTTGAAGAACACTTCACCCCGCAGGTTACAATACTGGCCTTAAGGAATTTCAGTGTAGCTACTAGCACCGACAGTTAAGATAATGAGGAGTGAATAGGTAACAATTTCTCTGAAACCAGGAATAGCAAGTTATTTCCTTATGGATTTTAAAAATTCTGTAAGTAAAGAACTGCTGAATCCTCATTACAGCAGCGAGATGTTTACAACTATATCTAGGATTCCAATACTGTATGGGTTACTAAGGAAAATAACCAAATCCTTGTAAGTACCAAGTCCAGGAACCTTCAGAACTGTAGGGTTTCTAGAATGCAGAGCATTTTTGGTACTGTTCTCTGAAGCTGTAAATCAAAACTGAGATAAATCCTATGTTCTACTTGTATAATGGTTTCTTTTCCAGAAACTCACAGATGAGAAGCATGCTCATAAGTAAACAAGGTAAAAGTGAGGGCAGACGCCATCGGGTTCATAGCAGAGATGCTATTTTCTATAATTTAGGCCTTTGAGTCTGTGGCGTTTTTTTCATCCAATATTCTGGGATGCAAGTCCACGCCATCATCCAGGTTACCACAGTTGCCTCCTCTAGGTGTTACCCTACGTCCTCACTTTACCTATCACCTCTAAAGGTCGGGTGGACACTGGAGTTAAGTGGCGCCAGCTGATCGCACCAGAATTCGAACCCACGCATTAACGGGCTGGCAGCTTTGCAGTCAGTGATGTTAACCTCTAGGTCACTGCAAGTGTATAAATATACAATGATAGCCACAAAATGGTTCAACCACGTCGAATGACAGAAAAACTTAAGTGCGTGGCTGATGAATGTGTTGGAGTTTGTCTGACACCACCGAGGAGATACTGACTGCAGTCAAGAGAGTTTCCCTACAAATTTGCTTGAAGATCAAGAGCAGCTCAGACTTCTTGTTTGTCATGCAAGTTTCACTTATAAGAAACAAGCTGAAGTATGTTATGGAAATTACTGCAGCAGTAGATTGTTGCTTTTATTTGGATGGCCTTAGATTGTCATATCCATCCCAGGCCCAACTCCCAGAACAACTCTCGTCATGCATTTCATGGATGGTTTTGCTATGTTTGGGTCACTATGAGTGGAGTTTCCATTGGCTGGGGTGCAATGACCAGCTGCTTTCCCACCAAATGATGATACAGTGTCAAGTCTAGTTGAAATCAGCAAGGCAGTTGAAAAGTGGTAGGGTGGATGGAGGTTGTATTATCTCTATGGAACTAATTAGAATTGGGTCAAAACCATGATCCTGCATTATTACTTTGACTCATGGACGCCGTTTGGTGTACTGTATTCTTTCTGACAGATCAAGGAGTTAGGTCAATCCATGTCCAGAAAGGAGAAACGGCCATGTGATTAGTATTTTACTCGGTGTTACAGTGCTCAGTGTAATCAGTAAGGTTCTTGCTCATGTGCTTTTGATATGCAGCTGCAGCAAGTTGCTCATGTTTCAAGGCTTTCATTCAAGGCCAAGATATCCACGCCTGGCTGTATGCTTGTACTTTGACTTCTCATGGAAAGCTGATTTGAGTTTCAGTGGGATTACTAGCAGTCTATGTCAATATCAAGAAACAGTTTCACTCTTTTAAAACCCTTACAACTTTGAGGGATCACAACAGGGATTTGCTGACACAGTGTTGTCCTATGCACAGACATTGAGAGTGCTCTCAAGTGTGGAAAGGAAGTTCTGATTTCTTTTCAGCATTTTTTTTTAATAAGACAGATGTGTCCTTGTCTCCTCTCTCTTAATGATATGCAAGGGTTAAGAGTTAATGAGGTTGTGAGTCGGAGTCACGTGATAATATCCAGTGCCAATTTTATGATTACTGGCTCTTATCTGCTGATGATGCTGTTATCCTAGCAAAGTTGCTGAAGACATTCCTGAGTTCTCTCGAGGGACCCTTGGAGGAATTAAAGCCAGTGGGTTGAAAGTTTCTTGGACCCAAACCAGGTTGTTGATATCGATTGGTTGTCAAATGAAGCCTTACATTCCTTTCAGGCATAATACTGAGAAGATAGAGGTCTTTGAAACATTCACTTATTTTGGTAGCCTGGTCCTATTTGGTTCATAACAGTCGCTGGTCAGATAATGAGATTTCTTCTTGTATTTGTCAGGCTTGTGATATGAGCAAACTCAGTCTGAATAGTAGGGGTAAATTTATTCGTGCACACAGACAAAGATCGCATCTTCAAGACACTGGTGCTCCCTGTCTTACTATATGGCTGTGACATGGACACTGAATAAAGATCTTGCTTGAACGGCGAATTAATTCCCTTCGTACTCAGTGGCTTCAGAGGACTGGGAGGTATTGCCGGTACAGTCGACAGCAATATCTCACAATAGCCACAAGGGCATGTGGTATGTTTCTCTGAGGCTGAGCTGGTGCACAGGAAGGAATCTGGAAGACAGCCTGCTGTGAAGGAGACAAAAAGGGAGGCCACAGAAATAATGACTGGAGCTAGTTAAAACCATTCCTGTCAGGATTTACTTGTAATAGGAAGAGTTGCTATCTTGACACCTGCACAGGTGAACCCACATGAGGGAAGCTGGAAGGTGTGTCGATGTGTATGTCCCTTCATAGGCCCCAGCTGACTCATTGAGTGACCGTATTTTCATTTTGCATTTCAATACTGCATTTATTATTGTCATATTGCTGAGTACGTGAGCCGAATTGCAAAGTACTATAGTTACTGTAAAGTACTACATTTACAGGGTACTTTTATGGTAATACTGAATACAGTTGTTATGCTGTAGGGTAGCTTCTGTTTTCATATTACTGAGTACTACTATCAGATGGCAAACAATTAGTGTCAAACTGAAGAGTACAGTTATTATCTCTGTTGTACAGAACACTGCTACTGTCGTTCGTAAACAGATTAATTGCACTGTTGTTGAAGCATATTTTTGTTGCACACGAGATCAAAAAACGAGAGCGATTGTTTTGAAGTGTGTGTGTGTGTGTGTGTGTGTGTGTGTGTGTGTGTGTGTGTGTGTGTGTGTGTGTGTGTGTGTGTGTGTGTGTGTGTGTGTGTGTGTGTGTGTGTGTGTGTTTAATAACTCAAAATGTTTTCATCCGGTATATTCAAACTTTGTAGAAAGGATGATAGGTGACGTAAAGTGATGATGATGAAAATGAAGATAGCGATAATTCATCACGTCTAAAGTCCATTCCATATCAGAAGAAAAAACTTGAATGAGTAAAGTTTATAACCACCTTGTATGTTAATAATTCAGTCTATCCATATTTGTTCAATGTGAGTTTTATGCATATTTTACTGGGGCACTAAATCTCCCTTCTCCCGAGCATATCCGTTACTTTATTCCAGTTAATGCCATACGATATTTTCAGCTGAGCGACTGAATCCTGGCTGTTGATGATGACACTTACCAGTTTCCCTTTCATGGTAGGGATAACTCTTATTTTTCTATTCTGGTCAATACAGTTGTTGGTGGACGATTGATAGAAACACGACCTATACACAAGTCCAAAGTATTTTACAGTTTCAAGTTTTTCAAGTCAGGCAACCTTTCCTTAGACTGTTTATTGAGTTACGCATAACCCAATAAATTTTTGAATTCTCGTAGTGTTTCTTTCAGTAGGAGGCAACTTCTTTCCCTAGGCACTGTTTCTCTGGTTGTGAGCTTACATTTGTCTCTAGCTAGACTTTCTTTGATCTGGAATTAACTTTTGTCTCTAGGTAGTGTTACTCAGGTTTGAAAAAAAAAAAAAAAATCTTCTGGCAATGAACCTCTGGTCAGAACAAACCTTTGTGTCATATCAGTCTCTAGGATTTTTTTTTTTTTTCTGGTTAGAAAGGAACCTTTGTTTCTGTTTCCCTAGACCGGAATAAACTATGTCTTTAGTTCGTTTTCCTGAGCATCAATGAACTATTGTCTCTTGGCTGCATTTCTTCACTACCCACCTACAGCAGATTTTGTCAGAGAGAAAGAGAGAGAGAGAGAATGAATAAAACTGGACAACAGTGGCAGCAAAGTAGAACCGATGTTCTGTGGTTGAAGAGACTATATAATACATATCAAAGGTAAACTTTCATTTTCATTTTTTCTGTATCTGGCTCTCGGCATAAAATAGGCAAACCATTCCAGTAGCCCTCCCACGTACCTCTAACTGACGTCACACACTGTTCCACGTCACCAATTGCTCATTCATACCGCTGGGTCGTTACTGAGATACAGTATGCAAGAGAAGGACAATCCCATTTAGGACTAGCATGACGGTATTAGTGGGGACGGTTCTATATGCCAGTGGACCTATTACCCAATTTTAACCATTCAAGCTGCTGCTTCTTTCAGCCGAGTGGGATCATGTGACTTTACAATCACTCTTCCATCACGTGACCACCATGGGCGTGAAAGGGAAGATTTTGATCCATATTGTCCTTCATGGAGCCCCCCCCCCCTCTCCCTCCCTCTCTGGCTGTGGATTCAATTTGGCATAATATCACTTATAAATCTGGCAGACCTTTACTGGCACTGCTGATGCACGTGTATTTAATGCTCCGTGAAGACTGCTTTCCCTAATGAAATTTTCGAACACGCGAATTTATGAAGAACTCGAATAATCCCTCTGACTCTCGTCTAATTTATGTTAACAAAATTATAACTTCAAAGCGTAAAGGAAAGATTACAGGAAACATGGTTTGGCATAATAGTCTTAATTTAATCAGACTTATGGTTCACAAAGGCGAGCAAGAAACAGTGTTAAGCTAGTATCTTACGGTTTCCTGCTTTGTAATTTGCCATGATTGGTGAACCTTAATATTTAATGAAGGTAGTAGAGTCCTCTAGTTTTTTATCCGCTCATGTGAGATGCCAGGAATAAGAGAGCGATATGTGATTACTTTCGTATTAGTGTTCTCTCTCATGCTAGTGGAGAGCTGTGCAAAGCTAAAGCCCACCTATCACGCCCATCTTCACGGGAAAACATACTCCTTTCCCGTCTCTCTTATATCCATCGCCAACCCCGCTCATCCTGCCCACTCCTGCACATCAGTCCCTCCCCACTTCCATGTACCCAGCACTAAGCTTCTAAGAAAAATGCGTCCTCGCCACCAACTTTCCACTAAATGTCTTATTCTGCCCAATATTCCATGACCATCGACGTTTATCTCACCACTCCAAAGTTTTTTCTGCCCAACCCACATATTTCTTTCCTTCATCTATGACATCAATGAACTGGACCTCCAGTACTGCAGACCCTCAGGAGTAAAGTCCTACCTATCTCCTTTTACTAACCATATTTAGAGTTTCAGGAACGAAGGCAATAAGTCCAGCATGCTCTCTCATTAAATGAGCGTAAGACTCTCTAAATGAGCCAAGATCTTCTCGATATACTGTATATATATATATATATATATATATATATATATATATATATATATATATATATATATATATATATATATATATATATATATATATATATATATATATATATATATATATATATATATATATATATATATATATATATATATATATATGTGTGTGTGTGTGTGTGTGTGTGTGTGTGTGTGTATAATATGGAGCCTCTGTGGTACAGTGGTAGAGTGTGCGTTTCGTACAAGAGTGAGCCAGGGTTCGCGCCCCGCCAGGGTAATAAACTTTGGGAGTGTTCACCCGGCCACGTACTTCATTGGCGGACACAAGGGGTGTTGTGGTTGAACCAGTGTCGCTTACTATAAAGTATGCTTGCACCCAGTCGGCTTGCGCGGGCCGATTACACTTGGTTCACATACTACACACACATCCAAAGCCACTCCAACACTATAATTACACTTACAAGCACTTCTCACCCTACATACAATCTCTACTAGAAAGCCTAAGCCACTTGGTAGAGATACATTGGCTGTATCGTCCCGACTTCGGTCGGGATAGGCCGGTCCTGCAGTGGACACTCAATCGGCTGATGATGATGATGATATATATATATATATATATATATATATATATATATATATATATATATATATATATATATATATATGGGGTGGAGGAGCAAATTAAGAGTAGTTTGCGGATGCAGCAATAATCGCAGATCTGGGCATTTTTTAGTTGCCTATACGAGACAAATTTCAGCTGTCTATAAGAAACACTTTTGCATAATGAAATCCCAGAGACTTACCGTGATACCTGTAACCCCACAGAATCACTTTCCATCACGGCAGCTTCTAGTAGCCTTGAGCAAACTGCAGATTTGGGATTATCAGTCACTGATGCCATTTATAACAGCTCTAAGAGTAGAATTTCTTATAGTTATGAATTTGTGATAAATATATCCAAAAATGCTCAGGTACCATCTGTCAGGATTCACTGAGGGGCATAATATAGAGGGCTTTTAATGTATGTACACTGAGGCAAAGGCTTAACTGTAATATCAATCTCTTCTTCTATATCACTAAAAGCAAATAAAACGGAGTTTTAATTAGCCATGCAATAGCACATGCTTTTTCCTAGTTTCTTCTTTTCACATCTTACACAGCGATCTATGAAGTCTACTTTGAAATAAGGTATTCCTAATAATCTGCAAAAAGGGAAATGCTGTGAAAGTTTCCAAAGCCACAAAAGTATGCTGGATTTGTTCAGTGGATTTTCAGTGATAAATGTAGAGTGTTGCTGAAGTAAAAAGAGGCGTATGGTCCCATTATCATGTATACTCTTGCTATAATCTTTTCCCAAATGTAAGGTGTTTCAGTAAAAATCTAACTGTATAACAAAACTTACAAATTTCATGAATTCTTAACAGAAGATAAAGAGTTCAAGGGTGGCAGCATATCCTGGCTCTTATACTTCTTTTCCTTACCAACATGCCGACCACCAGTCCACGTGGCTTCACTTCCTGACATATGCAGGCTGGCTGCCGACTCCTTCACTTGGATGAATCTAAAGGACATGAATGGGCCTAAATGAACCTCAGTGGACTTATATGGTGCTGCACTGACATAAGCGATCTTAGACTAAATATACCACAACTGACTTGACATGGCCTAGATTGACGTGACCAACATGACTGAACGTATAGGGGTTGAATCTACCTAACTGGCTGAATCGACTTAACTGACCTAAGTGAGTATGAATGGATGAAAAGAACCCTCCTGAGTGTAGATGATCTGACTGGGCAAATGTTGTTTCAATTGCTCTAATGATGGTTAGGCCAGCAGACGTAGTACACCTGCATACATAGTGGTCGACACACGCTCTGAGTATTCATACATGTGGGAGTTAAACCATCACAGAATTCGATCTTTCACGTATTCAGTTCCATGATTAACCCCGTCAATACGATGACGTTTTATTTTATTCTGATATTTACATGATGATTACATTTATATGAGAGCACTCAGAGATCCCAAAATGCAACCATGTTTCAGAGTTAAGGGCAAATTAGGTCAAATTTGATACTAACCCCCTGAAATAAAAAAGAATCACAGTCTAATGTCAGAGCTGTTGTACAAAAGAAAACAGCGTTCTATGAAACACATTATGGTCTTCGTCAAGTGTTTCCATCCTTTCCAAGTTGCGAGATATGTTGCTATTTTTCTTGTTTCATAACCTTGATCATAACCTGGAACTCTTTTCTCCCAATACTAAATAGCTTGCAACTTTAATGGTCCTTTGTCTTCAATCTCATTCTGATAAAGTTTAATTAAATATTAGCTTTTCATTCATATGTTCCTTTGGTCGTGTATTTGGAATTTTTAATGTAAAGTTGGGCCTCAGTCGTTCCTTCTCTTTCTGTAAGGAACATTAAGGCCTTGGCCTCATTTCAATCTTGTTTAATTTGTGAGATGATCATAAATTAGGGATTCTCATGCCTTCACGACAATGAATTGACGTTTCAGATTTTTCTCTCCTCAGTTTTTCGTTTGTGCTCCACAGACATTGTTCCAAACTTTGTGCAGTTGAATCCATTTCTTTGAACTCTGACCTCTGTGGAGTGAAATTTTTTTCAGCTGTTCCTCTAGGGATCCGTAATCGTTGTCGTCCAACAGTTTTTCCTTATACTGCAGTTATGCAGCCAGACAGACAGGCCAATAATCCCTTCGGCGAAGGAAATTCTTAAGTGACGGTCAGTGTGATGGGGTCAGAAGTAATCTCCATTAAACTTTCTATTGCGGTGCAGTTTTTTAAACTAAAGCTACCCTCAACGATGATTCTTTTATTTTTTTAAAGATCTCTCGGAAATGAATTGTTTAACTTCCGTCAGATACCGAGAAGAATGGTCGTATTTTGTTAATGAAAGTATCCTTTGCTTTTGTTTCATCTTTTTCGTTTCTTGACAAGTATATATATATATATATATATATATATATATATATATATATATATATATATATATATATATATATATATATATATATATATATATATATATATATATATATATATATATACTGTGTATATATAAATATGTGTGTGTGTGTGTGTGTGTGTGTGTGTGTGTGTGTGTGCGTCCAGTTCTTCAAAATAATCACTCTTATGTTACTGGTGGCTTTATTTCACTGGTTATTGCCAAGATTATTTTAACCCTGGATTGTTAACCTTGGGTTATAAATTCCAGCTACATGCGAACTGATCGTCGCGTGGTGATTACATCCACTGTAATGATCAATTACTTTCTGTTGCCATTAGATCCTGTGCAAAGAGGGATGTGTGCTGTTTCACCCAGTTCTGTGCCTTGGCTTCTTTGTTTTGCGGGCGTTGAATATACACTAAGTCACCTGTACAGGTTGCAAACAATGCAGGATGTTACAGTGACAATTACATATTCTTTGAAACTTATGTAAAAATAATATATAAGAATTTAGAGGACCGGAGAAGTACAAATATATGAATGAGGGAGGTGTAATACAGCAAGGCGGCAGTTTCATGGCAGAGAACAGGGTGACACTGGGGTAATTTGTTTGTGGCCACCCCTTGCGGGAACGAGGTGTCTGGCAATGCACGGATAGATGGATAGACAGTAATCCACAACAGTGTGTGGACAAGTGAGTTTACACAAAATGACTGCATTACAATATATATTCTTTAAAGTAAACCATACCATTTCGCAAAACGTATCTTAAAATTTCCTATTCAGACGTTCCTGTGCCTTTGGGAGGTGAGCTGCCGGCTGGAGAATGACTCACCATTCACATCTCAGGGGGCCTAAATACTACGTGACTCAGTTCGTACTATATATAGTGATGAGTACAACTTATGTTTTTATTTTTTCATATATTTTTACCTTTTAAAAATATATGTATAGTGCTTGTTAGCTATCTACAGATTAAAAAGAAAGGGAGATAGTTCTGAGTCTTCCCCTGTATTTTTTGTAGCTTGTTCGACGTAGGACAACTGCTTCTAAGACAACTGCTTCTTTCTTGAGGTATGTCCCTCCACAACTTACAGTGTTACAAATGGATAACTGACCTATCCAGTGTTAAAAGAATATCTAGAGGATTGGTTGCCCTCACAAGGTCAATAGCTATCTTTGTTAACCCTTTACAACGATTTCCAGATCTTCACGACAGCTTTTTTCTCTTTCAAGTAATAAGATAGCCCCTACTTTTAGAAACCATAATAAGTATTAGTAAATAAAAAAAAATCTGGCTTATTCATGTTTATATTGTTCCTTTTTCTACGTAGGTTACATCCTTTACCAATTTCATTTAAATACGGTTCTTTAAAACGGAAGGTTTTTGCTATCTTATCATGGACTTTATTCAGACAACTTCTTTCCTCTGTTAAACTTTTCCCTCTCTGCCATTTGTCTTATCACTTGACTTTTCCCTTCACCATCGATCTTTTCCTACACTCTCATTCCTTTTACTTCTAGCACTCCCTCCGTCTCCTCTCCTCTCTGTCTTCTGTCTCATTCTTTCTTTTCCTCTTTCGCTATCTTACTGTCTCTCTGCCTATCTCTACCTCATTGACTCATCTGCTTCACTCTGTCCTTTCCACTTTCACTCTCATTTCGCCTCATTGCCAGGCCCTTTTCCTAATTCATTCCGTCCTCAGC
>NC_137069.1:49322381-49379881 GCF_032717465.1 Coenobita brevimanus | reverse complement strand
TATATATATATATATATATATATATATATTGAGAGAGAGAGAGAGAGAGACAAACTAAAATGAATGAGAAAAATATGATGACCTATTCATATTCTTTCCTGTGCTAGTCACCAAAATTCCAGTGAAGATATTAATCGTGAAAACATGATACTTCCCCATTGCCCCCACTTTCTTTACTCCCACCACCCTCTCTGCCTCATCACCCTTCCTTCTCCTTCCCGCCTCTCTCTCTCTCTCTCTCTCTCTCTCTCTCTCTCTCTCGGTCCTCCCACACTTCCTTCGGTCTGCCCTCACCTTTCGCCCTTCGTCCTTCCTATGTCCACCGTCCCCTCTCTTCTCCCTTCCCTCCTCATCTCTTCTTTCTCCCTCTCCTCTCAGCACCACCCTCCCTCCTACCCACCCCTCTTTCCCCCCCAGCCTCTGGCGTTATCATTATACAGTTTGACGTTCTTTACAGAGATCATTGATGAATAAAGACCTGATAAACTCCTGTTTTGCGGGGGAGCATTCCTATATTCAGCCTTGTACTTTTATTTCTGGCATTACCAAACCGTTTCATTCTGTTTCCTTCTGACCATGTCACCGCAAAGGAATCACCGTTATGGCCACTTTTATTTTCATTCTTGCTACTACCAGACTTTTTCAGTTATCCTTGGCCATTACGAAGTTCAAGGAAATACTTATGCATTCCCTGTTCTAATTTTATTCCTAGATACCTCCAGCTTTTAATTTACCATAAAGTCTAGAACTGTTAAGGGCGCGTCCACACGTGACCTCGGACATATGTTGACAACACGGTTGGCAACATGTGTGGGTACATGCAGCAGTATTTGGACAGATGTATGCAAACATGTTTCGAACACTGGCAGCAAAAGCGATGGGGTATGAGTGCCGAGTGTCCATACCAGGCAACTAAGAGTTCATCATGATGTTGCCAACATCATCTGGACGCGGCTGTTCCCAACATGTTTGCAGCGTGTTCGTTATTGTGTTGCGTACATGTTGCCAACATATGTTCAAACACACGTGTGGACGCGCACTAAGAAATAGTCTTCATTAACCTCTTCAGTATCACTTTTTTTTTTTTTTTTTTTTGGTCACTGCTTGACCCAGTTAATCACTTTTCCCAGACATTTATTACCTGCCTGCATATAATCATCAATATATCACCAAATAATTGTAATCAGTTTCTCTTGACTCATATCTTGTTGTTGTTGTCTTACCCTAGTATGTCTGATCAAGCAGACCCATTAAATGCAGGCAAACAACCGCCCCTCAGGGCCATCCCGTGCAGTAAATCGATATTCACATGCGGCTGACAGTCTCGCCACAGCAAGGCGCGGGGTTTAGTGTGGAGGTTTGGTTCCTAAATGGATGCCACATAAACGTCTGTCCACCCAGTTAACAGGGACACCTTTGAAGGCTTTACTTCACTACATTATTTGGTTATATGTTTACCTCTCAGCGTTGTAAATGGCTTCCTGAGTTACAGGAAACCATTTAGCTTGTTACTCAATGTAGAGCCACCTGAAGTAGGAAGAAGTGTAATAAACAGTGACAGCAAGGATGGGAAAAATTGGAAGGAAGGAGGAAAGACAGATAACGATTGACATGAAGGAAGAAGTAGGCAGCACGTACGTACTGGGTACGTAGGCGTCCCCACGTACCACCTACCCATTCCTCGTGAGGCTGACAATCTTACAATTTTAACGGCATGTATTAATGAATGTTAGGGACACCGATAATCTCAGGTTTGAATAATGCCAGTTCATTGTAAATGAAAGAAAAGCATTCGGGAGCCGATTGCTAATCGCCCGGCAGAATATGCTGTTGGCCAAGCCCAAGATTTAGGCCATATCCTGATATCTTGAAGGCTTGATGTTGATAGATCAAGCCGTTCATGAGATATAATGGTGCTAAAGGGAAGGCAATAAGATCTATTTGACCTTTGGCAGCTACTTTGGTGACCTTGCCATTGACCCCGAGTCCCCATTTTCGAACTCGGCCAAGATTTTGGCCATATCTTGATACCCTGAGTGTTTCGTGTTGATAGCTCAACCCATTCATGCGATGTAATGGGAACAGATACACACACACACACACACACACACACACACACACACACACACACACACACACACACACACACACACACACACACACACACACACACACACGGCAAAAACATTATCACGCCGCCTTCTAAAGGTGGGCGATAACTATTAGGCGGTTATATAAAACAGTCTGTATTACAAACATTTCTGTGAGATTGGAACCCTACAGGATAAGTCTCCGAGCCTCATATGTATATGAACTTGGTATGCATGAACTGGGTAAACGTACGTGTGTGTGTGTGTGTGTGTGTGATAATACCCAAAATGTTTCCAGCACCGTGCCTGCTGGGGTGGCGTCATCAATATCATCAGGCGCCACCACCCTGACACACACACACACACACACACACACACACACACACACACACACACACACACACACACCTCCACGACGGTAACTTATGGTGCAGCAGACTGGCATTGAGAGACGGTCGGGGGGCGTGAACCCTTCCCGCCCCTCGTCACTCACACATTTATCCCACCAGCACCAGGGTTCCCGCATCATGCATCAAGCAGCGAAATTTGGACCAGTGTGTTTAATACGTATACATGGCTGTGTACAAAACGACCTACACTTGTACCTGGATTGTGTGCGTGGATATTTATTTTCTACGAACAGAGAACTACAGTGAATGCTTTCCGAAATGCAGTTTAAGAAAAGCTGCACTTATGGGAAAAAATTTTTTAAACTATTATGTCCTACGACGTCTTGTCTAACATTAACACGAGTCTAGCAATAGTCATACTCTTAGGCTACAGAAAGAACTGAAAGGACTGATTATTATTATTATTATTATTATTATTATTATTATTATTATTATATTCATTAAGGATGCTAGCGCAATCCAGTGCTTGCTGTTGCACGGATCTATGTAAGTATTTTTGTGTTACAATTTAGAGACATCAGAATACAAAATAAATAGATAGAATTTGTGGCCGTATCATGACAGCTTCACATGTCATGAGGTAACTAGCGGGGGGATTTACGAGAAAGGTGATATTGATCTGTATTATCGAGAACCAATGAATGGGTAACGAGCAGGCATGTCAAGGCTACCTTCTAATCAATAACAGATCCAGCCAAGCAGTTATATCTCTCTTAATGGTATGTCATCGACCGCAGAAATACAACCAAACAATAGAAGAAGAAGAAGAAGAAGAAGAAGGAGGAGGAGGAGGAGGAGGAGGGAAGAGAGAGAGAGAGAGAGAGAGAGAGAGAGAGAGAGAGAGAGAGAGAGAGAGAGAGAGAGAGAGAGAGAGAGAGAGAGAAAGAGATAGAGGACTGACCCAGCTGACATGATCCATCAATTACATGTGTGTGTGTGTGTGTGTGTGTGTGTGTGTGCCGGAGCATACTAAGAACGAGCTTAAGTAATGGCGAGTTTATATACCAGTACTTTCCTGTTTGTCTTTGTACGTGTGTGTTTACGTACCCTCAAAATATTTGCGTATAAGATTTTCTTTTTTTTTAGTCAAAGGAAGAAGGACCTAAAGGCTATTAACCCGCAATAATTGTTTCCTCCAACGAAATAAAAGAGCGCCAAACTCAAAATCCATTCACTTCGATATGCCTGAACACAAAGCGTTTAAAAGATTGGCGGCTATAGACGTGTTTGTGCATTTTTCTGTGTATATATGCGTACCCTTAAAAGATTTGCTCCTCTGAATGCCAGCTTACATGTGCTTATGTATGCTTTATCCCCTTACTAACAGAGGGCTCTCCATAACTAAATAAAACTGTCATGGTTTCATAAGAATAAAATATATTACACCTCATCAAATACTACCGTATTACTTCGGTAGTTACTTCCTCCTCTATCAGATTTTTTTCGTCTGTTTAAATGAAAGCTTAAAAAGATACAGCAAGGAAGAATGGCTGCTGGTTCACTGAAATCATTAATACGAACATGGAAGTGAACACGGTAGGAAAAAATATCGCCACCTGGTAGTACTGGGGGAGGTGGTGGCAAAACCGGTAGAGAGACTGCCTACAGTCCTAATGGGCCCAGGTTCGAATCCCAGCTGGGTCAGGGAACAGTGTAAGGATTTGAACTTCATAAAAAAACACACTTCTCTGATCTACCAGAAGACCCGCCGACATGTCATAATAGTATTCCCGCTAATACCAGTACACCAGTCCTGTATGAGACAGCCCTAGCATGTATTCAGTATGGATGGTGGGTGTTAGCGTCGAAGTAGTGACATGTTGAGATGTAGGAGGACTACTGGACTCCAAAGACAACTACTGTGACTTGGGAATATGCCCTGAAGCCTTTGCCCAGAGTCGGACACGTGAAAAAAAAAAAAAAAAAATGTAATTCCCCACCCTAGCATACGGAAATGAGACTTGAACCCATATAATAGGACACAAGTCAAGAGTGAGAAGGATGGAAATGAGTTATCTGAGCTTTGCATGTGGAGTTACATGGAGAGACAGACAAGTGAGAAAGTTAAGGCGTGTTGGCGTACTGAGGTGGATGTGAGTGAAAGTGTTAAGAGAAATACTCTGAGTTGTTTTACCATGTGTACTGTATACAGTATTTGAGTGAGGTGGAGGGGGAGTGGGGGAGGGGGATACCAAAGATGAGCTGGAGGGATGGAGTGAAGAGATATATGAGAGAGGGGTGTGTGAGTGAAGGCAGAGCAGCCACATGGCACAGGAATGGAGACTTGGAGGTGATTTGCTTGCTGCCACCCTTTACGGAATTAAGGCGTCTGGCAACAGGGGAATAGATAAATAGGTAGACTAATAAATATTTTTTGTTTGCCCTTCATGCTGAGATTTACGTGTAGCCTATATTAAGTTATCTCAGAACTACAATGAACTTAACACGAAACATGTCATCTGTCTCAACTAAAGGTTTAGTTCTATAATTTTTGGATGAGAGTTCTTATTCCTTCCAAGCTGCAAATATCGCCTAATCTTAGTTTGACTATATTACTAGTTTTGTCACGACTGCCAAAGGTTATTTTGAGAGTATTAAAAATCTCATGCTCTCAACCTCACGTCACTTGACAGAAATTGTTTGATATTACTCGGAATAAGGTACCCAAAGTTGTCCCCTCCATGAAAAGGTTAATGACTTCAAAAAATGGCCACATGAATCTCTTACTTAGATATTATAATGTAAAAAAAAAAATGAACAAAGCATGCAGAAAAACTGGTTCGCTTAAATGATGAATGGTTGAAGATACCCATACCAGTAAACGAAGAGAGGAAGGGTGGCAGGACTCTAATGACCTTGACGATGATGATGATGATGATGATATAATTTACATGCCTGGTCTTTCTAACAACCATGATGCTCTTTTCTCTTTTATTTATTTATTTGTTATTTTCTTCTTTGCAGGATTGTGTGAAGTGTTGGAGAGAGCCTTCTTTATTGCTATATTTTTCGCAAACACTCTTGTTAGATCTTAATGGATTTAGCTTTGTCTTCATAAGATAACCTCGTTATGGATCACTCGGCCTCCTATTGTCTGTAGGCTATTTCCCATGTACTCCAGTGATGATGATGATGATGATGATGATGATGATGATGATGATGATTCTTGTGAAACCACTACTCCAGATATACTGAACACACACACACACACACACACACACACACACACACACACACACACACACACACACACACACACACACGTAAGCACTCGCGAGCGGGCGCTCGTTTGGTGGACCATACTGCACAAACAGTACAAGATTATGCTCCTCATGCGGGTGCAGAAAGGATATAGTACACATATTCACAGTAATGCATTAAGAGATTCAAATTAAAGTAGCTCAGAATTTCAGACGTAACGAAAAGAGTACCAGGACAATGCAACATCCTCGCCCCGCACTCGATCCAGGGAACAGAATTTGTCCCTGCCCAATGGCCTTGAACTTCATCTAATTGTTTGCATAATCAAATTTTCAGGGATTTTCAGTCTCATGCTCGAGAACCCCAATGTATTATTCGGTTGTCTGGAAGTACTCTTTTGCTCTACTTAAAATCGTATCCCAAAGCACCAGTAAATACTCCTAGTAATAGGGCTTATATATCCAAGAAATGTGAGGAAAAACTTCCTCGTAAATACTCATGACTTCAGAATCGCGTTTTCCTGTACTGTATATGAGTAGACCTCTCTGCACATGTATCAGTTTGTACGAGTTCCACAGCAGGACCGGATCTCCTTTGAGGGAGAGTGGTAGCTAGAATTTACTTTCCCTATAATGGCTAAGTACGAATGAGGAAAGTCTGTGAACCTGTGTCGGGTTTAACAGCAGATAGTAATTAACAGATTTGTTCGGCACAATTTTTGGTTTTCACAGTAGTAGATTGTCTTTATTCTTTTAATAGCCGGCCGAGGACTTCGTTCATCACTTCCTTGAACTAATACACACACACACACACACACACACACACACACACACACACACACACACACACACACACACACACACACAAGAATGCGGTCAGCCTATATGCCTGGACTACATAAGAATCAGTACTGTGACTCTCAGTAACTTATCTTAGGACAGGTTCGATTATTTGAGAATTCATACTGACAGATTGAACACTGTTACCTCGCCCTGACGGAGTCCGGCGAGGTATTGTTTTTGGTCGAGTTTCTCCGTTTCTTTGTATCTTAGCAACACTACGTAAAAACTGCTGAATGAAATTACATGAAAATTTCAGGATATGTGGACACTGGTTCCAAAAGAAGGTGATTCAATTGTGAGGGTAATCGAATGACTCAAGGGTCAAAATCAAGGTCATGGATTTTAAGAGGGTTATAACTTGGGACCGGTTGAAGATAGAGATATTTTCAATTATCAACATACTGGAACTCCGATAGGGGCTTTCATTTAGCACCAAAACCTTTGACCTTGAGTGACCCTGAAAGGTCAAACACAAGGTCACGGATATTCAGGGGGCTATGACTCGAAACTGGTTGAAGACATATTCACTACTATTAAGATATGGGAAGTCTTATGGACTTTCATTTGGCACTGACCTTTGAAACTGAGTGACCTTGAAAGGTTAAACGCAAGATCACGGATTTTCAATGGGCTATAATTTGAAAAAGATTGAAAATAAAGTAACTGTTGTAGGGCGAGGTTTGTTGTGCCTGGCATTACATGTTCCAAGTCTGTGTCTTTTGATGAAAAAAATGAAAATCTTTACCCACCATTATCAACTACTAGCTGACGAACTGGAATTGAGTGCTAGAGCGCTAAAACTTCTACACACAAACCCATCCTCTGAATATTCTGGAAAATTCCAAGGCATCAGATATTCTGTATTCGTGCTGAAGCGTTCAGTGATGAGTGTTTAGATTATTCGGAACCAGCTATATATATGAGTCAGCACGTTCTTTCATTAACAGAATGAATACAGAGCTAGTCTCAGTCTCAGTACTTTGGAATAATGCTTAAAAGTTGCGCTGTATAACCCTGATGACGTGTCTGGAGGAGCTGGCCAGGGCAGCTTAGTCATGATTCGCATTGGAGCGCTACACTAGACATCGACAAGGTGGAAACAAATTTATAATGAATAAGTAAGAGTTAATAATATGCTTGAAGAATAATGTTTCGTAAAGAGTTTTTTCGCTTACCAAGTCATTCACTTCATAGCATGTATGATGTAATAAGCAGTTAACTATTTTAAGAGGTATTCCTACTGCAAGAGATCTGTAACTCGAACATTATGCATGTATAATTTCTGTGATAAAAGAAATTTTATTTCCCAATTTCATAAAATTAATTACATCAAGTATTTTCAGATATACAGCTGTGGTCTCTTAACTATATCCAGAAAAAAAAAAAAAAGTTGGGCACTAATCATACGTAAAATGCTGGGACGCTGAATCAGAACGCTTCATACATACCTAATCTTAAAAGACTGGCTCAGGTTTGTTGCACGAGCTGCTTGATAAACCCTCGCCCTTTGAGTCTGAACTTTCATCTATTCTGCTAAAATCTAATCACTGTATCCTTAGCAGCACATCAGCCCCTCCAGCAAGGCTGGTCGAATCCAATAATTTTGACCTATGCCTGCGATCTTCATTTTCTGTTAATCCCCAGCCTTCCTGCCAAGTTTGGACTGAATGAAACTGTGTGAATTTACCTTCTATTGCAGCATTGCCCCTGAGTGGTCTAAAAAATCATCTAACCCAGTTGCTTATCCTCAACCATTCCGCATGATGTGGCCCAAATCGAATGAAAACTGTTTGGACACTCTCTCTCTCTCTCTCTCTCTCTCTCTCACACACACACACACACACACACACACACACACGCATACTGTATAGTGAAAATCATACTTTACTCCTGGAGTGTCTAGATTTAGGTTGCATATAAGAAGGTTAATAATATAGCAGAATATTCACCTGGGAGTCCAGGTTAAAATCAGTACACAAATGAGACCCATAGCCTTCCTAGCGAAGCAAGTGCTGTGTGTGTGTGTGTGTGTGTGTGTGTGTGTGTGTGTGTGTGTGTGTGTGTGTGTGTGTGTGTGTGTGTGTGTGTGTGTGTGTGTGTGTGTGTGTGTGTGTGTGTGTGTGTGTGTGTGTGTGTGTGTGTGTGTGTGTGTACCCCCTCCACAATATGTCAACCCCCGATGTATATATGTTCCCCCCCAATGCATACATGCCCCCACTAAATTTGCTAGGTCAGCATGCTCTCCCACGCCTGAAGACGGCGTTATTGCATCAGTTGATAGCAGACATCCTAGCCGGGCAGACTGTTTTACTGTGAGCTTGTAATAAACTCCTTATCTAGCTGTTTGTACACGGAGTTTCTATCACCAAAGTATTGCAAGTTACATTTGGTAGCAGCGGTGTTTCGAACCATCACATTCTGACCGCCTCCTTGGATTTTTAGTGATACAAGATACACGACGTCTCGCATCTGCCAGCCTCGCCCCTTCCTCCGTGCCTCTATACCTTGGCTGTGCTTATCGAGTGTACCATTTTTCTCGCCAGTGCTCACCTCTCAAACAACCGCACCCATACGCCTTCTTCCTGACCGCAAGTGTCACCGTCGCCGACCTACGCACCTGTTGCACCTGTTCCCAGCACCTTTTCCGGACTCATCATAGCTCCTGCCTCCATGGTGCCACATATCACTGTCTGCCCGCTGTCTGCCCACCACCATTCTCTGCATTTGCAATTCACCAGCTCTACACCTGCCTTGCGCCGACATCTGCCTCACCACCCACCGCCGGCCTCCGCCGTCGCCCGCATCTGGTCTGCATCACGGAGCCTCCTAAGACCGCCACTCCATGCCGGTGATTCATCGCGGCGTCTCTTCTCCTCTCCGCCCAGCTGTCTCTGCCCCGCCGCCCAGCCCCGCCCCGTCTCCCCGCCCAGCCCCGCCCCAGCCCAGCTACGCCCAGCCACCCTGCACGTCATACCTCTCGACACTCCCGTTTCTACTGTGTAACTATAGTATATCTTTCCTTTCTCTAGAGATTATCCTCGATTTTCTCTACAGATTGGTTATTGTCATTATTCCATCTCATTTCCATTACCCCGTTTTCATCTTCACCTACGTTATTTATTATCCATCTCATCCATCGCATTTTATTTAAACCATCCATGCCCGCACCTTCATTCATTTTCACACCTAGTGTATTCCATTCTCTCATTGTTATTTATACATTTTCACCTACGTATCCATCTTCATCCTTTCTTCTTCCATTGCCGCATTAAATGTCATACTTTCCACGTCAACCGCTTACCACCAGCCCTCTCGACCCGGAAACATCACCTGCTCATACCCCGTCTGCCGACTCTAACACAATCACTCATTTACGAAGTGGCAAAGAGTACCACCGCCCTGTACCTGAGACTCCCGTTTCACTTCCCGCAGAATCACTTACTACCCGTCCTACCCTCGTAAATCCAGATACTTCCTCCTCTACTCCTGCCTCTACACTCCCTTCTTCTTCCTCTACTCCTTCCCCTGTCGTTCCCTCTGCTGCCTCCCTTCATACCCCATCTTGCTCGCCCTTAACTGCCCCTACCTTCTCTCTCTCCCACACCTCTCCTCCCGCCACTTCTGCACTTCCAGCCATGGCCAACCCTCCACAGTCTATCTATCTCGACGATGCCAATCGTCCCAAATTTACCGGTCAGGACCCAACTTGGTCTGTCTATGATTTCCTCAGAGAAGTCGAAACCGAAATAAATAATAGACAAATTACCGAGGAATCACTCAAAGTAGCTTACCTCCTCGGTCGCTTGCATCATGGTAAATCAGACATCGGATCCGCGATCCGTGCAGGACATTTCGATAGCATTCGTACCTTTGCTGATTTTCGTACGGAACTCATCAGCCTTTGTTGCCAGCATTCAAATTCCGCGTCTTTCATGGGATTCATTAATCTCCTAAACCAACTAGATGAGGACTTGCGCGTCCCAGCGCAACATGCCAAGCTCCGCGAAGCTGCCGCCGCCATGAAAGCAACTAGTAGCGAGATGCTCCAATTACTGGTAGGCACGAAATGGTTAGAAAACAAGAATGGCGTTCCAATGCTTTCACTCACTAACTTTGCTGACTTAATTGGTTACCTGAGATTCCTTCACTGGCTTACTCCTAAACAGCGAGAGCTAGCCTTGGAAATCGGTTTCAATCCAGGAGATAAAATTATTCAGGTCACTAAAGCCATTCATGAAAGAACAGGTTCGAACTACACGCGTCAGGGCACCACCCAACCCTTGGCCTCCTCAGTCTGTCACACCTCCACTACCCCAGACCAATCTCGCTCCCGTCCCACCACACGCGGCAGACCTGCCACACATCGCTCTCCTACCGCAGGTCGTGATCAATCTAGCGCCCGACGGAACAGACAATCTTCGATTCTTTGCTGGTACTGTGGTCATCCTGGACATCGAGCATCCAGTTGCGACCGTACATACAGACGTCCTCACTCCCAAACCAGACAGCGTACGCCTTCCTGCTCACGTCGTCCACACTGCAAATATCACAAATCAAGCACGACTCACACCACTGAGGAATGTCGTTACCTCAACCGCTCACAGTCGGGGGAAGCGCCGCGCCCGTATCGGACCAATATCACGTAGAACCAGAAACCCAACTCCCCATCCGCCATGTAGGTCCCATAACATCCTCGGGTTTAGTCATTCTCGGAAGCAGTCATGACATACCAACGTCATTCTTCTTGGACACAGGATCTATAGTAAATCTCATCTCTGAAAATTCCTTACAAATTATTCATCGCCATCACAGCCATGTCAGTTTCCTGAACCACCAGACATTCGCCTATGTGGTGTTAACGGCTCAGAGTTTAAGGTTAAGGAAAGAGTCACCCTTGAAGTCAAACTCCACAGAGCTTTGCCCCCTATCCTCATTGAATTTCATGTCACTAATGACTTGCAGTATCCCGCAGATGCCCTTATTGGTTTCTCCACCATGGCACAACATTCCATTGCATTATTACCTGCTTGTGGTAGTATAGACATTTCTGGATTCCCGGTTTACACTATGGAATGTCCCCGTCCTGTTCTTACGATCAAATCAGTCCTTCAATTACCTCTGCCCCTATCACTACCAAAAAGTCCAACCCAGCCCAAACCACCACTCTCATCATCTGAGAATACAGAGATCATTCCTTTACTGACTGCGAGCAAGGACATAAATTCCTCAATGTCTCCTGATACATCATCTCAGCCCTCGAACATGGCTCTTACATCCTCTCCCGACAACACTATCGCTGACTCAGACATGTCTCAGTTACCTACCTCACACAGTCTGAATGATCTTCTCCAACACGCAGAGACGAAACGTGCAGTAACGAATACGTGCACAATTTTGTTACCGCATGAGTTCACCAAAGTCTCTGTTTGTGTTGCCGGTGCGAAAGAAGGAGTGGATGTACTAACCCTACCTGAGACGTGTTGTGTGAATGGCTTGACTTATGAGTCAGCGTGGTGTACAGTCTTAGAGGACAGTTTATGCTACCTGTACTTGCTCAATGTCACAAATGCTCCACTAAAACTTAAAAGTGGTGTAAAGATTGGAGACTTCCTAGTATACCCAGCGGCCTTAAAGGTGTGCCAGGATTCCTCAATTCCTACTATTCAGACTGATGATACGCCAATCGGTGTATGTACTATTAACTCTACGGGATCTGCGCCGACGCATTCACCCGATATGCTCTCACATCTCACTTGTACAGATTTCCCAGAACATACGCCTCAACTCCTCAACCTTCTGACCTCGTACAGAAACGTGGTTGCCTTACCCGGTGAACCGATGGGTAGAACAGACCTTGTCAAACATACGATTGAACTACTCCCAGGAACTCAGCCGATTTACATACCAGCGTATCGATTGCCTCACAGCCAGAGAAAGCAAACAGATCAAATGGTACAGAACATGTTAGACCAGGACATTATTGAACCCTCCGTCAGTCCATGGAATAGCCCACTTTTCTTAGTACCAAAGAAGGACGGCAACCTTAGACCAGTAGTCGACTATCGTAAGGTCAATTCTGTCACCGTTCCAGACCGTTTCCCGCTACCTGTCCTCACTGATTTGCTAGAATCCCTTGGTGAAAATAACGTAGTCTTTTCATCTTTAGACCTCCTCAGCGGGTACTGGCAGGTCGAAATGGAAGAGTCCTCCCGCCCAGTCACAGCCTTTAGCACCCCTTCCGGACATTTTCAGTTTAAGAGACTCCCTTTTGGTCTGAGAAATGCTCCTTCCGTGTTCATGTGACTTATCCATTCAGTCTTCAGCGGTATGATGGGACACTCTCTTTTTGCTTACCTAGATGATATCATTGTTGTGAGTAAATCCATCCCTGATCATTTTACCAAACTCCAGCAAGTCTTTGAACGCCTCCAGCTCGCAGGCCTAAAAATCAATCTCAGTAAATGTGACTTCCTGCGAAAGAAAATCAAATTCCTAGGCCATGTCGTAGATGCACAAGGCATTCATACTAATGAGGATAAAACTAAGGCGATCATTAACTTCCCAGAACCTACCACTACCGACGCTGTACGAAGTTTCCTGGGCCTCAGTGGCTATTATCGTCGCTTTATCCGCGATTACGCGAAGATCGCCGCTCCTCTGACCCACTTACTCAAGCAGAATGTGCCCTTTGTTTGGACTAACGACCAGTCACAGGCTTTCCAAAAGCTAAAGACAGCTCTTGTAAATGCCACTATTCTAGCGTTCCCTGATTATACCACACCCTTCCTTATCTGCACAGACGCCTCAGGCACTGGACTTGGTGCCGTTTTGATGCAACTCGATGAAGCATCAAGGAAGCGCGTAATAGCGTATGCTAGTCGCACCCTTACAACCGCTGAACGTAACTACAGTGTCACAGATCTCGAAGCACTAGCGGTAATCTGGTCCTTGAAACATTTCAGAGATATCGTCTATGGTTATCCAGTGCATATCCAAACAGACCACCTTCCACTATGTGATTTGTTCAAGAATCTCAACCTAACAGGTAGACTAGCTAGATGGTCTATCATCATGCAGGACTTTAATCCCACTTTTCAATATGTACCAGGCAAGTTGAATGTAGTCGCAGACGCACTCTCACGTCACGTAGCAGCAGCTATAACATCACTGCAGCCTGAAGTAACTGAAAATACTACACTAACGTCAGAAGTTGTTCGAAACTTTCAACGCCAAGACCCCATGTGGTCCAAAGTCATTTATTTCCTAGAATCTGGCGATGCCTCGACCTTACCTACTCTGCCAGTATCACTAGATGAGTTCATGCTAGATGATGATCTCTTGTATAGGAAAACACTGCTAACAGGCAAAGATATGCCCAATCGCGAAGTATGCCAACTTGTTGTCCCCACTGCCCTGATACCAAAGGTTCTTCATATTGTTCATAATACTCCTCAAGCTTCCCATCCAGGTAAAGACCGATGTTTGCGCCAAGCACGTCTCAAATACTATTGGCCAACCATGCGCCGTGATATCAATGCCCACTGTGACTCTTGCCTCTCCTGCCACCGCCACAAAGGATCAACCGGCTTACCAGCACCTCTCTTACAATACCCAATCCCATCACGACCATGGGAAACTGTCTCAATCGATCTCTTAAAACTACCTCTCACAGAATCTGGCGCTGAGTACTTGTTCGTAGCGGTCGACCACTTCTCCCGCTACTGTGTCCTCGTACCCCTCTCCGACAAGACCGCGAAGAGCGTTGCACGTGCCCTTGTAGATCACGTAATTTGCCCGTTCAGTACCCCTCATACCATTCTTACTGATAACGGTACAGAGTTCAACAATAGCCTTGTCGATGAGATCTGTCGCCACTTTCTTATCAGTAAGTGCAATGTCGTGCCTAACCATCCGGCTTCCAATGGCCTTGTAGAACGCCACAACCGAAAAATCTTAGAGTGCCTCAGACATCTAGGCTCCCATAGTTCGTCCTGGGATGACTGGATTCCCCAAGTGGTATCCTCCATCAATAGCTCCATCAATGCATCCATTGCTGAATCTCCCTTCTTCGTCCTTTTTGGCTTTGACAAGGACCTCCCATACTCTCTCTTATCCTCAAAGCCAGAACCCATCTACAACATGGATGATTATGTTAAACTAAAATTGGCCAACTTCCAGACAATCCACCAGTATGTCCAATCCACTTTGGCTTCCTCTCAGGAGGACATGCTGCAGCGCCAACATAAGTCCGCCTCTCCTATCACTATCAGTGTAGGCGATCTTGTCTTTGCTCATTCCCATACGCGTTCCTCTAAGTTGGATGACAAATTTACAGGGCCCTACCGCGTCCTCACTCAACAAGGCAACAAATTTCACCTCCAGGACCTGTCCACTAGGGACACCAGATGGGTCCATGTCGATGACTTAAAGTGAGCACCCCGTGGCCTCGTGTTGGAAGAGTCACTTACACAACCTCCTGCCCCCTCTTCCCCTCCTCCCATCCCTCAGTCTACCTTGTCTTCACCTATCCCTCAGTCTACCTTGTCTCCACCTATCCCTCAGTCTCCTTCCTCTCCATCTCCACCTGCTCATTCATCAGTCAGTCAATATCGGTCCAAACTGCGCTCTGCCCATCAACCTCTTCACGACCTCCCCCATTAACTCTACCCTGATTTTCTAGGTACGATGTTAGCGATCTCCCTGATGGCAGTGCTGACCCTCCTGGGGTCTGGGTCAGGTCAGGACGATCGTGGAGTACGTCCCGGGGCCTTGGTCGGCTCAGGAGGCGAGGTCTCCTTGCGCTACGATCTTGCGCCCCTGGCCGACGTAGCCATTGCCCTACCTGCCTACGCGCACCAGCTCCACGGAATCAGGAACCATCTCACGGCCCTCATGGGGACACACAACCCGAATGAGTATCTCTATAACCTTTTCCTCCCACTCTCCTGACAATTGCAATACATAAGTCACAGATTCGCTGCAACCCAACTCAATGACATCACGTCCACTCTACACCATTTCACCAATATCTTACAACGCCACCTTTCCGATCTCCACGTTATCTCTCAGTTCTTCTACCTCAAAATGAACATGGCTAATCTCCAACTGGCCTTTGCCTCTCTCCTGTCTCAAGTCTCTACCTTGGTTCGTATCCTGGTCGATGCTGTCAATGGACGTGTCACTGCCGACTTAGTACCTGTCTCAGCTCTCCGTTCTGTCCTGGAATGGGCTCACTCCACCTTCGGTCTCTCCCCAGTCCTCCCTTACTCCTCCCTTGAATATTATTATCCTGTTCTCGAAGCCACTCTTCTCACTACATACGTCGTCGTCCATATTCCTCTCCGTTCTGCCATAACCTTTAACCTTTTCCACATCATTCCCTTCCCTTTCCGCCTCAACAACTCCTTGTTACAGGTATCTGTTCCTTCAGAATATTTCCTCCTCTCCCATGATCATCTTTCCGTTGCCTTCCTTTCTTCCACAGACCTCCAGCAATGTTCCTCCCTTACTCCAACCTCTCGTCTCTGTGCTGCCCACCTTTTCGCTATCTTCCCTAGCAGTGCTACACCCTGTGAGTCTGCTTTAGTTCGCAACCATTCCATCTACTCGGCCTGTTCTTTTGTCCTAGCTCCTGACCTCCCGGTCCACCATGCTCACCTCAACCATGTCCAGTACTTCTTCTTTGCTGTTCCCATCTCTGTCACAATCATGTGTCCTGGTTCTTCCGTTCGCTCCGTCCCCGCTAGTGGTCTCTACAAAGCACCTGACTATTGTACCGTCAAATCAGAGTCCGTCATCACTTACGCCACTCGCTATCACCAAGCTGTTCGTAAACACTCCTATGACATCTTTCAACCAATCGACATGCCTTCCACCCTACCATCTGCCAACATTACCATCACCTCCCCTCACTTGCACATGCTCACCTTCCTCAATGACAGTGATTTCATTATGGATCAATTTTCTCTGGTCTTCAGCCATTCATGGGTTCATCCGACAGTTGTGTTTCCCCCTGTGGTTATCGCTTTCATAGGTTTTCTACTCATCATCTGTGCAGTGCATTGTTGTGTCAGAAAAATGGAACGTCGACTCCAGGAAATCAGAGTCGCTACAGGCATAGTACGCCCTACACACGACGTAGAAACTCCCCGTACTTACTGCCCTCACATTCAGTGACTAGCAATGCCATCTGACAATTAACCAAACTGTGAACAGCACTCTGCCTACTGGAAATGATGGTATTTCTTTCATGCATTACTCAGTGACAGTGTGTCCTACAGAAAATCCACAAAAAAAAAAAAAAAAATGAAGGAAGAACAACAATAGAACTCTCATATCTACTCCTTGTTTATCATGTATCAAACTATTATTGTGTAATTCCCATTATGTTTATATATACCTTCGACCCTTACTGGATTTGTACCTATTATTCCTTGTATATCTTATAAGTATATATCCTTCTAATTCCCTCCCCTCCACATGGCCATGTCTCCCCTACTGCCCCTGTATCATACTTATCCCTTGTACAAACCTCCCCGGTCCTGCCTTACTACTATCATCACCCACCATTTACCTCCTGGTGTCAGGAGACACCATCTCAGCTACCCGGGGGAGTAGTGTACCCCCTCCACAATATGTCTACCCCCGATGTATATATGTTTCCCCTCAATGCATACATGCCCCCACTAAATTTGCTAGGTCAGCATGCTCTCCCACGCCTGAAGACGGCGTTATTGCATCAGTTGATAGCAGACATCCTAGCCGGGCAGACTGTTTTACTGTGAGCTTGTAATAAACTCCTTATCTAGCTGTTTGTACACGGAGTTTCTATCACCAAAGTATTGCAAGTTACATGTGTGTGTGTGTGTGTGTGTGTGTGTGTGTGTGTGTGTGTGTGTGTGTGTGTGTGTGTGTGTGTGTGTGTATGTGTGTGTGTGTGTGTAACAAAATAACTAAAACAGTTTTTACCCGATTTTAAGCAAATTTCCTAGGGAGATATAGGGGCAGCTAATGAATAAGCTTAAATATTTTTAGGAAACTGGGTCAGAGCTCAAGTTCAGAGTTTACGTCAATGTCTGACCTAGCAAAATCAGCTTAAATAATTTTTAGGCAAATTAGAACAAACTTGGAGGAAGGGTCGAAGGTAAAGCAAGAAAAATGTAATTTAATGTTGAAAACAATTAATCAAAGATCAAGGCCAAACAGCAGAGTCAAATTTCAT
Source organism: Coenobita brevimanus (assembly GCF_032717465.1). Lineage (NCBI taxonomy): Eukaryota > Metazoa > Arthropoda > Malacostraca > Decapoda > Coenobitidae > Coenobita > Coenobita brevimanus. The sequence goes on along the minus strand of NC_137069.1, from coordinate 49,362,117 downwards.
TTCACGTGTGTGTGTTCACGATAACGAATAACTTTGATCTGATGTAAGATAAAGGTGTAAGGACTGAGGGTCAACTATTGAGTAAATGGTTGGTTTTCCGGATCATTGGCCAAAGGACAAGATCACAGGAACAGGTAAACTGAAAAAGTTTTTGTATGATTTAAACAAAACTTTATAGAAGGACTGACATTAAAATACGGGTAAAGGGGATTCTATTTTGAGAACAATCGGTCAAAGATCAAACTCACAGGATAGATCAAATATCAATCCATATGTCTGTGAACAAAATGCAGTTTTCATCGGACTTGAAACCTGCTTGGTGGACGAGTTATGGATCACACTAAAAGTTGGTCTACTGCATTTGAGAACAGCGAATCAAAGGTCAAGGTCACATGTCTAGGCCAATTTCAGCAGTTTTAACCCAATGTAGACTAAAGGTCTAGAATCAACGTCACTAGACAAAGTTAAAGAAAAAAAAATGATCTGAGCTAGAACTGAAGGAAGGATTGACCTTTAGGTGAAACCGAAGTAATTTGATTTTGAAAGTAATACAGTATGTCGAGGGTCAAACAGAAAGGGAAAGTCAAACGTCCAGCCTGGAGGCTGGTTGGTGGGCCCGAATGTTACTTTCTTACAGTAGAACCTTTATGTCAGTGTCTTAAATTGACCTTTACATCCAAAGGCAGCTTATCGTATACATCCTATTAGTGGTGTGCTGAGATACCTAGATTTTTATTATTATTTTTATCATTATTATTATTCATTGAAGTTTTTAAATCATATTTCCACACGTGATTTATCGTAAATATCTCTGTATCATGTACTTCAGTCCCTGACCTGCTGATCATGAGCGTTTGGCGTGGTGGTGAGTGTACCAGCAACTGTTTTACTCCAATACAGAAATTTATACGCATACTATGCAAATCTTCTTTTGAATCCATTTTATGCTTTGTACATTTGGCCTTTAGAGTAGAGTAGTTTTTATGATACCATATGTCGATACCTTGCAGAATGGGACACTTGTGTGTCAGCCAGTTACCATGTCTGTTACAGACTCATCCACCGAGTGGAGGGGCCATTATTCATAAGGGAAATACTATGTCACAGCAAGGAGTTGCCGTACATCATTACCACCCATATTATTTTTGAAATATGTCTGGCTGTTTCACTGTGACCAAATCTTCCTGAATTACATATACATTGGATTACTCGAAGATGATATAACTTACCGGTACCTAAAAAAATTACAAAAATTCGATTTCAGACTTGCCATTGAAATATCATCCAACCGTTGTTGCTTGCAAGTAGAAAATTATTGAAAGACATATCTATGCCTGCAGTCACAGGCTCCAATTAAAAACTGTTTTGAGGTACTATAATAATTATATTTTTTGAAATCACAAACAGGTTTCTGAGCACATCCCCCCTTTGTTTTTGTCACTTCATTCAAATAAGCCAGTCGCTGAGATGTGTAAAAAAAAATGTTTGACTCTTATGAGCATTTAACTGGAAAAATGTTCTCGACTCCATTTTAGCTGCAAAACAAGCAAGACGCTTAATTACAATAATTAGTTTAGTAAAAAAAATATATATATAAGCGCTATGAAACTTTTAACTTTGCAAAAGAACGTTGCAGCCTTAATAAGGTTGGAAACCAAAATTTTAAATAACGGGTCATAAGGGTGACCATTCCTAATCCTCTAACTATCGTCCAATTCCTTTAACATCTTGTATCTCAAAAGCTTTCGAGTCAATTCTTAATAGAAAAATTTTAAAGTATCTTTCCTAAGACAACCTTCTTTCTGATCGTCAGTATGAGTTCTGTCAGGGACGCTCCACTGGCGATCTTCTCACCTACCTTTCAGACTCCTGGTCATCCTCCTTTCGGGACTTTGGCGAAAGCTTTGCCATTGCACTTGACATCTCAAAGGCTTTCGATCGAGTCTGGCATATATTCTTTAACTTCCAAACTGCCCTCTTACGGTTTCTATCCTTCTATCTGTACCTTCATCTCTAGCTTCCTTTCTGCTCGTTCTACAGCTGCTGTTGTAGACTGCCATTGTTCTTCTCCTAGATCTATCAACAGTGGTGTTCCTCAGGGCTCTGTCCTATCACCAACTCTCTTCCTTCTATTCATCAATGATCTTCTAAGCTGTACATCTAACCCTATCCACTCATACGCTGATGACTCCACCCTTCACCTTTCCATTCGGTTCCCGCAACGTCCATCTCAGCAGTTATTTCAGCAAACAAGGGATGAGGCTATGGCACACCTAATGTCTGACTTGGCTCGTATCTCCGACTAAGGTAAAAATAATCTTGTTGTTTTTAATGCATCAAAGACTCAGTTCTTACACCTACAGCGTCAACCCGACAAAATCTTCCACAGGTGTACCCACTATGTTTAATAATATTCAGCTTAATCCTGCATCATCCTTGAACATGCTTGGGGTTTCATTTACTCTGGACTTCTCTTGGAAAGATCGTATTATAGCTCTTGTAAAATCTGCTTCTAAGAGATTAGGTGTGCTAAGCCGACTCCGTTCCTTCCTTACCCCTGCACAATTGTTTACTCTATACACGGGTTTTATCCACCTCTGTGTGGAGTACAACTCTTATGTGTGGGGAGGTTCCCCACATACAGCTCTTCTCAATAGGGTGGAGTCAAAGGCTTTTCGTCTCATTAACTCTCCTCCTCTTACTGACTCCCTTCAACCTTTGTCTCTTCGCCGCACTGTTGCATCTTTATCTCTTTTCTAATGCTACTTCAATGGCCACGGATCCTCTGAACTGTCTGCATGTATTCCTCCACCATTACGACAGGTGCGTAGCACCCGTCTAGCAGCAAACTCTCATCCCTTTTCTGTTCAACTCTCTAATGCAAGAGTTAACCGTTACTCCCAGTCCTTTATTCATGCAACAGGTTAACTCTGGAACTGTCTCCCTCTGTCTGTATTTCCTGCTTCCTACGATCTCCAATCTTTCAAACGCAGTGCGTCCAGGCATCTCGAAATGATCGGATCTTGAATTTGGCTCTCTCTTGTACTTTGTATTTCTCTTGGAGGGAACAGTTATTGCGGGCTCGTTGCCTTTGGTTCCTTCTTCCTCATTAAAAAAAAAAAAAAAAAAAAAGTATACGTATCTACCCCCAACTCAGTTTAAAAAATGCGAACACTTGCCTCCAAGTTCCTCTCTCTTTCCCTTCCAAGTTCATTTCACTTTTCATCCAGCCATCTTCTCTGCACTCTCCTTCTATTCTCCTGCAGGTTATTCCCTCTCCCTTCCTCTCTACTTGCTCAGTAAAATTCAGCGTCCTTGCCCGTGCTACCCCAACCTCACACACTCCATTGATTACCTCCCAATCATTCTCTTCCACCACACTGCATCTCTTTTTCCCCTTCCCTGACAAGGGCCATATTTCCCTGGGCTTGGAAGCCTTCGTAGCATCTCACTGCTAAAGATTAAGTATGAATATTTTACATCATAATATTATCCTTCATTATATTTTCACTGACGTAATATAGATACGGTATTCTTTGCAAAAACAAACTCAACAAACCTGTGCAGCCCCATTTCACAGCAGAAAACTCTGTGAAACTTACACACTGACAGCAAACATAAATAATAACATAGACAGTTTTAAGACGTTAATATTAATAGCATCGTTGGCCCCTAAAAAGTTTTTAAAGGGATGTTCACCAGTGCTAAGCGACAGTTTCCCCTAAAACCTCCACCACCTCAACACCACCCACCGTCCTGGAAAATGACCGTGATTTGTTTACTTGTGGAGAGGGAAGAACAGAAAGTATCAGCGTGGCATAGACATTAATGTACTGGTAAGGAAGAGGTGTTAGGAAGGCTCCTTTACTCACGAAAATTTAACAAACACCTGAAGCAAAAAAAAAAAAAAAAAAAAATCGTAATTGGGTTAACGTTGCCTGCAAATTAGGGCTAACGTTGGATTCTGGTTTTCAGTGAACATTCAGACATATATAATTTTGTAGTCAGTGAAACATTAAACGAACCGTTAGCAGCTAACCAAAATCTATCTTGAGACAAACTTGATTACAACCAAATTTCAGTTTGCTAAAACCTTCATTCAAATACTTACTTTGGTATGAAACAAAAGCCAAATCCACTTTTGCCCACTTCCCAGCGTAGGTTACCCCTGGTTGTACCTAAAAAGAGGAAGAAGAAGAATATTCAACTCGAACAACCACAGCGTATAGGTCACAATGTGCTCTGACCCAGGAACTCTCCGCTTGGTATAGATAATTAATATTTCCGTGATTCTGAGTATTGGGTTCAAAGCTGCGTCAACAGTTACGAGCAATATTATGAACTGACGGTGTGCATATGCAGTGTCAGCTACTTCTGTGCACCTAGGAGAAGAATGTTGCAATATATTTCTCTGACGGGTCTTCTGAAGTAGAAGAATAATATTATATTTTAATACAAACTTCCAGTCATTTTCTTTGTCCGTTACCTAGTCATGTTAACAATAACTAGACTGAGTTTTGTGAGTCTGCCTCATTCCCATTAAAAAATAAAGCCTTATAGCCAGGAGCAACTGAAACAAAACTAAAATTAACAAAAAGCGATGCCAAGGCACAGCAAACCTGTTCCGGCAGGCATTTTAGTGCTGACGTATAAACACAACCGGATATCTAGACAAAGATATCACATATCAAATTTGCAGTAAATCGGGTGAAAATTGACGATCTCAAGCCCATTTGAAATTTTAGGCCCACCTGGCAGAGACCAGCTCACTGTTAACTGAAGGGTGACCCCCTGATGTAATGAGGCATGTTATAGGATGCAGATTTGAAAGATGCACCTTTAGGTTTTGGTTTCATGTAGATGTGATGAATTTGAAAGGAGGTGTGGCGAAAAACGATTTTATTTTTACCATCTTGGGAGCCTATAGACAGGACCTTGGTCCAGTTTGGTCCAAAAACCAAAGCAGGTGATCAAAGGTTCATAGCCCATCATCCCTGTAATTTTAGTCAAAGTCGCACCAGTAGTTCTCGCGTAAAGTTGTTAACAGACAGACAGTCAAACAGACAAAGAAACAAATAATATCCGTCCCCAAGCCTCTCCGGGGCGGGGACGGGTAATCATAAAACCTAAGAAACATATTTACATATATTTATTTATCTGAATCATTATGCACCTAAGGTTTGCTACAAATGGTGGTGCTGGAGAGGGACACCTTCACGTGGTTGCACCAATACAGCGGGGCGGTTCCACTGGTCATTTTATCCCTCCCTATTAGCCCCTCCCCCCGGGGGTCATGGAGGCAATTTGTTTGTGGCCATCCCTTACGGGATGAAGATGTCTGGCTATATATATATAGATACATACATACATACATACATACGTACATACATTCATATATATATATATATATATATATATATATATATATATATATATATATATACACACACACAAAGTGGTAGTTGGGGGCGCTCGGCATCCTCTCACTCGATGTAGTGCTGCTTTCGGGTGTCTGCCCTTTCCTCTCCTCCCATCATTTTTTCTTTCCATCCTCTTCTGTCTTTCTTTTCTTCATTCTTTCCTCGTCCTTCTGCCTATGGGTGACTTTACACTCCCTCTTCCATTTTTCTTTGATTCTTTCTTCTTATTTCTGCCTGTGGGTGACTGACTGACAAACCAAATGGTTTCCTGTACACCAGGAAACCATTTACTACGCTGGGTGGTCACCATATAACACAATTTTGGCGCCTGATAGTTTAGTGGGTAATTGCGGCACTCCAGTCGGATTGAGCAGGTGAAGGTTTATATCCAAGGGATGGTTGAGGTTTACTGCTCATGTATGAGGGGATGCTGGTCATTCTCATCTTAAATGTCAGGACCAACTTGCCTAGCCCCGGGCTTCTACGCTCCTCATGGGGGCATTGTAGGATTGGATTGTGGATGAATGATATATATACAATATACAGTATATATCGAAAATTTTACTTTATGCTTTCCACCTCAGTAGTATTATGTTTATTAGACAGTTCAAACTGGCCAGGTTAATTATTGATCCTTCATCAAGCCCCTCAGTATAAGACATTTCCTCCAATCTGAAAAAAAAAGAAAAGAAAAAAAAAGCTCGGCAATAGCAAGAATTAAACATGTGTCTGCAGCCTGAACGGGATAAGAACTGCCTCGTTCATTCACCTCATTAATTGTGTACATTTATCTCTTCATTGCGATGTCCTGATGCCGTGATCGGTGAGTGGTGTAAAGCAGCTGTGGGGTCCACCCAGGAGCCAAACCTCTTCATATTTCCCTGCATTGCCGTGGGGAACGACCCTGGGCCAACCCTTGCGTGGAATTGTTTACTACAAAGAGATGTCGTTCCCTGCGCAGGGTATGCATTGTACTCTATCTGTATAACGGCCCTACGGAAGGAATTGCTTGTCTGTGCTTGGGTCTGGTTTGCTAGACAAGCCGTGATTAAGCAACAATAACTGTTATGACATATTTTGTATGCTATTTCTGCTACTGTATTGTTCCAAGATTTTATTCAGCTTATGATAGATGTTTGAGTTGGAGAGATTAGTTAAATCTTAATTAACCTCTTGATTGTCAGAGTTCTCTTCAAAGCTGAAAAATTTTTCTAGGGACAACAAGAATGGAATACAACACGTCATCTAAGTAAATGGATAAAATACAAAGGACAACCTATTTGCTCTAAATAAACATCATTATCTGAGGAAGTAGTGCCGAAAGGAAACAGAGCCATAGTATAGTATTGTGCTGCTAATGAGGAGCTGGAAATGCTCTCCAAAAGACGGAAATCTTGCCAGACTTAAGGTAGACAACAGTACCTCCACCCAGTTCCTTCTACCAGTTGCCTCCACCCAGTTCATCGTCTATCTTCTCTACCTTTTAGTCAAGCCTCTATTCTTCAAGGCAGCACTCGAGCTCACCTGTTAATGTTTCACTGTGACAGACTGAATTAACACTAAGTTCCTTTTTAATAATGAAGAATGTTTGTTTTCCCCTCAGAACACGAGGTTCCTCTCACGTTGAATAAAATGGTTTGTTGGTTTCACACACACGCACACGCATACGCACACCCACACTCACACCCACACGCACACGCCCACACGCACACGCGCGCACACACACACACACACACACACACACACACACACACACACACACACACACACACACACTAATGCAACTTGTTTCAAACTAATTTACAACGAAGGGTCTACTCCAAGCAAAGTAAAATAGTCTCCTAGTAGCAATAACCAAAAAAGAAAGAAATCGTACTGATGAAGTTAAGGCGAATTAGTAATCGCGAGCAAAGTCAGTTTTGTACCTTGTAAAATGTCCAATTCTTTTAGGGATCCTTTTGTTAGGTAAATGAATGTGTGTGGCTGCAGGAAGAATAACAAAATGTGCATCTCCTCTCCACAGTAAAGGTACTAATGATTCTTGTTTCCACATCCTTCAATCCATGACGTCATTGCAAAGCAACATTACTTTCCTCTCACATGTTCATTTACCAGTGCAGCTGGGGGCAAATTGTGACATCAAATCAGAATGTCGACTTAGTGACCCTTTTACCTAAATCATGCTTAATGCAGTAAAATTCTTGATTTCTTCAGTCAATTTTATAGAACAAGATAATTTCAAATTAGGGGAGTAAAACACAGTCTCATAAACCTATTATTGGAACAGGAGCTAACCTAAAAATACTCAAATACGTTAACCACACTATTAAGAACATTTAGGAAGTGAGATGAGAAAGGACGGAAGTTTAGAAAATGAATGGCATGCAACAGTACAAGATAGCAAGTTGTCAGATTCATTGAGAGCGCTGATATGGAATAGGGAAGCATAGAACAAAACAGACGCTTCATCACAATAATGTGATCTACACTTTAATGTATGGAAGTGCATCTTAGACTCTACTGGACAAACGCAACTCAGGAGTGAGAAGACTGGGAAGGTGCCATAGGAGAGGTGCATGCGGAGGAAGGTGGATAGCGAGACAGAAAAGTGAAGAAGCGAAGCAGTGTTGTGGTGTTTATGTGGATGAGCTGGAAAGCATTAAAAGAAATACTGTACCTGAAATGATTTGGTCATATGGAGAAATGGAGAATGAGATGTTAATATGGGTTTGTGAATGACGTGGAAAAGGGAAAAGGAAGGAGAAGACCGAGGATTAGACAGGGATGGAGTGAAGAACTACACAGTGGTGGAGTGGGACTTGGAGAGCGTGTATCCAGATGGCGGAGGATAAAATGACAAGGAGATCTTCCTGCAGCCACTCTATCCGGAGATAAGGTATCTGGATCTATCTATCAATCTATCTATCTAACTATATATATATCTAACTATCTATCTGTCCATCTGTCTTACTATATCTTTATCAATCTATTTACTTGTCTATATATCTAACTATATCTATATCTATATGTCTCTCTCTCTCTCTCTCTCTCTCTCTCTCTCTCTCTCTCTCTCTCTCTCTCTCTATATATATATATATATATATATATATATATATATATATATATATATATATAAAGAGACAGACAGAAAGACAGACAGACAGACAGACAGAAAAAAAACAATAATTGCCTCACGGTAGCAAGGAAACAATGGAAAAGATGTTATTAAACTGAGAGAGATAATGACCATCGCATAGTCGAAAGGCATTAGTCTAAACCTCCTTCCTCCTTTCTTCCGCGTCCTTCCATATCTTCCTTCCTTCTCAGTTTACCATACGCTCATCCCTTCATATCCCTACCCTTTCCCTCACTCCTCTTCCCTCAATCCTTTTCCGTCACCCGTTTTATTCTCACTACTCTCATTTGCCTTCATCCTTCCCTTCCCTTCCCTTTTTCTCACCTTCCCTTACCTAACCCTTTTCTACAACACCCCAGTTTTCTATCACTACACTTTTTTCTCACATCCCTCTTCCTTCCCCTTCCCTTCCCATTACCTCCTTCCTTCTCCTCACTAATCTATCTTCTGTCGATACCCTCTCCAAACTATTTCACTCCTCACCCTTCTCTCATCCCATTCCTTCCTCTCACCCTTTCTCAATTTCTTTTCCTCTCCATTCCTTCATTGTTCTCCTTCCCCATCCCCGTGCCTTTTCCCTCAACCCACATTTCCTCACTGCCCTTTCTTCTCGCACACCCTACCCTGTTTCCTACTACACTTCTCTCTCCTCAGCCTCCCCCTTCCCCTTATCTTTCCCCCTTTTCTCATCCCCCTCTCTCCCCTTCATCCCCAGCGTATTGCAACAGAGAAGGCAAATACCTGTGACCAAGTGCCAGGTTAAGAAGGCTGCAAGGAATTAGCTCTCGGTTGGTGTATCGTGGGTGAAATACAAAACCTTGGGGGTGGGGTCCAGTAGTTTCACTCCTTTTTCCCCTCAGTATCCTCACAGTCCTGACCCTCCCATTAACTTTCTTTCACTCTCATTCTTCCAGGTCTTTCCTTAATGGCACTCCATTCCCTTGAGATTCCATTCTTCCAATCCCCATCTCTCTTCCTGTCTTCTCTCTTCTCCAGTCCTTTTCCCGACACATAACGAAAGCAATAAAATTAGTCGTAGACAGGTGTAGAAAGTAGATGGATAGACCGAGATATAACTAGCCTAACAGAAAATATGATAGACCAATAACTTGGTATCCAAGAAGAGAGACAAAGACAAATAAGATATGGGCAGACAAACAGAAAGACACAAAGATGGAAAAATATAGACACATACATAGGCACAGAGACAGAGATGTATGGTAGGGGTGCCGCAAATTTGTTACAATTTAGAACAATTTGAAATAAAAAACGCTACCTTAGAATGCTTGAAGAATAAATTAAAAACTAGAACTCTGTAACTGTCCTGCGGACAGCCACTCGTCTTCATCTACTGTTTCTTACAATGACCTTGTCCTAACTGGAGAGATTTGAAATTTTGCTCTATGAGCAATGGCTCAGAGAAGGACACATAACCTGGGCAATTCAGATTCCATGCACAGGTCTCACTGAAATCGCACGACAAACTTTCCCCGTTCACAACATTATACTGATATGACACTTTCTAACATGCCCTTCCACTGCGCATAAAGGATTTGGATTTTTTTCCTATCAGCAATGGCCCATGACAGGACACATAACCCGGGCCCTTCAGATTCCTCGCACAGTCTCCGGTTCTCCTGGAGTCGTCGCGAGACTCTGAGGCAAGAATAATAATAATACCCGACAGGTGAACACCAATTACCATTCCATTTCGGAGTTGCCTTTTACTTTGTATTATATTGTTGGCACCACCAGACGATTTCATTTAGCTTAAAAATGCGCCCTTTGAACTGGCGAAGTTAGAGGCACCCTTCACTGGCCCTTGTCACTACAAGGCAAATCTCCAAATCACTATGAAATGGTCTGGTATCAGAATGAACTAGACCAAAAATATTCATTTAGCACTGCGACTCCGAGCCCGAACTTCCACCTTACCTGGAAAACTTGACCGTTGATTTGCATGAAATTTCGTTCACTTCTTTTCACCCGCGTCGAGAACTAAAGACAAATGGTTGTAATCTGAGTAAAATGGTGTAGCGGTCTTCCGTAGTACTACAAAGAAATTCCAGTTCCTTAACCTTACACTGTGACGAGGCCATATGCATTTAGGTCATGCTAATGACCCAATTATTTCATCAACACATGAAGAATAATCATAACAGAAGAGATATAGAGTATTTAGTCACTTTTAGCCTCTTCCACACCTGGTGGCTCAACCTAAGGGTAAATTAAACAGTATGGTGGTAGCTATACACACACACACACACACACACACACACACACATATATATATATATATATATATATATATATATATATATATATATATATATATATATATATATATATATATATATATAATTTCTGCATCGGATGGTCCAGCGCCGCTTTTAATCTGGACAAAATTTCGAGTGGGCACTCGAAATTCTCTCCTCCCCCAGCCAGTCCGGGCGGCCACAGATAGTGTTGACTGCAGCACGTGATCACTTGAATTGCCTACACTGCATGTGTTGGTGGTGATCCCTATATTTTGTGAAACCCTTATCTCATTTCACTTACTTTTACCCGTAGCTATGGCTTCTAATAAATATGAAAGTGTCAGTGGTGGTATCAAAAGTAAACACGTCTTTTCTAACAGTCAAACCTCACTGATTGTAGTGAACTGGTTCACCAATCTACCGCAATGACGAAACCCCTCAATAAGCAAATAAAGCAATAAATGGAAATAAATGTTAATTCGATCAGGGGTGACAAGTTTACACTCATTTTTCGCCTAATACCCGAATAGCAACCCCTAAAAGGACTGGAGGGACAGTATCAGCAATGTTTACACTGATTCTGCTATTCTTGATCGTGAGGCAGACAACCCTATTCTCTCATATTTCTTCTAACTTTGTGGGCCAGCATTGTTGTCAGTGTATTTCGTGAATACGAAATTCTCACAATTTACCATTTCTAGTCATCCATTTCTGTTTTTGTGAATACGGGTTTTAGTTAGGTTTAGTATACCATAACCAAAGTGTATTAATTATTACCAGAGTCAAATCGTACGTCTCTGACATATACTGAGACACTTTATAAGTGAATGTGTTGTGCAAATAGCCTCATTACGTTTCGGGGTTACTTGCTTGTGACAGTAAGTCGCCACAAGAAACGCCATTACCATGGAATCCAATACATAGCTACACTGTGACCTACTGCATTAGCCGCCTGTATCGTCACGTATATTTTTACTCACCTGTCTGGACACAATGGTGTATTAAAAGTTTTTTTTTTAATCATGGAAGAAGAACCAAAGGCTTGAAGCCTGCAAGATCCTTTCCAAGAAAAAAGTAAAAACAAGATGACAGAGAGCCTAAATTAAGTTCCATTCATTTTGAGATGCCTGGACACACTGCATTTAAATGACTGGAAGTCATAGGCAGTAGACAATAAGACAGAGGATGACAACTCCAGAGCTGACCTGTTGTATACACGAAAGACTGGGAGACACGATTGACTAATGCTTTTGAGAGCTGGACAAAAAATGGATTAGAATTAGCTGCTCGCCAAACTGGTAGAGGGAAGCAAGCAGAAAGTTCAGAACAGCAATGACCACTGAAGTAGCACCCAAAAAAAAAAAAAAAAGAAAAGAAAAAAGAAAGAAAGAAAGAAACAGTGCAGCGATGAGACAGAGGTTGAAGGGAGTCAGTAAGAGGAGGAGAGTTGATGAGATGAAAAGCCGTTGACTACATCCTGCTGAGAAGAGCTGTGCGTGGGAAGCCTCCCCACGCGTGGAAGTTTCACTCTACACAGGGGCAAATAAAACCCCTGTACAAGTGAACTACTGTGCAGGGGTAAAGAAGGCACAAGGTCGGCTTAACACACCTAATCTCTTAGTAGATTTTTCAGAAGAGGTAATTTGATCTTTCTAAGATAAATTCTGAGAGAATGAAATCCCATGTACATTCAGAGATGATGCAGTACGGAGTAGGATATAGTCCAAAATTAGAGGATACTCCTATGGAAGATTTTGATGGTTCAAAAGATACAGTATAACAACTGAATTTCTGATGCATTAAAAACAACAAGATTTCTTTTACCCCAGTCAGAGATATAAGCCAAGTCAGACGTTGTGCCATAGAATCATCCCTTGTTTGTTAAAGTAACTGCTGAGTTAGATGTTGCGAGATGCGAATGGAAAGTGAAGGATGTAGTCAACAGTGTATGGATGGATAGGGTTAAATGTACAGAACAGAAGATCATTGATGTATAGGAGGAGATAGCTGGTGATAGGACAGAGCCCTGAGGAGCTCCAGTACTGATAGCTCTAGGAATAGAATACAACAGCTACAGAAATACCAGAAGGGAAGCTAGAGATGCAGGCACAGACAGAAGGCAAGAGACCATAAAAAGGCAGTCTGGAAATTAAAGATTTTTACCAGATTCGGTCAGAAGCCTTTGAAATGTCAAGTACAATGGCAGAGCTAACCCCTTCAGTGGCAAAGCTAACAAGGAAGTCCCGAAAGGAGGATGACCTGGAGTCTAAAAGGAAGGTGAGAAGATCGCCAGTGGAGCATCCCTGGCCAAACCCATACTGATGATCAGAAAGAAGTTTGTAACAGGAAAAGAGCTTTAAATTTTAATGGGAATTTATTAAAAAAGGTTAGAAATACAGGGTGTTAAAACAACTGGCCGATAGTTAGAGGGCTGGGAATGATCACCCTTCTTCGAGACAGGTTGAATGAAAGCAAACTTCCAGAAAAAAAGGAAAGGTATAAGATGGCACACAAAGGTGAAAGAGTTTCACCTAGGCAAGGTGTAAGTATACAAGCGCAGCTCTTGAGAACAACAGGAGGGACCTCATCGGGCCCACATGTCTTGTTAGTATTGAGGTCAGTGATGGCAGAAAGTTTATCAGCTGAAGAAAGTCAGAAAGGGGAAGTGATGAAGGAACAGCATCGGAATCGTCTAAGGTGGAATTGGAGGAGAAAGTCTGCGCAAAGAGTTCTGCTTTATCAGTAAAAGAAACAACTACAGAGCCATCAGAGCAGAAGAGAGGATGTAGGAATGATGAACTAAAGTTATTAAAAGGTTTTTGGCAAAGTGCCAGAAGAAGCAGAAAGCAATCGAGTCTGAGAGGTGAGAGAATTTAGTACGAATGAAATTATGCTCAGCAGAGCAAAGAACTGACTTAACATGAATCTGGGCAGAGACATGAAAGATATGAGATTCAGGGGTGGGTTGGTTCCCGTTCCTTTTGTAGGTCGTCTTCTTGTTGTGGGGAGCATTAGAGGAAGCGTGATTAAACCAATTTTTTTTTTCTTTTTTTCATTAGTCACATCATAAGAGAAAGGAATGTATGCTTCCATTCCCGAAAGAATAACCTCCGTAATGCACATGGCACACTCAGATGGCTCTTGGCCATGGAAACAATGATCATTCCAGAGAAAATCAAATATGATCTGCCTAAGGGACACCCAATCTACCCCCAAAGTACTAAGCATGATCGAGTGATAGTGGAGTGCTTTTGACAGCGTCTGATAAAATGGACTTGTTGGATAGCTTTATAACGAACCAGGTTTAGTTATTCCACTAAGAACTTAAATTAGAACAGTGTGATTACACTGAGGGATAGTTGGTCATAGGTGTATTGTCGAATAATTATGAGTGACCCCCCCTGGTCCCTGTTGAATAATTATAAGCGACATATGTGGCCTCAATCGGTCTGGTAAAACGGTTCAATCAGCAAGGCTGTAAAACCAAGGGTGACGCAAAATTGGTGTTATACATAATAGTCGGCAGGGCAACTCCAGGAAATATGCTAAAAAAAAAAAAAAATTTGACGGCATTTTTTGTTTAAAACCGGCAACCTTGCCTGAAAGTATCACTATGGTCCAGGCATTTAGAATATACCGGGTTGCCAAAATGGCATTTGACCTTTAAGGTCAAATTTAGAGGTCAAAAGGTCAAATAAGGTTAAATTTTGTGTTTCCCTCTCTTATCTTGTACTTTCAAATAATGTTAGGTCTGGTATGAAATACTGAGGAAATAATGAGATACAAGGGTTTAAAATTCCATAATAATAGGTAAATGTTAAGAAATCTTTGAATATAAATGTCAAATTCTCATTAAGACACTGACTACCAACGACATCGCCACAGGTGAGTTAACTGCAGACCTCCTCACTGCCAAAGACGGAGGGGAGGATGTCGGGTTACATAATGTAAAGGAGAGATTAGTGGAAAAGACTGTGCCTTTCTTCGATCGCCTGAAATGCCAGAAGTCAAAGACATTTGCAATGCTGTACAAAACATCTGTGCAAGATCGAAAGCAGAGGGTCTCCAAGACAATTAAAGTGGACAGGCAACTGATAGAGACTGTTCAGTGCGTCACAAGCTGGTCGAGTAGTCGCTCTTCACAATGTACTGGAGCATGACCTGTCAGTTGTATCACTTAGTTTGGCAAACACAGGTAAAACGATGAATGGTGCCCAGAAGTCTGCAATGCTTCCCTTGCTAACCACTGATCTTGGTGTAGAGAAAGTCAAAGGAACACCGGATACAACAGGAAAAACATTCATCATAATCGATGGCCATGTATTGATTCAGTCCCTAGAGAAGCCATCAAACTGCAAGACTTTCGATGATTATGCCAAAAACTTTGAGAAGACTGTGGTGAAGCAGTTCAGTGACATGGTTTCCAGGACTGACGTTGTGTTTGACCAATACAGGCCCTTATCTATCAAGTCAGCTATGAGGACCAAAAGAGCTGGGCAGATGAAGAGACCAACCCGAAAGGTGATCGAACGGGAGGATCTTCCACTTCCCCAAACATGGAAGAACTTCAACGCTTTCGATCAAAACAAGGAAAACCTTGCCATGTTCCTAAGTGGCAGACTTGCCAAGCACAATGACAGAGACAAGAAGATAGTTGTTGGTGGCAGCAAACCAGACGGATATTTGACAACACAGGGACTCACCCCAACGTTACAGGCAAACCACGAGGAGGAGGACACAAGGATCGTCCTCCATGCCCTTGAAGCCCTTGATACTAGACTTGAAAGCATAACAGTCAAGTGTCGTGACACAGACGTCCTCCTCTTGCTCATTCACTTTACCAGGGACAAACTGTGCCATGTGTGGATGATAAGCGACACCTCCAAGGAACAGGAATGTTTTCCAATGCATGTCATCAGTGAGAACCTCCCTCGAGTAGTAGTGGGGAATGTGCTTGGCTTCCATGTCATAACTGGCTGTGATACTGTCTCGTCCTTTGCTGGGCATGGAAAGAAATCGTGTTGGAGTGTGTATTTGCAACATCCAGAGCTGTTGCAAGGTGTTGGTAGGGATGGTCCGTAAGGCAAAGCTGAAGAGTTCGTATGCATGTTGTACAAGGCACCGTGATCTACTTCAGATGTTGAATAGGCCAGACATGACTTGTTCCAGAAAAGAAAAAAGGCTATTGAAATGTTGCCACCAACGAGTGACACACTGGAGTTACACCTCTGACGTGCCAACCACCAGCCCAAAGTGTGGCTGCAGGCAAACAAACCTGACGTCGTTATCTCAAGCCTTCAGGTGACAGGAGGTTGGCAAGTAATGGACAAATGGTTAGAAGTGGTGTGGTTACGGAAACCATCTGTTCCAAGCAGCTGTTTGGAATTGATTACTTGTGGATGTAAAACCAAGTGCCGCACACAAGCTTGCATTTGTCATCGGATGGGGCAACCATGTACACCTGCATGCGGTTGTGATGCAGAGGACGCCTTAACATCGCAGGCGGTGGACAAGGTCTGGATAAATCTTAAGGATTTCAACAGCATCATTAATTCCCAAAGGTAATGGGATACATGGAAAATGATATTCAACCATCGTAGTGCCTTCTTGATGAAGAAACTTATTTATTTTCCAGAAAAAGTGACGTTAAAGAAATAGATCTTTACTTTATGTGTAATCCGATCCATAATGGAGTAACGAGCATCTTAAATCCTAATTTTCTTCACAGTTACCTATTATTTTGCATCTTCAAGCCATGTATCTCATTAATTCCTCAGTGTTTCTTGCCAAACCTTAGATTATTTGGAAGTACACGACAGAAGAGAAAAAAAATGACCTTATTTGACCAAATTTGACCTTAAAGATCAAATGCCATTTTGGCAACTGGGTGTTTCTAATACCTTATATTATAGTGATACTTTCTAGCATGGTTGCCAGCTTTGAACAAAAAATGGCATCAAAAGTTTTTTTGAGGGTCTTGGCCTGCCGACTACAAGGTTAAAAAAAAAAGTATCGGTGCACAGTATGCGTGGAACATTATGACTCCATCGAACAATGGACACTGAATTATTAGTTGGTAGTCCAGCCGTTACAGTAGGTGCATGTCATATTTCGCCAGCCAGAGAATGTATATGACTGGCATCGAACCTCCTGTGCATGGATATTTTTTATTTACCTTGTGTGTGTGTGTGTGTGTGTGTGTGTGTGTGTGTGTGTGTGTGTGTGTGTGTGTGTGTGTGTGTGTGTGTGTGTGTGTGTGTGTGTGTGTGTGTGTGTGTGTGTGTGTGTGTGTGTGTGTGTGTGTGTGTGGACGAAGGTTAAGTCTCACCGCCGCAGTTAGATAAATCTATCGAAAAGTTAAAAAAATATATAAGAAGATAGAAAAAAGGATGTCGTCTGACTGAAGTGGCTTAGACCTGTATAAGTTAGGATATTCTGGAGTGGTGCGCACACTATTATCTCATTCTAACGCCAAACTAATGTTTACAGTTCGGGTGACCTTCTCCCTCCCACTGGACTAAAACTATTTCAACGAAAATCTTGTCCTAAATATTTTCGCTGTGATAATGGAATTCGGATATACGCACTCGATAGTTCCAGCAGAAATTCCGTAATGCACCATAAAGCCTAAACAAAGACTTTCTACCCACTTACATCAGGCCAGAACTTGGATAAATGATTGTGGCAAACTCCTGATGTCATTATTTATATGAAACAGACCATAAACAACATGAGGCTTAAACGAACATTCATTAAAAATATTAATTTTCTCCGCAGTCGGGTCATAAAAAAAGAGAGAGGGAAAAAAAAAATAGCACGACATACGAGTGTCGAGAAGTAGCTCCCATTGGTTTTTCTTCTCACATTAACTTTTTAAAAGGGCTACTTCTAGACAATATCATTCATCTGAGTGAAGCCCCATCCTAAGAAATCATTCTTCCTCAAACCCTGAAGTTTTTGCAGCCATCACCTCTACCCAACATATTAATTTCTCCCTCTTCAAATTCTTCGACTGAGATTCTCCCTACCTCATCAATTCTTCTTTCCCATACTAATATCTCCATCTCTTATCCGATACCAATATAGTCTACCCATTACAACTCATGACATCTGCCCATTCCCTGTATATTTCTCCTGTCCTCTACTGTCCCACATCCTACTTCCAGACCACTTTACAAGAGATGCGGACGACATTATGAGTCTACTATATACTTCCTGCTCCTCCCTCGTCCCTGTTTCCCCACTCCTAATAAATTTCTGCCACCCACAAAGAAATTTCAACCCCTCCCTAGTTCCTTATCCCTAGTGATGTTCAAATTTCTCCTAGCCTATGCAGTTTGGTAGTTCATATTTCTTATTTCCTACTTATCGTCTCCTCTACAACCTTCTTCCACTACCCTGTCCTTTATTTTTACCTACAAGTTCTCAAGTTATCCAATTTAGACTTCTCCCTTCCTTCTATTTTAGTTTCCCCGATTCCCTACATAGTTTTCCTACGCGGTGGAGTCCCTCTCAGCTATTTGCTGTTTACAAAGCATTTTTTAATAACCTAATATCCATCATATCTAACTCCTTGTACATAATCATTTATCCATTAGCCAACGCTCCAACGCTCAGGTCATTTAACACACACACGAGAGAGAGAGAGAGAAAGAGAGAGAGAGAGACAGACAGACAGACAGACAGACAGAGACAGAGAGAGAGAGAGAGAGAGAGGGAGTCTTTAAGGAGCAAGGGAAAAATGTTGTTCGGTATACGAATCAATTACGCTGGTCCCCCAACCATTCCCTCTCCTCTCCCCGTCTCCCTATTCTCCAGCTCCACATTCTTTCTCTTCCCCCCCTCTCCTCTCCCCCTTTCCTGTTCTCTACCCTTACCAATTTTTTTAAATTTCAAGATTCCCCATCCCCCACTCCGTTTTTTATCATCCCTGAAAGTCCAAAATTGTCATGTTTTAGGCAGAGTTAATGGACTCTCTCTCTCTCTCTCTCTCTCTCTCTCTCTCTCTCTCTCTCTCTCTCTCTCTCTCTCTCTCTCTCTCTCTCTCTCTCTCTCTCTCAGTGGTTTTATTTACATAGTCATCTTTAGTCTCATCACTACAAAGGTAGTTTCCTAACGTCTGCTGAAAAGCTTGGAAATGAAAGAAAAAAAGACCATCACGTTCAAAGATATTTTAAAATATTGACAATGTCACTTACAATGAACTACTGCAAAGTCTGTCTACCTATCTATCTATTGCCAGACGCCTTAATCCCGTACGGGGTGACCACGAACAAATCGCCTCCATGTCGCCCTGCCCCCCTCCATTTCACTGCCCTACACCCAGCTCACACACCCCTCTCTCATATACCTCTCCACTCCATCCCTCCACCCCATCCTTGGCCTCTCTCTCCCTCTCCCCCCCTCCACCCCGCTCACATACACTCTCCTTGTCAGTCTCTTACTCTCCATCCTCTCCACATGGCCAAACCACCTCAATGTCTTTTTCCTAACGCTTTCTATCACATCCACATCCACACCACAACGCTCCTTCACTTCCTCATTTGTCAGTCTGTCTCTCCATGTGACTCCACACGCTCTTCTCAAATAACTCATTTCCACTGCTCTAACTCTTGACTTCTGTCTCTCCAACAAGGGCCAAGCTTCACTTCCATAAGTTAGAGTTGGTATCACAGTCTTGTCATGCAGTAACTTCTTCACATCCATGCTCACTTCCCTGTTTCTTATCACTGCTTTCAAGGAATCAGCAACGTCTCTTCCTTGTTGTACCCTTTCTCGCACTTCACTCTGTAAACTTCCATCCCTACTCATCACACTCCCCATGTACTTAAACGCACTCACATTTTCCATTACCTCCTCATCCGACCTCACCGTACTTTCACTTACTTCATTTCTCTCGATGACCATAAGTTTACTCTTCTCTACATTCACCTTGAGATTCCGTTTCTTACACATTCTCCCAAACTCATCCACCAAGCCTTACAGCTCCCTTTCGTCTTCACTTAACAACACAGTATCATCTGCAAACAACAGTACAGCGAGTTTCCAAACACTACCCTCTTTCATTGGGGCCTCTCCAACATCCACTGCCCTACCTTGTATATCTTTTATAACCCCATCCATATACAGATTGAACAACCATGGAGACATGTAACATCCCTGTTTCAATCCAACCTTCAGGTAGAAAAATTCACTCAGTTCACACTCCACACGCACCGCAGTCTTAGCACCCTCATACATACTCTTCACGGCATTCAACAACTTCCCATCTACTCCATACATTCTTACTATTTTCCACAATCCTTGTCTATCCACCCTGTCATATGCTTTCTCGAAATCCATGAAGGCCGCATACAACTTCTTTCACTTTTCTAGAAACTTTCCACTAAAGATCTGATAACGAATATCTGATGTACACAACCTCTTCCCTTCCTGAAACCTCCCTCTTCTTCTCCAACTAATGCCTCACTACAGGCCACTGGACTTATTACCATGCAGTTTCCCCACAACGAGGACGATTTTCAATATTTTTTTTGCGATATCCAGACGATTCAGTGATTTTTCGAACTGCGGAATAAAAAATTCCCTTCATTCACTTTCAGCCTAGCAGTTTTTGTCTGTAGTTTATTCTTTCCACCGCCACCTATACGAGTATATCGTTTTGCTTTGTGGTTTCGTTTCGTTTTAGAAGGCTCCAACATGCATGAATACGTCAGTCTTGGTCACCTGATGGCGGACCTCCATGGTGCTCGATTTCTGGCAGCTTCCCTATTCAGTCGCTTATCGCTGAGGTCACACATGACCTTGTCCCGGGTCTTATTCGGTCTACCTCTCGCAACCGTACCCCTAACAGTTCTCATCCCCCATCCTCTCCATATGGCCAAACCACCTCAATCTACCTCTCCTCATCATAACACCAATACACTTCAGTCACATCCTACTTCTCAACTCTTCCATCGTATCCCTATCCCCCCTAGGCCTAGCACTCAGGGATGCACTGTACATCCACCTAATCATTGCCATTTCTATACGTTTGAGCCTGCGAATATCCTGTTCCTTTATTGCCCAAGCCTCACTTCCATACAGCATTACACTCCTAACACATGCCGCATATAAAGATCCACCCTATAGCACGGAAGGAGAGCCCTCTCAATGTCTGGAGAGGCAACAGCTCCCTGAACTTCTTCCAGCCACTCCTCACTCTAGCCGCAGAGCTAGCTCCAGTCCCACTTCCAGCACATAACATTTTCCCAAATAACAAAACCGTTCCACACATTCAAGAGACTTACTAGCAAGTTCAATCCCTTCATGCCTGGCAATCTGCACATGTTCTCCCAGACACACCGCACACATGAAATCAGCATCATATTACAATCTCTCTCTAATACCACTACATCTCTTATGCATCCATTTATCACAAACACTGCACAAGATGGAATTACTTCCCACGCCCTTGTGGCAAATCGCACATGGTCATTCTTAATCTTCTTTGACAGTATCGCTACCAGTAAAAAAGTAAAAGCTGGCTTGATCCTGATTTTCAGTAAGAATACGGACTACGAAAGCAAGGCCTATCGATCTCTTTTACTTTTACGAGTTTTAAGTAAGAGGTGTTAGAAAAGTTACCAGGAGCTGACGTACTCTCATGTGGAGGTTCTCGCGATAATATAGATTTAACAATGCCGTCAACAAGGGTCTCATTCTCAGCCGTTATGTAGCTCCAATTCTTGGGCAATAATGGTCACGCGTATAATCCATCCATAAGACTATCAGTAAGAGTAACAAGATAATGGCTGGAAATTGTGGCCATGTTAATAATGCATTTCTTTTCTTTACTCAAATTTGCCCGAAGGCTGAAGAAACTTCTTGTTCTGAAATTCTCCACTGCAAAACTTATTTATTCATTATTAAAGAAAACTCTTGCAATGATTGTGTTTATCGAGGCTTTTATTAACCTTTCCATTTCTAAAACTCCCTTCTAAGCGGAATAAAATCCTTGGGCGGCAGCTACCCTAAATGACTAAAGTCGCCATTGTACGGAATGAGTTAAAGGTTACTTCATCACTTTTACTACGAAGAGTTTTTCTTAAGCTGGGTACAACCGTGTGCCGGCATCAAGTATACGGTATATTGCTTAAAAGGTTAATATGGATTGCTGATAATCACTTCAGTACGAGAATCTCTCCTGAGCAGAACAGAATCATCTGGTGCCAATGAAGCAAAATATAAAGTCGACATTGCACGGAAGGAGTAAAGGCGGACCAATGTGTGATTAGGAAGAACATTTGCTCTTTGTCTGTGTGTGTGTGTGTGTGTGTGTGTGTGTGTGTGTGTGTGTGTGTGTGTGTGTGTGTGTGTGTGTGTGTGTGTGTGTGTTCTATCAGTCGCCTCTCTCTTCCTCCTTATTCAAATTTGTCGTCTTCCTGTCAAATCAATCAGAATTTCCCCTCTCTCATCCCATCACTTTTAATCCTTATCTCACGCCTTCTTTTCCTCTCAGTAATGCAGTTCTTCCTACCTACATCCCCTTTTATTACTTCTTCATTTTCCTTTTCTCTCTCCCATTTGCCCACTTTTATTCCTCGTGTTGTTATCACAGCTTGGCCTGCTTTCATGTTTACATTTTCAGCCTGGTTTATCTTTTTTCCCCTCACATTCTTTTCTTTCAAATCTTTACATTCTACACCATTACTCCTTGCTCCTCCTCGACTCCTGCACTTTCCGCCCCCTCGCAGTTGGAGGGGAATGGGACAACGGACATGTGCAGGAACGAATAAATAATCACTTCAAGCCGACAAAATATATATATATATATATATATATATATATATATATATATATATATATTATGTAGGTGGGGGCGCTCACCATCCACTCACTCGATGTAGGGCTGCTGTCGGGTGTTTGCCCTTTCTTCTCCTCCATCCTGCTTTCCTTCCATCCTCTTCTGGCTTACTTTCCTTCATTCTTTCCTAGTCCTTCTGCCTACGGGTAACTTTACACTCCCTCTTCTGTCTTTCTTTCCTTCATTCTTTCCTCTTCCTTCTGCCTGTGGGTGACTCTACGCTGAGTGACAGGCCAAATGGTTTCCTGTACACCAGGAAACCATTTACTAAGCTGGGTAGTAACCATATAACCAAATATTGGCCCCTTGTGGTTTAATGGGTAATTATTGTGCTCCAGTTGGATTGAGCCGGTGAAGGTTTATATCCAAGGGATGGTTGGGGTTGATTGCTCATGCAATGCCACTCAGGGATGAGTAAGGCTGGTCACTCTCATCTTAAATGTCTAAACCAACTGCCTAGCCCCGGGCTCCTACGCTCCTCATGGGGGAATGTAGGATCGGATGATGGATATATATATATATATATATATATATATATATATATATATATATATATATATATATATATATATATATATATATATATATAAAATGGAAGATAGGTAGGTAAAAAAAAATGAGAGAGTGAAGGGGAAAAACACCGCGTATCTGCTGTCATCGGAAACAATAAATAAGGAGGGTAGGCTCACCTCCCCCCTCCTCCTTTTCAGTCTTTTATTCTTCCCCTTTCCTGTCCCTGTCCTTACCTTCCTCACTCCCTGTCACCTCATTGTCTTTTATAATAAGTACGATATTCGTCTCTCTCTCTCTCTCTCTCTCTCTCTCTCTCTCTCTCTCTCTCTCTCTCTCTCTCTCTCTCTCTCTCTCTCTCTCTCTCTCTCTCTCTCTCTCTCTCTCCATTTAATCTCTTTCCTACTACTTTTCCTTTGGCCCTGCTCACTACCTTTTCCTTCATTCGATTAGTTTTTTTACCCTTACTTTCTAGTGGTAGAGGGGGCGACCATCATCCACTCATGTCATGTAGTGCTGCCTACTTCTTCCTTCACTTGTGCCATTCTGTTTCTGTGTCTGCCCTACTCTATTCCTACTTCTACCTCTCCTTTCTCTCAGTGTTTAATTACACTTCTCCAAATTTTTGATGGCACCACACTGAGTGGCAAGTCTAATAGTTTCGCTGAGCCCAGGAAACCATTTCCAACGGTGGGTGGTTACTTTTTAACCAAATCACTGCGTGCAGTGGAGCCTAATATGGTGCCCCTGTTAACTGGGTGGAAAGAGGCAAATGCGGCATCCACCCAGAAGCCAAACCTCCAATCTTTTCCTCTCACCGAGCTGCGGTGAGGCACTGTCGACGAAAAACAAAGATTCACTGCTTCGGACGGCCCTGCAGAGGCGGTTGTTTGCCTGTGGTTGATGGGTCTGCTCGGCCAGGGAGACAGCAGTTGATCAATAACAACTTTCGCTTTCTTTTCTCCTCTCTCTTGGTCCATACCCAGAAATTTGATCTTTTCTCTGTATCACTTGTCTCATTTTCCTGATCTCATTCCGCCGTACCGTGATCATTCTTTCCTCTCCCTTCTTTCCTCCAATTTTCTCGTGTATCCTGCCCTTTTTTTACTATTCCCTCTTCCTAGCTTATTTTTTTCTTTAATATCCATTCATTTCGGTTTTACATATCCTTCATCATCATCCTCTAACTTATAATTCTCCCTTTTCCTCCACATCCCTCTTTCTTCCTCCTCATTTCTTTTTACCTCTTTTTTTCACTTCCTGTTCTATCCACACTTTATTTTGCACAACCATTTTTATATTTTCATTACTCCTCTGTGTTCGCTTTACTCTTCCCCGCCTTCTCTGTTCCTTCTTTTATTCCTTTTTCTAATTTTTCACCTTTGCTAACTTTCCTCTCATTCTTCCTTTTTTTCACCCTATTCTCTGTCCTTCCTCTTTTCCTCTGCTTCCTAATTTTTGGCTAAATATCCAAGTTTGTTTCCACCTCATTTCTCTATTCCCTCCTCTTTTCTATCATTCCCTTTTCCAAATTTTGCATTCATTCCTCATCATTATTTTTCCTTTGTTCTGTACTTTCCCTCCTCCCTTTCCTGCCTTTTCCACTTCTCTTTCTTTCCCCTCCGCTCCGCTCTCTCTCTCTCTCTCTCTCTCTCTCTCTCCCTCTCTCTCTCTCTCAACTAAGCTGTTCCCTCCGCTCAAGCAAATCATGTAAGGTGTCTTCTTACTATCTAAAATGGAGTGCTTTCTCCTTAACTTACACTGATCCGTACCCGAGGTCTCAGGTGTGTGTGTGTGTGTGTGTGTGTGTGTGTGTGTGTGTGTGTGTGTGTGTGTGTGTGTGTGTGTGTGTGTGTGTGTGTGTGTGTGTGTGTGTGTGTGTGTGTGTGTGTGTGTGTGTGTGTGAGAGAGAGAGAGAGAGAGAGAGAGAGAGAGTATTGACATGATACCGCCAACAAAGTAGAGAAGATGACAAAAAACTGGAAAATGTTCAATATGTGTAGGCTCTAGTTTCTTACCTTGAATCTCCCTGCAGCACTTGTTCTAACATTTTTTTTAATCTTCTGCAAACCACTCCACTGCCATACGCCATACCTTCCTGCTCACTCTCTCAGTCTTACCTGAAGAAGGAAAAATATTTGAGAACGTAAGACATAATAAACCTTCCATGGTCGTGATTCCTCAATATTCTAGTACAGTTCACGCCAGATATTATATTTATCTGAGTAAGCCAAGGCAGCTTTACTTGATATGGAGTATTAAGAAAGCAGGGAGAGAACAAGGACTGCATTTTAGACGGCATCGGAAACTCATAGCACCTCTTTAGCGACTAATCTTGCCAAGTTTTTTTAGTTGTGTCGCGTATAATATCGATATAAACTGCTTCGACAATATGCAAATGAATATGGAAATGTAACATTCTCCTGAAATCAACAACATGCTAATGCATATAGAAATGTAACATTCTCATGAAATCACTAATGAAAATGGTGTTGCCAAATCTCCGAAGATCTTTATCACACTCATTCCTTTCACCGGCTGTCACACACTGATGTATTTCCATAAGACATTTCGCTATACAACGTGCCACACTCTAACTTAGGAATCAACAGACCGGGTACTTAATTTAGGCTTATTGTGTGCGCAAGAATGATGGCTATCCGAGACAGTTTCCCCTAAAGCTGTATGCAGACGGTGTATGTAGTTTATGCATTGATGTGCTGGGTCGTGACTGAGTGGAAACTTTGAAAAATAAACAAGGCATGATTTACCAAAGGTTAATTACGTGTGTAAAGTACCAGAACCAAAGGTGGCTCTGCGTGCTCAAACTGTGATGTATGGTGGGGAGAGGAGGAGGCTGAGTGAGATTAGAGACTTCAAACTCATTACCTTTGATATCGGCTATGGTACTGATTGATACTGGCTTGGGAGATTGGGTGTTAGTATAGATTTGACGTTTAATAATTTTCTTCTCCCTCGGCATACTGATTTCGAGATATGCTCAACTGATGTTTTAACCATAAGCAATTGCTGGATGTGCAAGGTTGCACAGCTAAAGATAGCCTGAATATTGATGTAAGGAGACCCTGAATCTGGAGCATGGGGGAGGTGGGGTTTGATAGGCAATCTAGAACCTTGAAAACTAAGAGACTTTGTCTTTACACTAGACCCAAATGTGTGTGCAAAGTTCTGTATCTGATGGTCTTCCAGTTTCTGAGATAGGGAAGGGACGATGGGAGTAATATAGCCCTCCAGATCAACAGGTTTTGTCGTACCACAGGCAAATAACGTATGAACAATATTGAAAGCAAAGATGGTCCAGTCACTCACGCACGGCGCCCACTACCGTGTTTATCCTAACTTGACAAAGATCTATATCCCCTTCAGCTTAATCAACGGCTAAGGTTGGTCCGACTGACTTGTAACCACTGATACTCACATCTGACAAATAAGGAGTACCACATTTCCTTCAATCACAAGTTAGTGGTTCAACTGTGGGAGGGGCCCAGTAGTCGCCTTATATATATATATATATATATATATATATATATATTCCTAGGCTGCTTCCCCCAAGGAAAGGGAGGTAGCCGAGACAGGACGACACACTCCACATTTACTCATCCATTCAAACACATTCATTCGCATCTTAGCCCCGAAGGGGAGAACGGACAGATCCTCACCGCACCACACCGCACAAGGGTCAACTGCGCAATGCAATCAGTGACATCTGCAGCAGGGCCCGACAGCAGAGCTGGTTTACCCCTGCCACATCATAACAGACCCATCCCCTTACACGCACCTGACCTGACTAGCTGATCAGACCAAATGCGGGAGAATATCTCCTCAGGGCTGCGTCATCACTTATTCATTCACAATTTCTCTCCATTTATTTCTGTCACGCACAGGCACTCTTCCTTGCATAACAGACATCCCTCTCGCATCCAGCACTCTCTTCACACTGTCCATCCATCCTATTCGTGGTCTTCCTCTCAGCCTTACACCTCTCACATCAGATCTAGTTATCTTTTTCACCAATCGCTCAGTATCCATTCTCTCCATATGCCCAAACCATCGCAACACCCTCTGCTCAACTCTACCAGCCATCTCCCGAACAACTCCAGTTCTCTTTCGCACTTCATCATTTCGCACTCGATCTATACGCGTCACTCCACACATACTCCTCAGACAGCTCATCTCCATTACATTCAAACTTTTCCTCTCTGCTACACCTATATTCCATGTTTCAGCCCCATATAACGCAATCGGTACCATAACACCATCATACAGCCTTCTCTTTACATCCATTCTAAGCGAACGACATCTAAACACTTTTTTCATTCCTCCCAGCACCTTTCCTACTTCATTTATTCTAAACTTCACTTCTGCATCTATTCTTCCATCCACAGCAACATGTGACCCTAGATATTTAAAACACTTTACCTCCTCTAGCAACTCGCCATTCAAAACTATATTCATCCCCTTACCATCTACCAACCTCGTACACTTCGTCACTTTACTCTTATTTTCATTTCATTTCAATTTCCTCCTTTCAGACACCCTTCCAAACTACTCTACCGACTGTCTCAATCTCTCCTCTGAATCAGCCACCAGTTCAGTATCATCTGCAAACAGCAGCTGCTTCAGATTCCACTCTCCACCATCAACATTCACCAGACTCAGACCTCCACCTAAAACTCTTGCATTCAACTCCCTTACAACACCATCCATATAAATATTAAACAACCAAGGCGACATCACACATCCCTGTCGCAGCCCCACTTTCACGGGAAACCAATCACTCACAGCATTTCCCACTCTTAAACACGCTCTACTATTTACATAAAAACATTTCACTCCTTTTTGTAACCTACCATCAAGTCCATACAATTTTAAAACAGTCCACAAAGCCTCCCTACCAATTCTATCATAAGCTTTCTCTAAATCCATGAATGCCCAAAACACATCCTTGCCTTTCGCTAAATACTTTTCACACACTTGTCTCACAGCAAACACCTGATCCACGCATCTCCTCCCTTTCCTAAAGCCACACTGCTCATCACCAATCACTCCCTCTGTACCCTCTCTAACTCTCATAATTAACACTTTACCATAAACCTTACCTACAACACTCAACAGACTTATACCCCTAAAGTTAGTACATTCATACTTATCACCCCTGCCTTTATACAACGGGACCACACAAGCACTTGCCCAGTCAATTGGCACCATACCTTTCACAAAACACACATTCAACAATCTTACTAACCAGTCAACAATAGTCACTCCACCACTCTTCAGGCATTCCACAGCACACTCATCCATACCTGCAGCTTTCCCTGTTTTCATCTCCTTTACTGCCTTCTCCACTTCCTCCTTCGTGATCAAAGAATCATTCAACTCTCCCAACACATTTATTCCTTGCACCCTTCCATCCGCCACAATCTCAGCCACCCTTTCCTCCTCTACATTTATCAATCTTTCAAAATACTCTGCCCATCTCTTCCTTACTGCATCTATCTCAATTAACATCCTTCCATCCTCTGCTTTCACTCGTTCTTCCTTCCCAGACTCTCCCTTTACCACCCTTTTCACCTCCTTCCAAAACAGTTTCTTATTCTGTTGAAAATTCTCTGTCAGCCGCCTACCCCACCTTTCATCTGCTGCCACTTTAGCATCACGCACAGCCCTTCTCGCCCTATTCCTCTTTTCCTTATACCTTTCATATGACATCTCATCCTTCCTCTGTAGCCACACTTCATATGCACGTCTCATCTCAGCCACAGCCATACTTACTTCCTCGCACCACCATTCACTTCCTTTTCTTACACCACCACCCACATGTCTCACACCACACACCTCTTCTGCGTGCCCAACCAGAGCACTCTTAAACAACTGCCATTCCTCCTCCACACTGCCATTTTTCTGATCTTTCACTGCGTTCCACTCATCTTTCAATCTCTCCTGATACTCTATCATTTTCTCTCTTTTATCCAACTCACTCACTTTCAAAACCTCCCTGCCACACCTAACCCTCCTAGCTTTCACCCATCTCTTACCTACTCTTAACTTTCCCTCCACCAGGTAGTGGTCAGACATACCTCCACCCTCCCCTCTCAGAACTCTCACATCCAACAATCTTCCTATTACATTCCTAGACACAACCACATAGTCCATCAAAGCTCTATCAACAACCCTTCCACCCTCCTGTCTCACCCATGTATACTTATAAATATCTTTCTTCTCGAACAGCGTATTCCCAATCACCATCTCTCGCTCAACACACATCGCTATCATTCGTTCCCCATTGTCATTTCTTCCAGGCACACCATGCATACCAACTACGCCTTCAACTGCTACATTTCCCACTCTAGCATTCAGATCTCCCATCATTACCACATTCACATCCTCTCCAAAACTCTGCAAACACTCATCAACATCATTCCAGAAAGACTCCCTCTCTTCATCCCTTTCACTACCAAGCCCATATGCACTCACAAACACCCACAACTCACGTTCAATTTTCGCTTTCACCCACATCAGTCTCGATGACACCTCCTTCCATTCAATCACACACTGCTGTACTTCCGGACTCACTAACAAGGCCACACCTTCTCTTGCCCTTCCTCTATCAACACCTGACAATCTTCCATTCACACTTTCAAACATAGACTCACCCTTCCCTTTCATCTTCGTTTCACTCAAAGCTAACACATCCAACTTTCTTCTCACAAACATTCTCCCAACCTCCTCCCTTTTAGCCTCAATCGTACTACATCCACGAACATTCATAGACCCAATCTTCAGGGTACAGGGATAACTCCATTCCCCATCCCTTTCTCTGGCCTGTCTCTTTTTAGGAACCAAAAAACAGAGGAGGGGGACCCTAGTCCCCTCACCCCTCCCCTTTTAGTCGCCTTTTACGACACGCAGGGAATACGGTGGCAGTATTCTTCCTAACACAACCTGGCAGCAGAGTAGTAGTACCACCCCATAGTGCGGCCAGATTGTGTCCCCCCCGCCACAGGGGGGGACACAATATATTCACAGAAGAAATATGTGCAGCATGTGATGTGGTGTGTGGGATGAGAGAAGACGGACGGGGGTGCAAGGAACAGCGCGGTGGAATGAAGAGGTGAGACAGTCTGTGGCACAAAAGAAGAAAGCATACAATGAATGGATGAGAAATAGGAGTGTGGAAGAAGTTGAGTGACGGAAGAGAGAGTTATATGTAGAAAGAGAGAGGTGAAAAGATTAGTAAGTGAGAGTAAGAAGAGAGTGAATAAGGAATTTGGAAGGAATTTGAGTGTAAAGTGGAGGGACTATAAGAAAATGTTCTGGAAAGAGGTGAAAAGAGTAAGACAGGGTGGAAGTGAAGTTAGCAGGGGAGTGAAAGATAAAAAAGGGTAGATTACTAGTGGAGAAGGGAGAAAAGGTGAGCAGGTGGAGAGAACATTTTAAGGAATTGTTGAACATAGAGGATGGGAGTAATGCAAGTATAAGTGGCTGGAGAATGGCTGGGAGGAGGGAGGTGAGAAGACAAGAAGAAATCAATAGGATAGAAGTTGTGGAAGCAATGAAGAAAGTTAAATTGGGGAAAGCCACAGGAATTGATGGAGTGTGTGGTGAAGTGCTGAAGCATGGGGGAGAGATAGTAGTAGAATGAATGTGGAAGATGTGCAGATTGGCCTGGCAGGAAGGTAGAGTCCCGGAGGATTGGAAGTCAGGTATAATTATTCCCTTGTACAAAGGAAAAGGGGAAAAAGAAGTGTGTGGTAATCATAGGGGCATTTGTCTTCTTAGTATAATAGGAAAAGTGTATGGTAGGATACTTATTGCCAGAGTTAGAGAAAGAACAGAGGAATTAGTTGGAGAACTACAGGGAGGCTTTTGGAAGGGAGGAGGTTGTGTAGATCAGATATTCATTCTTAGATCTTTAGTGGAAAAGTTTCTAGAGAAGGGAAAGAAGTTGTATGCAGCTTTCATGGATTTGGAGAAAGCATATGACAGGGTGGATAGACAAGGATTCTGGAAAGTATTAAGAATATATGGAGTAGATGGGAAGTTCTTGAATGCTGTGAAGAGTATGTACGATGGTGCTAAGGCTGCAGTGCGTGTGGATGGTGAACTGAGTGAATTTTTCTCTTTGAAGGTTGGGTTGAAACAGGGATGTGTCATGTCTCCATGGTTGTTCAATCTGTACTTGGATGGGGTAATAAAAGAGGTACAAGGTAGGGTAGTGGATGTTGGAGTGGCCCTGGTGAGAGAGGATAGTGTTTGGGAACTCCTTGTACTGTTCTTTGCAGATGATAGTGTGTTGTTGAGTGAAGACGAAGGAGAGCTCCATGGATTGGTGGATGAGTTTGGGAGAGTGTGTAAGAAACGGAATCTAAAGGTGAATGTAGGAAAGAGTAAAGTGATGGTCGTTGAGAGAGGTGAAGTCAGTGAATGTACAGCGAGGTTGGATGGTGAGGAATTGGAAAATGTGAGTACGTTTAAGTACTTGGGTAATGTGATGAGTAAGGATGGAGGTTTGGAGGGTGAAATGCTTGAAAGGGTACAGCAGGGGAAAAAGGTTGCTGGTTCCTTGAAAGCAGTGATAAAAAACAGGGAAGTGAGCATGGAAGTGAAAAAGTTACTACATGATAGTATTGTGGCACCAACTCTAACGTATGGAAGTGAAGCTTTTAACGTTGCTGGAAGGACACAAGTCAAGAGTGAGAGCAGTGGAAATGAGTTATTTAAGAGGAGCCTGTGGAGTCACATGAAGAGACAGGCTGACAAATGAGAATATAAAAAAGCGTTATGGTGTGGATGTGGATGTGATAGGAAGCGTTAGGAGGTATACACTGAGGTGGTTTGGCCATGTGTAGAGGATGGAGGGTGACAGACTAACGAAGAGAGTGTATGTGAGTGAAGTGGAGGGGGGAAGAGGGAGGGGGAGGCCGAGGATGAGATGGAGGGATGGGGTGGAGAGGTATATGAGAAAGGGGGGTGTGAGTTGGGAGCAGGGCAGTGAAATTATTTGGGGACAGGGAGACTTTGAGGCGATTTGTTGGTGGCCACCCCGAACGGGATTGATGCGTCTGGCAATATATATATATATAGCTTTGATATATGACGGCGGTTTCATCAACTTATCACAAAATCAAGAATATGCACCTGGTGGCACTGTTTATACAGCACCCGACACCCAGTGCAAGTGACCTGGGTTCCAGTTTCGCTCAGGACGCGCTTCTTGCGTGGGTGAGATGAGCTCTCACCTGTCAAGTGTGGCTCAAGGTGCACTGTGGTGGAAGACCCACAAGGGTTCGAAACTCAGCGAGCTAAAGATCAGGCAGTCTTCCCTCTTTTGCCTACGCCTAACTCCAGCCTCAGCGAGGCTTGGTAGTGTGTCAGCGCTCCTCAGGAGCAGCCAGGGTCAGCCTGTTGATCCCCTTTGGTTAGGATACTCCGTTAAGGACCTGTGTAATTTCAGCCACTGGCTGCAGTTAATAAGTAAACCAAAAATTATCATTAGTATGAATTACACGAAACGATAATGAATGTAAAAGAAAGGCAGCCATGTTGGAGGAAAGAGCAAGAGTTAAAGTAGTTCTGTAGTGGAGATTTCCTAAAATACTTATAACGAGAGAGAGAGAGAGAGAGAGAGAGAGAGAGAGAGAGAGAGAGAGAGAGAGAGAGGCAGACAAGGAAATGTGGAAGTTTTAGAGAAATCCAGAGTGTGAATAAGTTGGAAAT
Source organism: Coenobita brevimanus (assembly GCF_032717465.1). Classification (NCBI taxonomy): domain Eukaryota; kingdom Metazoa; phylum Arthropoda; class Malacostraca; order Decapoda; family Coenobitidae; genus Coenobita; species Coenobita brevimanus. The sequence continues at coordinate 49,329,210 of NC_137069.1, read as the reverse complement.
GGGGGGGCACGAGAGAAAGTGCATGTCATACTGAAGACAAACGATTCCAGATTCAACCGTTATCACAGCCATTTTTCAACAGCTGTCAAACACATAGCCAGCCGTCTACCTCTTGTTTCAACATGATTTATATATTTACCAGCAAATTAGCCGGCAACACGCAGGAGAGATATAATAGTACAACGTTAACACTCACTATGTTTGGATAGAACAGACAAACATGTACAGTACATACTTAATTACGAAACCTTTCACCTAAATTCCTGCTCTTTGGTTTTTGTCAACGATAGAAGCTGTTAATCCATTACTTTGGGAGATACGGTATATCTTCGTATAACTTAAGTTGCATAATTAAACACGCAGTGTAAGTTACTCATTCTTAACCAATAGATCGAGTCGTCTGCAGCGTTTATATGACCCTCCAAGTAATCAATGAGAATATGAATTTTTAATTTCTAAATATAGCAAACCATTTTCTCCGGTAATAAGTGATGATTCAAACTTCATTTTGGTAATGTTGATCGATGGCACTAAGATGCTAATCCAATAACCGTGATGAATCTGTTAACAGCCTAACAGAAAATCAGCTACAAATGTCATGGATGGTTGATAGAGTTCGGGTTGCCTTAACATTTACCTGCAAATTCTGTGAGTAAACACACATATCGGTACTATTAATTGCTTTTTTTTTTTTTTTTTCACAGCTTCATCAACACTGTAGTGCCATCTACAGGTCTTGCTAACTCTTACATAAAGTGTAGACCGTCTGCAGAAAAGGTTAAGCATTTAGGAACAAGGATTATTACTGTAACATCTTGCTACACTTATTCATTTACTTCCCTATGTATTCAGTGTTATTCTTTTCATCCATTATACACACTCCTTACACCTGAACTCTTTAATCTTTCCACATCATCCCTCACGGGACTGGGTCCTGCCCTTCCGGCGATTAACTCGCCACACCTGTGAACTCAGAGGATTAAAAGCACCTGCAGGAAACTCCTTTCTCCACATAAACCTGTATTACCAATTCACCTAGGAGAGATATGCAGTATATATTTTTACTGGCCGGCCTCAGACAGACATTAAAAATCACACTGAGACACAATACGGTACTCTCCTCCCTTTCTCAGTAAGGTAATATCTTTGTACACTGCCGGTTCTATACTAAACCAACTAATATAGAAACGAAAATGCAAAAATGAGTCTGATGTCACTGTGTGATAGTAGGTACTTTTTGGCACTGGTAACTATCGGAGCTATGACGCATGAAGTAGCATTCAGGACTATGACTCACCCTTAACACAACCTGATCTCACACATACAGTAGCCTAACTAGACTTCCATACAAAGCTCCATGGTCGAGCCATGTTTTCCATATGGACCTTATGCAGGCATTTCGCCGAAGTCTCGTGGCTCCAGAAGAAACTCAAACAATGCCTCTGGTCACATCATTCGGACTATTTGAGTACCCCATGGTGAGCTTTGACTTTTGCAGTGGAGATAGGCGTTTCAGTGCTTCACGGCCTAGGTAGTGCGAGGCCCTGACTTTGTCAGAGTACATCAGTGACATTCAACTTGAGTTAGCAACCGAGCAACAACTGAAACAACATCTCTACAGTTGACTGTCGCACCAGTCGAACAGGGTGATATTCCTGAGGTGGATGGCAAGCTGGTGACAGGGAGAGCTTGAGCTCCAGTTTCACCAGCCCTCAGGCCCTGTTCCTGACAGTCTCCCTTTGCGAATATTTTCAGTGTTTTCATTAACACAGAGAGCAGGCTAGCATATTCTCACAATACCTTAACCTCCAACTATCTACACCACACCTCAAGCACATTAGATATTACACATTCTATTTCCATCCCCCCTTAGCAGTAGCTGCTGCATTATAATCAGCAAATTCGGTGGTACCTCGGACCGTCCGCAGAGGCAGGGTAGGGCTGGCGGCACAGAGTCCTCCTGGCCATAGTCAAGCAATTGTACTGGCAGCAGTTATTGCAAGACACTGTTCATGCTCGTTAACGAAGAAGAAATGCGAGTTTGGCCTTCTGTTTCACCATCATCTGTGGTCTTCATATCAGTCTGAATTCCGTACACAATTTCCTCTCATTTATATCCCCTCTAGCCCTACTCCTCGCAGTTCCTGGTTACCATCTTCTCATAAACTTCCGTAACAAGGGTGGCACGTGTTGTCAGATCAAATCTGAATTTGCAGTTGACAATATTTTGAACTTCACTGCAGCTAACTTTGATCATTCTATAAACTAAATTACCTAAATATTACCAAATATATCTGTATAGTTTATTGCTCCGCCAATGTTTCTTCAGAGCCCAGCATAGTTGACGCCATTTCCACACAGTTGACCAACATTAACCTCACCCTTACCACTGGTATTACTGTTTTGGGTGATTTTATCGTCCCCATTGTCGAGGGGTTATTGCATTCTGCCAGGACTAACGATACTGGTCTAGAATGCGAGCTGTTTGCAGAATCGTTTAATCTCACGAAAATGGTAAAACAACCAAACAGAATACCAGATAATCCTGACCATAACGCCTATCTCTTGGACCTAATCCTGACAAAGAACCCAAATCAATACAGAATAGAAGTACTGTCACCACTTGGATCCTCCGACAATAATCTCATCAAACCTCCCTGCTCTGAATCTGTCAGGGTAACCAGATGGCACTTTGATAGGGCAGACTGGGACGGAATTAGACTGTATCTTGCCGATATGTCATGGCAATCTTTATTCTCCAATGGCATCAATATTATTCTATCCACTCCCACATTAGTGACTTCATATAAGCTGGTATGGAACTGTTCATACTCAGTCAACATACTTCTAAAAGAATGGACTTCCTAATTGATTTGACAGAAACTGTGTCACATTAACGACCCCACAGTCCTAAGTATATGACTTCTGCTTAAAAAAAAAAAAATAAATCTGAATCTCTCAATCACTTTCAAGTTGCTGAAACCATGCAAAAGACGTAATAGCCTATATCTTGCCAAATCAAACTTTTCTCGCAATCAAGCATCCAGACTATTAAATAATCCTAATGACAATTGACTATTCTGGTCAACTCTCAGTTCTTTCAATAACACATTTAACAAATCATCACCCATTCCCACACTAAAACCTTCGGATGGTAACACTATAAATGACCCGCGTGTAAAGGCGAACATCCTTGCCAGTACGTTTGCCTGAAATGAGTCAGATCTTCCCTGTACTAGAACCTGACTCATCCGAAATTCCTCCGCTTAAGATACTGGGTAGATATGTAAAATCTATCCTAGACAATTTACCAACAAACAAAGCTCCATGTCCACATAGAATTCCTCCAGTTGTCATGAAAAACTGTTTCCCAGAACTTGCTCCTGTTCTAGTTAAATTATTCAGACTATGCATATGTACTTCTTCGTTCTCTAATTCTTGGAAGGAAACCAATATCCACACAGTGCAGAAGAAAGGAAGTTCCTCTGACCCCTCTGAGTACAGACTAATAGCAATTCATATTAATGATCACTTATCTGTCACCCATACTCCTATTTACTCATACGCAGATGACTCAACACTTCACAGTTCATTGACACGTAAGCATCCACTCGCAACGTTTAAATATCCCTACCTCACAACCCAGTACAGCAATCTCCATAAATCAATACTTATCAAAAATCACTGAATGGGAACAAAATAGCATTGTCTTATTTAATATTACGAAAACCATATATAAACAATTTACTAATAGTCAGATATTGCCTGATTCCTATATCACCTTCAATGCTATTAATATTCTTATCTCTAAACGTATTGTAATTCTCGGTGTTTCACTTAAAGATACCCTCAACTGGACCTCTAATGTTAGACCACTTGCTAAAACCACTCAAAAGAAAAATGTATTATTGTACTGAATCCGTAGCAGTTAGCCAATGTTTTTTTTATGCAAGGAAGATGGAAACAAAGACCAGGAGCCCACAAACTGGTCACACGAGAGAGAGAGAGAGAGAGAGAGAGAGAGAGAGAGAGAGAGAGAGAGAGAGAGAGAGAGAACAGAAAGCCAAATTCAAGATTCGTTCACTTCGAGGTGCCTAGACACACTGTGTTTGAAAGACTGAAGATCGTAGGCAGCAGGATATACAGACAGAGGAACAGAGTTGCAGAGTTGACTTGTTGCATACATGAAGGAGAGGAGTAATGGTTAACTCTTGCTTTAGAGAGCTGGACAGAGAAGGGATGAGAGTTTGTTGCAAGACGGGACCTATGCACCCGCCGAAGTGAGGGAGGGGGAGGGATGTAAGCAGACAATTCAGAGGACCAGTGACCATTGAAGTAGTGATAGAAAAGATAAAGATGCAACAGTGCAGCGAAGAGACAGAGGTTAAAGGGAGCCAGTAGGAGAAGGGAAAATGAAACATAAAACCTTTGACTCCACGTTGTTGAGAAAAGTTGTATGTGGGAAGACTCTCCACACATGAGAGTTGTACTTCACGCTGGGGAGAATAAAACCCATGCATAAAGTAAACAACTGTGCATGGGTATAGAAGGTACGGAATCGTCTTAGCACACCTTATCTCTTGGAAGCAGATTCTACTCAAAGATAAATCTCGAGAGAATGAAACTCCAAGTCTGTTTAAAGATGATGCAGGATTGAGCTGGATATTGTTAAAAATCAGAGGGTATTCCACATATATCTATCTATCTATCTATATCTATCATCTATCTATCTATCTATATATCTATGTATATATATCTATATCTATATATCTATATATATATACTGTGTATATATATATATATATATATATATATATATATATATATATATATATTCGTATATACTTGTATATACACCTATATATATATATATATATATATATAAATATAAATATATATATACCTCTATATATATATATATATATATATATATATATATATATATATATATATATATATATATATATATATATATATATATATATATCTATCTATCTATATATATATATATATATGCCGCATCGTGCTCTGCTGCATAGGCCGATGTACGCCATATTGGAAAGGTCGTCGGACTGAAAATAAACAACAGGAATCGAACTAAAAATAAACAACAGGAATCGATGGGCTAAGGGTGCAGCTGCTGATGATTTCTGGCCATAACTTTCTTAATATTGCATGGAATTCCTTATGATATGGCTTATTTTTAAGTTCGCACAATATTCTAAAGTAATATTAAATGTATCTTTTCTTACGTGGTCTGTGTTTGCCACATGCACATCTCCAAAGCAATCCACATTAAGAACAACATGCAACCTGAGCCAACTACAGAGAATTTATTTCTGAAATCTTGATGCAGTATAATGTGACTCATGACAAACCTAACACATGCATGAAGTTGAATTCTTTTAAGCATCGTTTAAAATATATGAATAATATGGTAACTGAAATGGAGTTTGATAAAGAAGTAAAGGAATGACTGAATATACAGTGTGCCAATTATTTGCCACCATAGTAAAAATATTGGTTATACCTTTAATTTATGTAAAAAATCGAATGTATATGTTTATGTATAACAGAATTCAGGAAGTGGCACAGTTTACACCTTACAAGGACATGATGAAGCAGGAAAACACCCAATGACAATTGTTAAATTCAAGAAAGCCCTCACCATTCAACTAGTGTGGCAATAGGAATGAATTATTTATCAGATTTTAGGGGAAAAGAGAGGTGGAGGAATCGTCAGAACCTGGGAACATAATTCCCAGATTTTTGTGAAAATAATTGCAGAAGGTTACACAAAAATTTTAAAAGTTTGGTGGTTATTGGCAAGAATCTTATGAACTGAAATAAACACAGAAATAAAAATCTCCATATGACCTTGGAAATGCTGAACCTCTGAGATTGCTAGGATCTTAGATAGTTAGGTTATGTTAGGGTAGTCATTTCACCAGAAAATACACTACTGTGACCCATCATTGCTTTTCTGGAGCAAAAACATTTCTAACATTTACCATACTCTAATTTTGCTTGCATAACATGTACACAGTGCCATCCCAACAAAAAAATTGCAAGAACACACGAAAGTGAGGTGGCGAGGGTTTTCTTGACCTTCATCCTGCGTAGCTCAGTATTTTAGAATCTGATTGCTGAACGCTGATTACCACAGTGAAATGGATTTATTTATTTATTTTTTTATGTGTCCGACTCTGGGCAGAGTCATCATACCCTTCTCCCAAGGCCCAGTAGTCCTCTTACATGCCATGCACCTCCACATGTCACCATTTCTGCGCTAACACCTACCGTCCATTTTGAATACATGCTAGGGCTGTCTCATACATGATTGGTGTATTGGTATTAGCGGGGGTATTCTTACGACACGTCGGCGGGTCGTCTGGTAAATCGGTAAAGTCTGCTTTTTTGATATTCAAGTCCATAAACTGTTCCCTGACCCAGTGAAGATTTGAACCTGGGACTGCTCTCTCTTTACGTATATATATATATATATATATATATATATATATATATATATATATATATATACGTAAAGAGAGAGAGAGCACACGTAAGTCAGTTTGGGGACAAAGCTAGAGAGACGAGACAGATGGTATGGACATGTGTGGAGGAGGGATGAGGAGTATGTCGGGAGGAGGATGCTGGAAATGGAGTTACCAGGCAGGAGAAAGAGAGGAAGGCCAAAGAGAAGGTTTATGGATGTACTGAAGGAGGACATGCGGGTGGTAGGTGTAAGAGAAGAAGATGCAGAAGACAGAGTAAGACGGAGACAGGTGATCCGCTGTGGCGACACCTAAGGGGAGAGCCGAAAAGGAGA